>NC_091987.1:57004380-57322207 GCF_044704955.1 Pristiophorus japonicus
CCAGTCTAAAATGGCCTCCCCCCTAGTTGGTTCCTTGACATATTGGTCTAGAAAGCCATCCCTTATGCACTCCAGGAAATCCTCCTCCACCGTATTGCTTCCAGTTTGGTTAGCCTAATCTATATGCATATTAAAGTCATCCATGATAACTGCTGCACCTTTCTTGCATGCACCCCTAATTTCCTGTTTGATGCCCTCCCCAACATCACTACTACTGTTTGGAGGTCTGTACACAACTCCCACTAATGTTTTTTGCCTTTTGGTGTTCTGCAGCTCTACCCATATAGGTTCCACATCATCCAAGCTAATGTCCTTCCTAACTATTGCATTAATCTCCTCTTTAACCAGCAATGCTACCCCACCTCCTTTTCCTTTTATTCTATCCTTCCTGAATGTTGAATACCCTTGGATGTTGAGTTCCCAGCCCTGATCATCCTGGAGCCACATCTCTGTAATCCCAATCACATCATATCTGTTAACATCTATTTGCACAGTTAATTCATCCACCTTATTACGGATACTCCTTGCATTAAGACACAAAGCCTTCAGGCTTGTTTTTTTAACACCCTTTGTCCTTTTAGAATTATGATGTAGTGTGGCCCTTTTTGTTTCTTGCCTTTGTTTACTCGGCCTTCCACTATTGCTTTTTACTTTTCTACCATCTGTTTCTGACTCCATATTACTTCGCCCTGTCTCGCTGCATTGGTTCCATCCCCCTGTCATATTAGTTTAAACATTCCCGAACTGCATTAGCAAATGTTACCCCTAGGACATCAGTTCCAGTCCTGCCCAAGTGCAGACGGTCCCTTTTGTACAGGTCCCACTTCCCCCAGAACTGGTTCCAATGTCCCAGGAATTTGAATCCCTCCCTCTTGCACCACTGCTCAAGCCACGTATTTATTCTAACTATCCTGCTCCCTCTACTCTGATTGGCATGTGGGACTAGTAGCAATCCAGAGATTACTACCTTTGAGGTCCTACTTTTTAATTTAACTCCTAGCTCCCTAAATTCAGCTTGTCGAACCTCTTCCCGCTTCTTGCCTATATCGTTGGTACCTACATGTACCACGACAACTGGCTGTTCACCCTCCCTCTCCAGAATGCTCTGCAGCCTCTCCGAGACACCCTTGACCCTTGCACCAGGGAGGCAACATACTATCCTGGAGTCTCGGTTGCGGCCGCAGAAACTCCTATCTATTCCCCTTACAATAGAGTCCCCTATCACTACAGCTCTCCCACTCTTTTTCCCGCCCTTCTGTGCAGCAGAGCCACCCACGGTGCAGTGAACCTGGCTGCTGGTGCCTTCCCCTGGTAAGTCATCTCCCCCAACAGTATCCAAAACGGTATATCTGTTTTGGAGGGAGATGACCGCAGGGGACTCCTGCACTACCTTCCTGCTCTTGCCTTGTCTCTTGGTCACCCATTCACTATCTGTCCTAACCCTTACCTGCGGTGTGACCAACTCACTAAATGTGCTATCCACAACATTCTCAGCATCGCGCATGCTCCAGAGTGAGTCCATCTGCAGCTCCAGTGCTGTCATGCGGTCTGTCAGGAGCTGCAGCTGGAGACACTTCCTGCACACATAGTAGTCAGGGACACTGGAAGAGTCCCTGATTTCCCACATAGCACAGGAGGAGCATGACACGGGTCCGAGCTCTCCTGCCATGACTTAACCCTTAAATTAATTTACTTACTAAAATTTACTTAAACACCAAACAGCTACTTAGTAGTTCGCTGCCAATTAAACCAATCTAAAAGTCAGTCTAAAAGAGAGTTATACTTACCAGTCGAACAACCAACCACTTACCAGCTTGGCTGTGACGTCACCTCTCGATTTCGCACCCCTCTATCTTTGTCTGCAGCTGGTTGGGTTGATCTCTGGGCCTCCGTCTCCTACTCTCGCACTCCTGATCAGCTGCTCTAGTGTCAGCACTGGTAGTAAAAACAAGACAAAACAGCACCAGCCACCCCCACTTGCCCGAACTCACCCACTTACCAAACTCACAAATGCCACTCTATGCTGCTGCACTTCGTGCTCTACACGAGCTGCCTCTTTTTAAACTGTATCTAGGTCAGATGACTCACTACTAGTCAGTGGGGGGGGGGAAGAGTTTTTGTTAAAAAAGAAATTGAGCAAAGGGAACAAAACGTGAGAAATAAACTAAAATCTCAATTCGGCCCATCATCCCCTTTGTTTCTCAAATTTCTTCTACCTTAAGAATCGGTTACATTTCGAACTATTGCCAGTTCTGATGAAGGATCTTCGACCTGAAATGTAAACTCTGTTTCTCTCTCCACAGATGCTGCCTGACCCGCCGAGATTTCCAGCGTTTTATGTTTTTATGTATGACTAGTATGTGGCTTTGAGAATTTACCTAAAGAGCTCAAAAATGAAATATAAAATGTTTCATAACGATCTGTCTGATAAGAATTTTGTTCCACACATGCAGTATATTTAAAATTAGAATTTGGAGTCCTATAATCAAACCGTTGCACTGTAAGGAAAGCACTTATCTAGTCTTTGGACTGGACACGAATGAATTGGATAACCTTTCATAATGGTATTTGTTTGCAATGAGCACCTTCTAATATTCTTGAGAAGTGAATTCACATTGATCAAGTGGCTATAATGCAAGTGTACATGTGAATTCAATATCATTCTTATAAAAAATATGGACAAATACATGAAGTAAATTTGTTCTATTTGGTGATCAAAATCATGAGGAGTCTGGACAGAGTGAATAGAGAGAAACTGTTCCCATTGGTGGAAGGGTCGAGAACCAGAGGTCACATATTTAAGGTGATTGACTAAAGAACCAAAGGCGATATGTGGAAAAACTTTTTTATGCAGTGAGTGGTTAGCACCTGGAATGCACTGAATGCCTGAAAGGGTGGTGGAGGCAGATTCAATTGTGGCTTTCAAAAGGGAATTGGATAAGTACCTGAAGGAAAAGACTTTGCAGGGCTATAGGGAAGGGCGGGGGATGGGACTAGCTGAAGTGCTCTTGCAGAGAGCCGGCACAGGCTCGACGGGCCGAATGGCTTCCTTCTATGCTGTATCCATTCTCTGATTCTATTTTCTCACACCAAATCTTAAAACATGTTCAAAAAATAAATGTTTATTCGGTATAGATGATATTTAATCAGAGCATGTAATCCAAGAAAAAGAATAATGCAGCTCTCATTTTACAATTCATCATAATGTATTATCTATATCTAATCAGATGGATAGCCTATGAACATGCCAACTTTAGAGGAAAGCAGTTACTTTTGGAAGGTACTGAAATTGCCAACTGGAATAAATTCAGCGGATGGAAGACAATTGGCTCAATTGATCCACTTGGACAGGTAAGTTGCCAAGCTTTTGCAATTTAAAGCTAAACGAGCAACTTCAATGTCCTCAGTTCTGTGTACTCCGTCCATTTGCTTCATGTTTTTTCCAAACCCCAAACTTTTGTGCTTCTAATTCTTAATCCCTACCAACCGACATGCTTCCAAAAATAGTGTTGCTGCCTCCTGCTTTTGATATTGAAGCAGGGGAAGAACACCACTGAGAAAAAGAATTTGCCCAGCCTCTTACAATTTGAAATTAGTATATTAACAATACAGATAATGCGCTAGTTTCAGTATAAAATGGACTGGGCTAGCCTCAACGCTCTCAGGGGCATTCTCCCAATTATTTCACTCTAAGGGCAGAAAGTAGCAGCTGTGTTAATGAAAATATACTGGGAGGGAAGATTTGCTTCATATTAAACTGGAAGAACAATTCAGTGACATGTTGGACAGGAAGTTTGGAATTCGAAGACGCATCAGGTTGGCAAATGGGGAAAAACGAACCTGCATGTTAGTTATCTGCCTTAAGCATTCCTATCGGCATCGTCTGAATGCTCCAGTATGTAGGCACCTGCGAATACCGAGCCCTTTGTTTGGAGAATAAACAATGTTAAATATGTTACAAGAAGTAATGTCTTGACTTTCATACAGCACAAGTACATAAATTGAGTTGTTTACAAATTCAATCCATTTTAAAACTGTTACAACACTTTTTATAATATAGACAGGTTAATATTGTTTATCTTTCTCAGCTTTCCCTTTGGAAATTTACTGTCAGGTTTTGTATCTTCTATTAACATTGCTAAAAGTCGCGTTTTTGACAACCTGGCTCCACATTGCCTGACAGTGGGAAGGGATGAAAAATTTATATTAGATTAGGGTGAAAATGGAATCATTTTAATGCAAGAGTAAGTTTAACTGAGAAATTTTAAATCCATTATTTTCCTGAGAAGTATACAAAGGGATATAGCATACTACAGACAGGATTACAGAGAAGAACAGAATAGAGTCACGGTCAAATATAAGGATATCACTGAAATACAAGAGGTAGCTAGATATACATTATATATCAGTATTATGTTTTCTTCACCACTGTCATAAAAAACAGCAAGATCTGGGCTTATTTCAAAGTGACAGTGACTGTCCTCAAGGAAGGAACGCACAGAATTGGATTTTGAGCCGAGAGAGAAAAGTTATCTCAACACAAAGGGCTCTGAAGGTTAACCAGTGCCCTGTGCTCAATCCAGTGGCACACATTACAAGGAAGTGGGAGTGACTCCGTGAAGGGGAGGGGCGAAGGAGTGTCTGTGAAGGGGAGGGGCGAAGGAGCGACTGTGAAGGGGAGGGGCGAAGGAGCGACTGTGAAGGGGAGGGGCGAAGGAGCGACTGTGAAGGGGAGGAGCGAAGGTGCGACTGAAGGGGAGGGGCAAAGGAACGACTGTGAAGGGGAGGGGCGAAGGAGCGACTGTGAAGGGGAGGGGCGAAGGAGCGACTGTGAAGGGGAGGGGCGAAGGAGCGACTGTGAAGGGGAGGGGCGAAGGAGCGACTGTGAAGGGGAGCAACAAAGGAGAGGGGCGAAGGAGCGACTGTGAAGGGGAGCAACAAAGGAGAGGGGCGAAGGTGCGACTGTGAAGGGGAGGGGCGAAGGAGCGACTGTGAAGAGGAGGGGCGAAGGAGCGACTGTGAAGGGGAGGGGCGAAGGAGCGACTGTGAAGGAGAGGGGCGAAGGTGCGACTGAAGGGGAGGGGCAAAGGAACGACTGTGAAGGGGAGGGGCGAAGGAGCGACTGTGAAGGGGAGGGGCGAAGGGGCGACTGTGAAGGGGAGGGGCGAAGGAGCGACTGTGAAGGGGAGGGGCGAAGGAGCGACTGTGAAGGGGAGGGGCGAAGGAGCGACTGTGAAGGGGAGCAACAAAGGAGAGGGGCGAAGGTGCGACTGTGAAGGGGAGGGGCGAAGAAGCGACTGTGAAGGGGAGGGGCGAAGGAGCGACTGTGAAGGGGAGGGGCGAAGGAGCGACTGAAGGGGAGCAACAAAGGAGAGGGGCGAAGGTGCGACTGTGAAGGGGAGGGGCGAAGGTGCGACTGTGAAGGGGAGGGGCGAAGGTGCGACTGTGAAGGGGAGGGGCGAAGGTGCGACTGTGAAGGGGAGGGGCGAAGTAGCGACTGTGAAGGGGAGGGGCGAAGGAGCGACTGTGAAGGGGAGGGGCGAAGGAGCGACTGTGAAGGGGAGGGGCGAAGGAGCGACTGTGAAGGGGAGCAACAAAGGAGAGGGGCGAAGGTGCGACTGTGAAGGGGAGGGGCGAAGGAGCGACTGTGAAGGGGAGGGGCGAAGGAGCGACTGTGAAGGGGAGCAACAAAGGAGAGGGGCGAAGGTGCGACTGTGAAGGGGAGGGGCGAAGCAGCGACTGTGAAGGGGAGGGGCGAAGGTGCGACTGTGAAGGGGAGCGGCGAAGGTGCGAATGTGAAGGGGAGGGGCGAAGGAGCGACTGTGAAGGGGAGGGGCGAAGGTGCGACTGTGAAGGGGAGGGGCGAAGGTGCGACTGTGAAGGGAAGGGGCGAAGGTGCGACTGTGAAGGGGAGGGGCGAAGGAGCGACTGTGAAGGGGAGGGGCGAAGGAGCGACTGTGAAGGAGAGGGGCGAAGGAGCGACTGTGAAGGGGAGCAACAAAGGAGAGGGGCGAAGGTGCGACTGTGAAGGGGAGGGGCGAAGGAGCGACTGTGAAGGGGAGGGGCGAAGGTGCGACTGTGAAGGGGAGGGGCGAAGGAGCGACTGTGAAGGGGAGGGGCGAAGGTGCGACTGTGAAGGGGAGGGGCGAAGGAGCGACTGTGAAGGGGAGGGGCGAAGGAGCGACTGTGAAGGGGAGGGGCGAAGGAGCGACTGTGAAGGGGAGGGGCGAAGGAGCGACTGTGAAGGGGAGGGGCGAAGGTGTGACTGTGAAGGGGAGCAACAAAGGAGAGGGGCGAAGGTGCGACTGTGAAGGGGAGCAACAAAGGAGAGGGGCGAAGGTGCGACTGTGAAGGGGAGGGGCGAAGGAGCGACTGTGAAGGGGAGGGGCGAAGGAACGACTGTGAAGGGGAGCAACAAAGGAGAGGGGCGAAGGTGCGACTGTGAAGGGGAGGGGCGAAGGAGCGACTGTGAAGGGGAGCAACAAAGGAGAGGGGCGAAGAAGCGACTGTGAAGGGGAGGGGCGAAGGAGCGACTGTGAAGGGGAGGGGCGAAGGTGCGACTGTGAAGGGGAGGGGCGAAGGAGCGACTGTGAAGGGGAGGGGCGAAGGAGCGACTGTGAAGGGGAGGGGCGAAGGAGCGACTGTGAAGGGGAGGGGCGAAGGTGCGACTGTGAAGGGGAGGGGCGAAGGAGCGACTGTGAAGGGGAGGGGCGAAGGTGCGACTGTGAAGGGGAGGGGCGAAGGAGCGACTGTGAAGGGGAGGGGCGAAGGAGCGACTGTGAAGGGGAGGGGCGAAGGAGCGACTGTGAAGGGGAGGGGCGAAGGAGCGACTGTGAAGGGGAGCAACAAAGGGGAGGGGCGAAGGTGCGACTGTGAAGGGGAGGGGCGAAGGAGCGACTGTGAAGGGGAGGGGCGAAGGTGCGACTGTGAAGGGGAGGGGCGAAGGAGCGACTGTGAAGGGGAGGGGCGAAGGTGCGACTGTGAAGGGGAGGGGCGAAGGTGCGACTGTGAAGGGGAGGGGCGAAGGAGCGACTGTGAAGGGGAGGGGCGAAGGAGCGACTGTGAAGGGGAGGGGCGAAGGAGCGACTATGAAGGAGAGGGGCGAAGGTGCGACTGTGAAGGGGAGGGGCGAAGGAGCGACTGTGAAGGGGAGCAACAAAGGAGAGGGGCGAAGGTGCGACTGTGAAGGGGAGGGGCGAAGGAGCGACTGTGAAGGGGAGCAACAAAGGAGAGGGGCGAAGGAGCGACTGTGAAGGGGAGGGGCGAAGGAGCGACTGTGAAGGGGAGCAACAAAGGAGAGGGGCGAAGGTGCGACTGTGAAGGGGAGCAACAAAGGAGAGGGGCGAAGGTGCGACTGTGAAGGGGAGGGGCGAAGGAGCGACTGTGAAGGGGAGCAACAAAGGAGAGGGGCGAAGGTGCGACTGTGAAGGGGAGGGGCGAAGGAGCGACTGTGAAGGGGAGCAACAAAGGAGAGGGGCGAAGGTGCGACTGTGAAGGGGAGGGACGAAGGAGCGACTGTGAAGGGGAGCAACAAAGGAGAGGGGCGAAGGTGCGACTGTGAAGGGGAGCAACAAAGGAGAGGGGCGAAGGAGCGACTGTGAAGGGGAGGGGCGAAGGAGCGACTGTGAAGGGGAGCAACAAAGGAGAGGGGCGAAGGAGCGACTGTGAAGGGGAGGGGCGAAGGAGCGACTGTGAAGGGGAGGGGCGAAGGAGCGACTGTGAAGGGGAGGGGCGAAGGTGCGACTGTGAAGGAGAGCAACAAAGGAGAGGGGCGAAGGTGCGACTGTGAAGGGGAGCAACAAAGGAGAGGGGCGAAGGAGCGACTGTGAAGGGGAGGGGCGAAGGAGCGACTGTGAAGGGGAGGGGCGAAGGAGCGACTGTGAAGGGGAGGGGCGAAGGTGCGACTGTGAAGGAGAGGGGCGAAGGTGCGACTGTGAAGGGGAGGGGCGAAGGTGTGACTGTGAAGGGGAGGGGCGAAGGTGCGACTGTGAAGGGAAGGGGCGAAGGAGTGACTGTGAAGGGGAGGGGCGAAGGAGCGACTGTGAAGGGGAGGGGCGAAGGAGCGACTGTGAAGGGGAGGGGCGAAGGTGCGACTGTGAAGGAGAGGGGCGAAGGTGCGACTGTGAAGGGGAGGGGCGAAGGTGTGACTGTGAAGGGGAGGGGCGAAGGTGCGACTGTGAAGGGAAGGGGCGAAGGAGTGACTGTGAAGGGGAGGGGCGAAGGAGCGACTGTGAAGGGGAGGGGCGAAGGAGTGACTGTGAAGGGGAGGGGCGAAGGTGCGACTGTGAAGGGGAGGGGCGAAGGAGTGACTGAAGGGGAGGGACAAAAGAGTGGATCTGCAAAGGAGGAAGTATTTGAGTGGGAAAGGAAAAAGTGCCTCCAAAAAAGGAAAGTGCTTTATTGATCTTTGTTTGAAATATATTTTTATGTAATTTGACTGAATTTCTTGAATAAGTTCTTCAAACCTTGCTCCTGAACAACACAATGGAGAACATTATATTTATTAATGTCTGATTGATAGCAATACAAAGTTAAATGTAGACAGAATTCTCAATTAAAATTTCTGAGCAATAACAATGCAAACAGTTACTAACAATTGCACCCTCCTGTTCTTGTTCCATCAGCCTAGAGTCTACTTCAGAATCAAAAACAAGACCACAGGAGCATTTGTGACAGTTGATGGTAATTCAGAAGACCCTAGGGGATCTAAATTATCTGTCTGTCCTTACAATGGTAAACCTACACAGATGTGGTTTTATTGTAATGGACTTATTAAATCCAAGGTAATGTATCTGTAATTCTCTGAATACATAATGCTCTGAGACAAATTATATATTAGAGAACTACATAGTGAAAAATAAAGTTGATTGGCTGCTGAAATAGTTTCTCAAAGTATGAAGTGTAGTATTTGTTGTAGGTAGAAACTATCTCCAGCCATTCAAAGACTCTGAGATATTAACAGAGATAAAGTGGCAGTGGCTGTTAATACATGCATGGTATGATCTGCAAGTATATGCCAGCCAATTAGTTTGGTAATTCTATTCATTACTGAAATGATTAAAATTTGACTATTCAAGCAACATTAAATCATTATAAAGCAGCATAATTTAATGATTAAATCTAGAATCAATGTTTTATGCTGCTATATTAATGTGTTATTGTTGCCCTGAATGACGTCCAGCTGGTTTGGACTGGATATTTTACCCAACACATGATAATCACCCAGCTAATACCTCAAAACCTAGTGTATTTCAGGATTTGTTTTTTCTGCTGCCTCCTGCAAAATATAGAAAATGAGTGAGTTTCAATATGCATTCGGTATCTTTACCAAGTTACTTGATAAATTGATTCAAAATAGCCGTATTCTTTATTTTATGGCCATTTACTTTATATTTACTGCAAACACTTGCTCATTATTTTTAAGTTTTCTTGAAGGGGTTAGGGAATCATTCCTTTAATGTAGCCAGCACACTCTTTTATTGAATGAAGCACCGATGGTCATTATACTGAGCCTATTAGCAGCAGAATGAAGAAGGGGGCAAACACTAGTAGAGGAGGCTACATCAACTTTATATCATTAAAATGGTTTGACACCAAGTTAAGTTACCACGTGACTAATGTAAAGGAGATTTAGAGGATTCTGGATGAATTAAGTGGATCGGCTAAGGAATGCCAGATGGATTTTAATCCGGGTCAATGTAAGATAATGCACATTAGAAGAGGAAATGTGAAAGATGGATACACGGTGACTAGTTACTATTTTATGTTCACTGTTAATAAATGTGAAAAAGGAAGAGCTTGGGGCTGATAATTAACCACTCACAAAGTATCTAGTCAATATGAATTGGTTAACAACATGGGGACATTGGCTGAAATAGCGGTGTAATAACATTCTATGCCATGAAGTGCTTGAACACTTCTGAATCAAATTATAATGATGTGGTCATTGGAAAAATATTTTCGTTACTGTATTTGTAAAAGTAGTGAGAATTATGGTTCCTTGATTATCAGCTTGATTATCTGTTGGTAAATGTGAGGTCAAATCAGGAGACATGGGGATAGTGAGTTAGTAGCAGATAAATGGAAATTGGCAGTATACTTTGCTTCAGTGTTTACAAAATAGAAGGATAGTGGGGATGCGAGATGAGAAATATTATAAATAAAATATAATAACCTAAAGAAGGACAACATGCTCGGGCCTGATGTGACACAACTTAATAAGGTTTAAGGTTGAAAACAACACAAGTAAGACAAAGATCAAAATATTAAATTGGATAAAAAAATGATTTTAAGGTGATGAGGATGGAACTAGTGAAAATAAACTTGAACATTTTACTGATAGCAAAGAAATAGAAGAGCAGTGGGAAACATTTAAAACTGTGATCAATAGAGTCCACGAGAAATATGTCCCACTAAAAAGCAAGAACTAACTCGCCAGTAATGAAACACCATGGACGAATAAAGAAATAAGGGAAAAATTTCAATTGAAAAAAAGGCATACACTAAGTACATAGACAACAAAAGAGAGGATGATAAAAGGGATTAGGAAAAGGTTAAGAAGGAAGTCAATAAAACAGTTAGGAAGGGACAGAGAGCCTACAAAATTAAATTATCAAGGAATATAAAAATAAATGCTATTTTACAGACACCTAAACAGAATAAGAAAAATCAGGATAGGGATTGGGCCACTAAGGAATGCACTCGATAATCTCGCAGGTAATGACAGCGAAATGGCAGAAATATTAAATGATTACTTTGCTTCGATATTTACCAGGGAGATTAATGTGGTCAACATGACGTTAGAAGAAAAGATCAAAAAAGATACCAAGACATTTAAGATAGAAAGGGGAGAGATAATTGATAAACGAATCAAACTTAGAGGATGAAACCCCTCGTCTGGATGGATTACATCTGTGCATATTAAAAAAAAAGTTATGGAAGAGATAGTAGAGGTACTATTACATTAAAAAAAATTAATTAGAAAAAGGATTGGTGGGTATCGTAATAAAAATTGAAACTGGTTACTGTATAACCCATTGGTAAAAAAAGCACTAAGAATGTTATTTGAAATTTTGAGCACTGTACCTTCAATGAGATATTGATTGCAACAGAAAAAGATCCATCAATACTGTAGTGGAGTATCTGCCCAGATTTTGTGCTCAAGTCTCTGGAATGGGGCTTGAACCAACAACCTTCTAACTCAGAGGCAAAAATACTACCACTCAGCCACAGCCGACACCCATTGGATTAACAAGCTGGAGGTTGTGAGTTCAAATCCCACTGAGGCATGTTGTGAAACTGAACTCAATAAATCCAATAATTTGTGACCAGCACCAAAAAAGTGATCATGAAAGTTGCCAGGCTATGATAAAAACCCAACTGGTTGAATGATGTCCTCATGGAAGAGAACCTGTTAGTCCAGACAATGTACAAGTGACTCCAAACCCACAATATGTGATTGATACTTAATTCCCTCTGAAGTAGCCGGGCAAACCAATTAAGTATAAACCACTACAAAACAGAACACAGAAAAATATCGACAATGACCCAGGCATCACATCAGGACAAGTCTTCCCTGCAAAGTCCTTCTCACCAGCATCGGAGAACTGACTCCGAGTTAAGCAACACCTTGATTTTAAAATTCTCATCCTTGTTTTCAAATCTCTCCATGGCTTTGTCGCTTCCTATCTTTGTAATCTCCTCCAACCTCTCCAAGCTATCTGCGCTCCTCTAATTCTGGCCTCTTATTCATCCCCGATTTCTTCAGCTACCAAGGCCCTAAGCTCTGGAATTCCCTTCCTAAACTTCTCTTTCCTCTTTTAAGATGCTCCTTAAAACCCACCTCTTTGACTAAGCTTTTAGTCATCTGCCCTAATATCTCCCTGTGTGGCTTGGTGTCAAATTTTGTTTTATAATGCTCCCATTAAGTGCGCCTTGGGACATTTTACTAAGTAAAAGTCAATATATAATACAAATTTTTATTTTATTGTTATTGGGAGAGCTGTCTCGCAGACTAATCAAGCAACACCTTGTTCTCCAAGAACATTTTAAAAAGCCAAATTAAACAAAATGCAATCATATACACAGGCCACACATAAATACAGAGGAAATATATTATACAATAATCTATTAATCTAATAAAAGCTGGACCAATTTTTCACCTAATATCCTAAATTAACCTGACCTAAATTAACCAATGAAAGCAATACTCCATTCTGCTTACAGGCTAACTATGCATGCATAGACATCATCGGTGGTCATAGAAAAGCTGGAACAAAAGTAAATCTTTGGACTGAGAATGGACGTATTCATCAGAAATGGAACATCAACAGGAATGGAACTATTTCTTCTTTTCTAGATTCTAATCTGCGACTGGATATTAAAGGTAACACATATTTGTTTATTTAAAAGGAACAGTAAACTCAATTTTCCACCTCATTTGAATTTAAAGTAAAATCTGAAGAAAAACTGGATAATGTCCATTATAAGTAACAGAAACACCACTCTCTCTAGATTGCTTAAAATGCAGGTTGCAGTTATAATGCCATTTTCAAAACAATGTCAAGTACACATCAACACGGAAATGGCAGCATAACTTGGGAAGCCTCCTGAGCACAATAAAGCTAAGCAGCATACGACCCTCTTCAAGAAGCTGTTTAGTGGAATAGCTCTAATAGGGTGTAAAGCCAGATTTAAAAAGTATTGAATGAGTCTGTTGGGCACTTTATAAATTTAGCATCTAATCAATTTTAATGTTACAGGAAATCAAACACTGCCACCTGTATTTTCTTAACTTAAAAAAAATAACTGCCTGGTAATGGAGCTCTGCAGATGCATGTACACAGATGTGCAGAGGTCTCTCCTGCCAACAATAACTTCAGGATCACTTTTGGCTTGTTTTTGAGGAGCAAACTGAAAAATGCTCAACAGATTATCTCATCAGTGGCCCTAGAAATGCCACTGATATCCTGAGGAGATATGTTGGTGGTATCCCTCAAAAGGTTAAGAAAAAAAGTTACTACATTTGGGAAGCTCACAAAGCAACTATAAGATATAAACTCTCACCTGCACAAGTTAGAAGCCATGAGCTAACCAAACATTGCTTTTCACTGTGTACCAACACAATTTTAATACGTCTGAACAATTTTTGTATTGTTTTTCAGGTGGTGATTTCTATGACAAGAACCACCTCCTTTTAAACCTGGCAGAAGAGCAACAATATACACAGTTCTGGGACCTTGAAGTGGTGAGATAAGAGACAAATGCTAAAAAGGAAAAATCTGTGAAATATTATTTGGACAGATCAATCAAGGCAACCATTGGCATGAAAAGCAAAACAAGATCCCCGATGCCTTTCAGGCAATTGTGATTTATATAGGTTGTCTTCAACCCAAATAATCACAATTTGAGCAGCACTGTTGTTTGTAAATAGATTCTGGGCCAGACTGTGAAATGTGATCATTTGAGAGCAAACATAATCACATTTATACTTGTTCATTCCCCATTAGGAGCCTAGCAGTTAGAAATTATAGTTTTAGTCAATGAGAGAGATGTACAAAGCTCAGTCATGCTCCACATTGCAACATGCTAGAACTGTCTAGGAGTAAGGCTCATGGACGTTCCCTCGAGTGTAATTTGGAACTTCATTACTTTGAAATCTATTAATAATAGGTTCCAATGGAAGCCAGTGTAATCCAAGCAGAATTTACAAAGCTCTGAAACAAAAACGATATTTAAAAATGCACAGCTCATTGTATTAGCACAAAAAACCTATTGAATTGACAAACTCTGATCTGTCTGTACTTTGCATTGAACTTTTTGCTTTTTAAGTGGGTTGCTGCTAGATTTTTTTATACAATTACAACTTCAAATAATTAAGCTTATATAACATTAAAGATGATTTGTACTGATTTTTTAAATTATTGTAAATAAGTAAAATGTGTATTTGCGTTATTGTTGGATTAAATCCAAAAATGTTCTTCATATCAGTAGAAAAATAAATTATTACATAGATCAATATGTGGATGACTGTTACAATACTGCATAACACTAAGCAACATTTTTCGTGTACCAATTTTAAAGTCATTCTCCAGTAAGTTTATCTACAGTTTCTTTATACTTTTAGAAGTCAAGGACACAGAATAAGTTGAGCATGGTATTTGAACTGCTTTATTGCTTTTATTCAAAACTGCCTTAAATTCATAGCTGGGTCCAAGAGAAATACAGGTGCAGCGTTGAAAATCCAGAATGTTCTGGAATTCGGAATGTTCTCGAATCCGGACACCGGGACGATCGGTGGCAGGGTCGTCCGGAATCAGTAAAATGTTCCAGAATCCAGACCCACCGATGCTGCCGACCTCAGGGCCTCCTCTCCGGCTGGCCAAAACACCTCCTCGGCAGGGCCGGCCGGCCAGAACATCTCCTTGGCGGGGCCCTCTCCCCCACCCCCGAACACCTCCTCGGCGTCCCTACCCCCCCACCGACATTCCGAAATCCGGAAATATCCAAACCTGGGCTCGGGTGTTTCCGGACTCGTGACGTGACGTCAGAAAGACAATCGAAAGTCAGGAAAAGCCTTGGTCCTCAGGGTTCCAGATTCTTGGTGTTGTACCTGTATATAGGTACAGTTTCTGAAGTACTTGGTCACTAAGTCAGTATTTAGGTATTAACAAAAGATAAATACAAAGTGGATCTCTTGTGGCGTTGTGTTAATATATAAATTCATAACCTTGAAGTCTTTCTGATTTTCTTGCCTAAACACTCACCATGTATTTAAATTAAATATGGTCTCTATGTGGAATCTCAATCTATTTGCTTCTATAGCTACTGCATTGGTAAAGTTCACTGCATCAGCAAAGCAACTAAAACTTACAGCAGAATTAACTGGCCACCCTAAGCACATTCTCCATGATTAAAGGAGATTAGGACTGGTAACTGCAGCAAAAAATTAGTTTGTACTATGTTTTCTTTTTCTTTCTCCCTTCATTTTGGATTTTCTCTAACCATCCCTTTCTCCTCTTCAACTGCTCATGGTAACCACACTCTGCAAAATTCTACTTTTATTCATTTTCATTCGTGTTATCCATATCTCAGGCAAACTCTAGCCTAAGTGTAATGACAAAAGTGGGACACTGTTGCAAATTCCACACCATGCTGGTATACTATGGTGAGGCAGCAGTGCTTCCTTCTGATTAGCTGCACTGTGAACCATGCAAGCTCCTCTCACCACAATTCGGCAGATATGGAATTTAATTCCATTTGCTAGGGCTCATGCTAACTCTTTCTACATTACAACCACTCCTCTCACTAACACTTGTGCTTCTTCAGTGACCGGTCCCTACTCCACCAGAATCGCCTCGTGCAGCTGTACGAATGCTGCAGGAAAGAGAGAAAACGTATGGCAGAGTCAAACAGCAGAGGGGTAAGAAAAGGGAGGCTAAAAAAGGAAAAGTGAAAACTGGAGGAGAGAGAAAAACAAACAGAAATGGATGGATGAGATACACGCAAAAGTGGCCAAAAGAGGGGGACAGAGCAGTTGAAGAAGAGAAAGATATGGAGAGAAAGGGAGAAGCGGAGGAGAGAGACATGCATGAAAAAGGAGGTGGAGAGAGAATTCAAAGCGGAGGAAATGGATGGTTAGAGAAAATCCAAAATGAAGGGAGAAAGAAAAAGAAAACATAGTACACACTAATTTTTTGCTGCAGAGTTAACAGTCCTAATCTCCTTTAATTAGAACAGCAGTTTTCAATCTTTTCTATCTAGGTACCCCCCTGAAAATATTGATGCACTTTTACGGACAACCTACCTTACTTTCCAATGGTAAATGTCAGCTACTCAAGGAAAACAGTGTCATAATTGCAGTAAATGTTTATTTTATTAAAAGATAGCAACAGAAATAACACACTATGTCAACAAATGCAGAAAAAATATAGAATGCAGAATACTCAAGATACAGTGCGTATGGCATGTGGTATGCCTGGCCACAGATGAAAGAAATCTGATGACCTCAGACCCAACCCCCCAGAACCTTTTTGCAGAAACCTCTAGATCCACAGAACCCAGTTTAAAAATCAATGAACTAGAGGTGAGAGTGACAGAATGTTTCAAATGGAGCCTGGAAAAGTGGCCATCCACCTTGAAAAGCTTTGAGCACAACAGAATTAGATCACTAAAAGTGGATGTGTTATGTAAGCAAGCTTTGAGCAAATGTAGGTCTCAATTTTCTTGTTTTAAATATCATTTGCTTTAGTGCTTCAGGATTTTTTCCAAACAAAGTTAGGCGTGTCCACCCCGGGAAACAGGGGCTCTCTAAAGATTCAGTCATCTTCAGGAAGTTCACTTATTCTAAGCATGTCAAAGGTGTGAAACATTATTAGGTTTCAAACAAGTATTGTTGCAGTATGAGTCACCTAGATTAAGCATCTAGGTCAGTACCAAAGTTAAGAACAGGTTTCTGTGTACACTGCAGTGTATCAACAATTTTAAAGCTACATACTACATTTTGACAATATCAATACAGCACTACAAACTCAATGGGATCCATCTAGTGTGTCCTAATTAAGGATTCAGCTCATCTGTTTATCACAGTGGAGCTGTTCGCAAGGTTACAGAAAATGTTGTTGGAGCTAGAGTTTTGTATTTTTAATTTCATTATTAAAAATTCCACCCAATTACTTTTTGGTTAGTTCTGCTCATTGGTTAAATATCATATCCAATAGGTACCTAAAAGATTTTGATCTAAACAATGGGAATCAATAGAAAATGTTGGTTAAAGATATACATATATATTTTTTGTTTAAAAAAGGGGTAGAGAGACAAGCAGAGTGATTTCTAAAATGAAGGAACATATTCTATATGGAGGATAGGAGAGGCTAGCACTAGAAAATTGTATTTTCTCAGTATTACATCATGGACTGCATAATAATGGTATTGAAAAAACATTGAACATGTGCCTCAGCTGAAACACATATGAATATGTGAAGCTGATATATTCATTTTATTTCCTATACATGCCATGAAACTTTGGGAATTGTTTTTGCAAATACTGTACATCTTTGCAGTAAGCTGAATACTCCAAAAAGCAGACATTTTCAGTTCCATGTTTTTATTGTCATATAGAACAGTAAAAGGCACTCAAACTACAACGAGCCAACTCAAATGATAGTTCATTTTACTTAGCTCACTTCAATTAAATTTTCTGTCCACAAACACAACGCAAGATTTTCTTTAGCTTTATCCGAGTCTACCTTGAGATCTTTCACAGGAACCGTGTCACCTGTCCAAAGTTGTTTCAGTGCCTCTAAGTGAGACCAAGGAAATCTCAAGCCGTGAGCCTGAATGGAAAAGAAAGGAAACAAATAATTTTGGAATAATAATTTTTACTAAATGAAGCAGCTTCTTCACACAAATGATACATTGTTATTAGTTAATATCACACACAATAGTTTTCCCAAAATGTAAATGGTGAAATGCAATCCAAAGATGGCTATATTTTTCCCAGGAAAGGGTTTCTGTTTGTCCATAATAATCAGTATTTATACTACAATCACTCTCCAGTCTTCTTAAAAAAAGATAAGAAATTTCATACAAAACAAATGCTTCCATTTCAAAATTAGGAAAATTATTTGTTTTATAGTTAATTAACATATAAATTATCTACATTGGTCATCTTCATTCTTTGAAAGAAATTAAACAGTCATCAAAATGATGGAAAAAAACAAGGGGACACTGTCAGTTTAAGAGTTTGGTACCATACAGGGTGCATGGCAGTGTTCTTTTCTCATCCCACTTTACATACAAGCCTCTTTCTGGGATTTTGAAATTCCTTTGAAAGGAGATAACAGCAGCTGATAAGTGTCCTGATTATAAAACACATTGGACCATAATTTGTGGCTTCTACGGACGGGTACGAGGTGCACACACGCCCATAGGGGCCACGCAAGTTCCAGGTTTAGGCACGCGCTGTGCATGCGCTAAAACCCAGAACTTGCGATCTGTCAAGAATTCTCTCGGAAAAATAAAATGTAATCAATAATTTATACATTTAAAAATCTGTGAAATAAGGCGTTTATTTTTAGCCCCTTTAATGCATGTGTAAATGTATTTTTTTTAATTACATTTTTTGTAATTCATTTTAAATATGTGATTTTTTTATTCATTTATTTGAAGTATAGAGGTATTTTGGGGGGTATTCCCATTCATACAGAATTCCCATAAGTATGAATGGGGGTCCCTTTCTGTCACTCGTGGGCTGGCCCATGTGATCCCAGGAGCGCTTACGAACTGCATGCGCCCAAGATAGGTGGGCCTCTTCCCGCACGTACCCAGAGAGGCCCAGGACTGCGAATCTCCATACCTCCCGGACCACCGGGTACATGGACATTTTATTTGCTGATTGGAGGCATTTCCCCACCATAAGCCTCCTACTACAAATTCATGGTCATACAAAATGTAGGTGCCATTTAAAAAATGAGACAGAATGAAAAGCAGTGTACAAAGATGTACTGCTGATACCCTAAGCAGATACTGAATGCCAAGCTGCAGCTTCACTAGGTCTTGTGTACTTGGCATAATATCAGAGGTCTGGCTTAAGCACTAGCAAATTTTACGGTGCTGCATAAGTTATAATCTTTTACAGGACTGACTCCGTGACCACATCTCTCTAATACCAGAGCAGATAGAATCTAGCTAGCATGCAGTAGGTCATCCTTTAAATAGGTTTGGACTGTACCGACTCAGAGTATAGTAATTTTGAATTTGTAGAGAACAGTTTTCGCTCTCAATGAATTTATACAGTTCGAGAGACGTAATCCCCTATTGGCCATCCGCCGCTATCAATCAATGTGGTGACATCACAGCGCATGTGCATTACCACGTGCTCTCTCTCCCCTCTGTTAAATGGGAGAGATGCGGTCGTTTTTTTTAAAACTTTGGCCACTGGGCCACCAGGGAGGGTTTCAGCCGGGCCAGTAGCCTGACACCCATGCGTTGGCAGCCCGGCTGAAACCGTGGCCACTATTTTGCCGGCCGATCGGCAAGTCGGCCAGCAAAAATTCTTCCATTGCAGCCGCGGCAGTGGGACCTCCCCTTTAAGAACGGCCGCGCTGCCGGGCCGCACTCAGTTTAGAGATGGTGCACCGGCAGAAAACCTGCCTGGAGGCACCGCACGACAGGGGATCAAGGGATCGAACTGAAAATTGCCAGTAAGTATTTTTTATTCCTTTAAATTGGCGGTGCAACTAGTTGAGTCAACAGGCCGAAAAATCCCCAATCTGAATTTAGGTTGGGTCGGCCTGTTGACCCCAAAGCGTCGGCTATTCGATTTTTAGGAATGGCCGCCGCAAACGGGCATTAACGGGTCAGCCCCATAGTCTCTTCATCATCTCATTCCACTTTTGGTATCAATGTCTTTTATCATCTTTTATCCCTCAAGTGAAGAATGTCACATAAGTTTCCTGTCACCAGATTTTCAGAGGAATTGCTGTGCTTTTTTTTTTATTCCTGGGATGCGGGTGATGCTCAATTCTCTTTTAGCCAGTTTCCCAGAAACTTAACCTTATTAGAATTCATAAATACACTGCCACCATCAACAATACAAATATATACTTATGCATTGGAGCTCCTGCAACTTCCAAAAAACTCCTGCAATTTATACTCATGCAGTCGTTAGAAATTCAAATGCAGAAACCACTCAGATCTAGCATCAAATAGCTCTTCATCATTTGAATTCTGCCTAAAAATGAAACATAATCCACACACTCATAACAAGCATGGTTTCCAGTATTCCATCACTAGATTAATGTAGGTGTTGTAGATAACCAAAACTGCTAATGGTGATAGATAGAGCTATGGTAGGCAAAATTGGCCAGCACCCCTTTGACACGGTAATTTTTTCTCAGGGAAAATTTAGTGCCTGGCAAGATGGGTTGTCAACTTGTGGCAAATTGGGCATTTTCGCCCCAGGAGTGAGGGGGAGGTGGGGTGTTAAATGAGGCGTTAATAGCCTCACAGCTGGGCGTTGCAGCGGCACTATTCACAGCCATTTACCCAATTTCAGCTGAGTTCCATTCATCAATCAGCCTTCATTCCTCAACTCCAGCTCCATTAGGCTCTTAAAGGGGTGGTCATTTGAACCTGCCGATGCTAGTTTTCAGCATTGCTGAAATCATTCACTGATCTGTGGAGTCCCGGAATGAGGTGAAATAGATCCTGCAAATCCCTCTTCAAGGGACAGGGCCACCAGATTCAGTGATGTGGCTTTGGAGGCATTGATGGGGGCACTAGAAACCAGGAGGGCCTCCCTCTTCCCTGCCTCGGGAAGGGGGACATCACCGCAGATGTTCCGTGCCATGTGGCCAGGCAGGTGTCGAGAAGCACTGAGGTGCAGAGAAGCCTGACCCAGTGCTGCAAGAAATTCAACGACCAATGTCGGATGGTCAAAGTGAGTACAAGCTTCCGCACCTCCTCCATACCAGCCTCTCAACTTCTGTCTGCGCACACTTTGCAAACCAGCACTTCCACACCATTCAACCAGCAAGCATCTGCAGATACTCACACTCACATCCTCATCTCACGCCTTGCCTACATTCACAGCTATTCAGCCACAGCGGGCATATCTTCCACATACATTGCTGGACTCTTACCCACACCAGTTCTTTTCTTTGTGCAAGCCAAGATGGCACGTAACAGGTGGGAGCAGCAAAGGACTGGAAGAGGGGCACCTGACCTGTGACCCCGCTCTGACATCGAGGAGCGAGTGCTGCGTCTCATGGGACCGCAGGTGGTGGGCGCGTAGACGCCGACCCCGCTGTGGACAACGGTATCTTTATCCCCTCTCCTTCTCGCAAACCAGCCACCCCCGCCGCCCCTCCACACAAACACACCACAATGCTTTAGCACTTTCCAAATCCCTCTCCTTCTCTCATACCACTCCCACCACCAGCCCCCCCGCCCCCGCCGCCCAATCCCCGCCCCCCCACTAGAATGCATTATCACTTTCTAGCTCCGGATACTGTCTGCATTCCTCCCTCTATTCCTGCCCCACTGCCCTCACCTTAATGCGAATCTTGTGCCATTTATGCTTTCAGATAACCCAGCAGATAATGTGCAGCCTGCACCTGAGCCCCCCACCCCCCCCCCCCCAACAGATTCTGGAGGGAGAGGAAGAATAGGAGGAGGAGGAGGAGCATTGCACCTCTCACCCGCAAGCACCAGTTCAGAGAATGACACTAGGTGTTCCTCAGAGGTTAGCTTAGTAGAGGGGTCTGCACTGAGTGATGCACCGGGGCATAGAATGGGTGGAGATAAGGAATAATAAGGGGAAAAAGTTGCTGGTGGGCGTAGTCTATAGGCCCCTTAACATTAACTACATTATTGGATGGAGTATAAATCAAGAAATAATGGATTCATGAAGGGGAAATCATGTTTAACTAATTTACTGGAATTCTTTGAGGATATAACGAGCATGGTGGATAGAGGTGTACCGATGGATGTGGTGTATTTAGATTTTCAAAAGGCATTCAAAAAGGTGCCACACAAAAGGTTACTGCAGAAGATAACGGTACGCGGAGTCAGTGGAAATGTATTAGCATGGATAGAGAATTGGCTGGCGAACAGAAAGCAGAGAGTCGGGATAAATGGATCCTTTTCGGGTTGGAAATCGGTGGTTAGTGGTGTGCCGCAGGGATCGGTGCTGGGACCACAACTGTTTACAATATACATAGATGACCTGGAAGAGGGGACAGAGTGTAGTGTAACAAAATTTGCAGATGACACAAAGATTATTGGGAAAGCGGGTTGTGTAGAGGACACAGAGAGGCTGCAAAGAGATTTAGATAGGTTAAGCGAATGGGCTAAGGTTTGGCAGATGGAATACAATGTCAGAAAATGTGAGGTCATCCACCTTGGGAAAAAAACAGTAAAAGGGAATATTATTTGAATGGGGAGGAATTACAACATGCTGCAGTGCAGAGGGACCTGGGGGTCCTTGTGCATGAATCCCAAAAAGTTAGTTTGCAGGTGCAGCAGGTAATCAGGAATGCGAGTGGAATGTTGGCCTTCATTGCGAGAGGGATGGAGTACAAAAGAAGGGAGGTCCTGCTGCAACTGTATAGGGTATTGGTGAGGCCACACCTGGAGTACTGCGTGCAGTTTTGATCACCTTAATTAAGGAAGGATATACTAGCTTTGCAGGGGGTACAGAGACGATTCACTAGGCTGATTCCGGAGATGAGGGGGTTACCTTATGATGATAGATTGAATAGACTGGGTCTTTACACGTTGGAGTTCAGAAGGATGAGGGGTGATCTTATAGAAACATTTAAAATAATGAAAGGAATAGACAAGATGGAGGCAGAGAGGTTGTTTCCACTGGTCGGGGAGACTAGAACTAGGGGGCGCAGCCTCAAAATACGGGGGAGCCAATTTAAAACCGAGTTGAGAAGGAATTTCTTCTCCCAGAGGGTTGTGAATCTGTGGAATTCTCTGCCCAAGGAAGCAGTTGAGGCTAGCTCATTGAATGTATTCAAGTCACAGATAGATAGATTTTTAACCAATAAGGGAATTAAGGGTTATGGGGAGCGGGCAGGTAAGTGGAGCTGAGTCCACGGCCAGATCAGCCATGATCTTATTGAATGGCGGAGCAGGCTCGAGGGGCTAGATGGCCTACTCCTGTTCCTAATTCTTATGTTCTTATGAAGCTTGTAATAAAGGAACGGCAATAATCATGGGTGATTTTAATATAGAAATATAGAAATTAGGTGCAGGAGCAGGCCATTCGGCCCTTCGAGCCTGCACCACCATTCAATAAGATCCGGGCTGATCATTCAACCTCAGTGTCCCTTTCCTGCTTTCTCTCCATACCCCTTGATCCCTTTGGCCGTAAGGGCAATATCTAACTCCCTTTTGAATATATCTAACGAACTGGCATCAACAACTTTCTGTGGTACAGAATTCCACAGGTTAACCACTCTCTGAGTGAAGAATTTTCTCCTCATCTCGGTCCTAAATGGCTTACCCCTTATTCTTAGACTGTGACCCCTGATTCTGGAACTCCCCAGCAACGGGAACATTCTTCCTGCCTCTAACCTGTCCAATCCCATCGGAATTTTATATGTTTCTTTGAGATCCCCTCTCATTCTTCTCAACTCCAGCGGATACAAGCCCAGTTGATCCAGTCTCTCCTCATGTCAGTCCTGCCATCCCAGGAATAAATCTGGTGAACCTTCGCTATACTCCCTCAATAGCAAGAATGTCTTTCCTCAGATTAGGGGACCAAAACTGAACACAATATTCCAGGTGTGGCCTCAACAAGGCTCTGTACAACTGCAGTAAGACCTCCCTGCTCCTATACTCAAATCCTCTAGCTATGAAGGCCAACATGCCATTTGCCTTCTTCACGCCTGCTGTACCTGCATGCCAAACTTCAATGACTGATGTACCAGGTCTCGTTGCACTTCCCCTTTTCCTAATCTGTCACCATTCAGAAAATATTCTGCCTTCCTGTTTTTGCCACCAAAGTGGATAACCTCACATTTATCCACATTATACTGCATCTGCCATGCATTTGCCCACTCACCTAACTTGTCCAAGTCACCCTGCAGTCTGTTAGCATCCTCCTCACAGCTCACACCACCATCCAGCTTAAGTGTCATCTGCAAACTTGGAGCTCTTACATTCAATTCCTTCATCAAAATCATTGATGTATATTGTAAATAGCTGGGGTCCCAGCACTGAACACTGCGGCACCCCACTGGTCACTGCCTGCCATTCTGAAAAGGACCGTTTATTCCAACTCTCTGCTTCCTGCCTGCCAACCACTTCCCTATCCACGTCAATACATTACCCCCAATTATAGTGCTTTGATTTTGTACACCAATCTCTTGTGTGGGACCTTGTTAAAAGGCTTTTGAAAGTCCAAATACACCACATCCACTGGTTCTCCCTTGTCCACTCTACTACTTACATCCTCAAAAAATTCTAGAAGATTTGTCAAGCATGATTTCCCTTTCATAAATCCATGCTGACTTGGACCGATCCTGTCACCGCTTTCCAAATGTGCTGATATTTCATCTTTAATAATTGATTCCAACATTTTCCCCACCACCGATGTCAGGCTAACCGGTCTATAATTCCCCATTTTCTCTCTCCCTCCTTTTTTAAAGTGGTGTTACATTAGCTACCCTCCAGTCCATAGGAACTGATCCAGAGTCAATAGAATGTTGGAAAATGATCACCAATGAATCCACTATTTCTAGGGCCACTTCCTTAAATACTCTGGGATGCAGCCTACCAGGCCCTGGGGATTTATCGGCCTTCAATCCCATCAATTTCCCTAGCACAATTTCCTGACTAATAAGGATTTCCTTCAGTTCCTTCTTTTCGCTAAACTCTCGAAACCCTAGTATTTCCAGAAGGTCATTTGTGTCTTCCTGGTGGATGAATTAACTGCGCAGGCAGTTAACCTTCATATTGATTGGACTAAGCAAATTGGCCAGGGCAGCCTTAAGGAAGAGTTCATAGAGTGTATCCGGGACAGCTTCCTTGAACAGTATGTTGCGGAACCAACCAGGGAGCAGGCTATCTTAGATCTGGTACTGTGTAATGAGACAGGATTAATAAATGATCTCCTAGTAAAGGATCTTCTAGGAATGAGTGACCATAATATGGTTGAATTTCAAATTCAGTTGGAGGGTGAGAAAGTTGGTTCTCAAACCAGTGTCCTAAGCTTAAATAAAGGAGATTACAAAGGTATGAGGGCCGAGTTGACTAAAGTGGTCGTGGAAAATAGATTTAAGTATGGGACGGTTAATGAGCAGTGGCAGACATTTACAGAGATATTTCATAACTCACAACAAAAATATATCCCAATGAGAAGGAAATATTGTAAGAGAAGGGATAACCATCCGTGGCTAACTAAGGAAATAAGGGATGGTATCAAATTGAAAACAAGAGCATACAATGTGGCCAAGACTAGTGGGAGGCCAGGGGATTGGGAAACTTTTAAAAGCCAGCAAAGAATGACTAAAACAATGATAAAGAGAGGGTAGATAGATTATGAAAGTAAACTAGCATGGAATTTAAAAACAGATAGTAAGAGTTTCTACAGGTACATAAAAAAGGAAAAGTAAATGTTGGTCCCCTAGAGGTTGAGACTGGGGAATTAATAATGGAGAACAGGGAAGTGGCAGAGACATTGAACAAATATTTTGTATCGGTCTTCACAGTAGAAGACACTAAAAACATTCCAATAATTGATCATCAAGGGGCTATAGGGAGGGAGGAACTTAATGCAATCACTAATGAAGTATTACTCGGTAAATTAATTCATTAAAAAAAATAATTAATTAATTAATGGGACTAAAAGCGGACATAAGGGGTAGGCCATTTAGGACTGAGATGAGGAGAAACTTCTTCACTCAGAGTTGTTAACCTGTGGAATTCCCTGCCGCAGAGAGTTGTTGATGCCAGTTTATTGGATATTTTGAAGAGGGAGTTAGATATGGCCCGTACGGCTAAGGGGATCAAGGGGCATGGAGAGAAGGCGGGAAGGCTGAGGGAATGATCGGCCATGGTCTTGTTGAATGGCAGTGCAGGCTCGAAGGGCCGAATGACCTACTCCTGCACCTATTTTCTATGTTTCTATGTTTCTATGTCACATGGACCTGATGGCTTACATCCAAGGATCTTAAAAGAGGTGGCTGCAGAGATAATGGATGCATTGGTTGTAATCTACCAAAATTCCCTGTATTCTGGGGCGGTTCCAGCGGATTGGAAAACCGCAAATGTAACGCCCAATTTTAAAAAGGAGGCAGACAGAAAGCAGGAAATTATAGACCAGTTAGTCTCACATCTGTCGTTGGGAAAATGCTGGAGTCCATTATTAAGTAGCGGGACATTTGGAAAAGCATAATTCAATCAAGTAGAGTCAGCATGGTTTTATGAAAGGGAAATCATATTTGACAAATTTGCTGGAGTTCTTTGAGGATGTAACGAACAGGGTGGATAAGGGGGAACCAATGGATGTGGCGTATTTGGATTTCCAGAAGGCATTCAATAAGATGCCACATAAAAGGTTACTGCACAAGATAAAAGTTCATGGGATTGGAGGCAATATATTAGCATGGATAGAGGATTGGCTAGCTAACAGAGTTGGGATAAATGGGTCACTTTCCGGTTGTTAAACAGTGACTAATGGGGTGCCGTAGGGATCGGTGCTGGGTCCTCAACTATTTAAAATCTATAGTAATGACTTGGATGAAGGGACCGAGCATAATGTAGCAAGGTTTGCTGATGATACAAAGATGGGTGGGAAAGCAAATTGTGAGGAGGACGCAAAGAATCTGCAAAGGGATATAGACAGGCTAAGTGAGTGGGCAAAAATTTGGCAGATGAAGTATAATGTGGGAAAATGTGAGGTTATCCACTTTGGCAGCAAAAATTGAAAAGCAAATTACAATTTAAATGGAGAAAATTTACAAAGTGTTGCAGTACAGAGAGACCTGGGGGTCCTTGTGCATGAAACACAAAAAGTTAGTATGCAGGTACAGCAAGTAATTAGGAAGGCAAATGGAATGTTGGCCTTTATTGCAAGGGGGAGAGAGTATAAAAGCAGAGAAGTCCTGCTACTACTGTGCAGGGTATTGGTAAGGCCACACCTAGAGAACTGCATATTGTTTTAGTCTCCATATTTAAGGAAGGATATACTTGCAGAGGCTGTTCAGAGAAGGTTCACTAGGTTGATTCTGGAGATGAGGAGGTTGACTTATGAAGATAGGTTGAGTAGGTTGGGCCTATACACATTGGAGTTCAGAAGAATGAGAGGTGATCTTATCGAAACATATAAGATAATGAAGGGGCTCGACAAGGTGGATGCAGAAAGGATATTTCCACTCATAGGGGAAACTAAAACTAGGGGACATAGTCTCAGAATATGGGGCCGCCCATTTAAAACTGAGATGAGGAGGAATTTCTTCTCTCAGAGGGTTGTAAATCTATGGAATTCTCTGCCCCAGAGAGCTGTGGAGGCTGGGTCATTGAATATATTTAAGGCGGAGATAGACAGATTTTTGAGCGGTAAGGGTTATGGGGAATGGACAGGGAAGAGGATCCGAGTCCATGAGTGGAGCTGAGTCCAGGATCAGATCAACCGTGATCGTATTGAATGGCGGAGCAGGCTCAATGAGCCAAATTGCCTATACCTGCTCCTAT
Source organism: Pristiophorus japonicus (assembly GCF_044704955.1). Taxonomy (NCBI): domain Eukaryota; kingdom Metazoa; phylum Chordata; class Chondrichthyes; family Pristiophoridae; genus Pristiophorus; species Pristiophorus japonicus. Next base: position 57,031,588 of record NC_091987.1, read on the forward strand.
TTCTTATGTTCTTATGTTCGAGCGGGCTGCAGCAAGGCCAACGGGAAAGGGAACCTCAGGAGTCATCTCCCCGGAGGGCGAGTTCGTGCACGAGTTCTGCTCCACAGGATTCAGATGAGGATCTCAATGGGGAGGCGCACACAAAACGGTTGATGGCCATGCACCTTGCCATCATAGGTGCAATGGGAAGGGTGCCCAAGAGGCTCTCGGCAGTGGTACAGAGTGTGGAGGAGTCCGCCTCCAGCCTTGCAGAGAGCTCTGCGCACACCATGGAGCCCATCATTGCCAGTTTGCAGATGATGGTGGACTCCCAGAGACCGTGCGGATCCAGACCTCATGATATGTATGATGGGCGACGTGGCAGCACAGGCGGAAGCACCTTAACGTCTCAGTGCTGTAATGCAGACAATGGCTGGTGGCTTGGAAGCTCAGACTGCTCTTATGCAGTTTCAGGTTGATACCACGCAACATGTTGGTGTTATCATGCAGTCAGTGAACACTGACATGAAATCTCAGACTCTCTCACGCAATCTCAGATGGATGCCACGTGTGTTCTAGCTGCTGGCCTCGCCGCTAGGTCCCTCACACTCCACCTGGAATCTCGCTGTGTCGCAGCAGCCCACCAAACTGTTCTGCAGCAGACTGGTGGGGATGCTGAGGTGATGCCCCGGGGGAGTGGCAGTGAGTCAGTGGAGCAAGAACCTGCTGTCCTCAACTCATGATGACAGCATTCCTGAGCCCACCACTGCCACTCCGCCATTGCACTTGTCGCTGGCCGTCACCCAGCCAGCCCAGACTGCTGCTGTCCAGCTTGAGGTGGTGTCGCCTGCAGCCGGGCCTTCAAGCCCCAGAGCTGGTTGAGGGGGTCCTGGAAGGTCATCTGTAGTCTCTGGCCCTGACACACAGCAGCCTTCGACCAGCCGTACTGCAGCCACAGGGGCACACTGTGCAGCACTAGATTAGTTAGAACAAAAAGGGGATACAGGTGCAGCGTCGAGAATCCGTAACTCTCGGGGCCGAGGCCCCTCCAGATTCCGGGCTTTTCCGGACTTTCAATTGTCTTCTGACATCACAAATCCAGAAACACTCGAGCCCAGGTTTGGGTATTTTCGGATTTCGGAACGTCAGAAGGCGGGGGGGTGGGGTCCCGCCGAGGAGCTGTGCGGGTGGGCCCCGTCGAGGAGTTTGGGCCGGTGGGCCCCGCCGTGGAGGAGCTGTTCGGCCGTGGCCCGCCGTGGAGGAGCTGTTTGGGCCAGCCGGCCCCGCCGAGGTGATGTTTGGGCCAGCAGGCCCCATCGCAGAGGTGGTGTTCGGGCCGGCCAGCGAGGAGACCCCAAGATAAGTGCAGCGGCGACGGCAAGGTAAGGACAAAGGGAGTTGCAGCGAGGAGAGGCCTGAGGTCGGGAAGCGGCGGGGCTCCGAGGTCGGCAGGGTTGACGGGTCTGGATTCTGGAACATTTTACGGATTCCGGACAGACCTGCCACCGATCAGTCGGGAGTCCAGAACACTACTGATTCCGGAACTCCGGATTTTCGATGCTGCACCTGTATAAGGAAATTCACAAGGATGATGTTAATACATTATGTAAGCCGTTGTTGTTAATATATCAATTTTGATTGGAACGTTTAATCATTGCTGCTGTCTGACATTTCTGTTTTGGGGCTTTGCAATGGAAGGGAAAATGGATGCGGTCATGGAGACGTCCAGAGGAACTGAGAAGTGGGTTGGAATTAACTGGAACCGAAGACTGACAACAATGGTCGAGTTCTTTGCTTGCATCTGCACGAGGGCCTTGCAGCCTCCTCCATCGCTCATGTTGCTGCTCCTGCTCCTCCTCAGGTGGTGTGGCTATGCCTGGTGGCAATGGCTGTGCCCTCATGTGCAGCATGCAGCAGACGACAACAAATAAGGACACTCGCTCAGGCGAGTACTGGAGGACTCCTCCGGAGTGGTCAAGGCAGCAGAAGCGTTGCTTCAGCACTCTGATGGTCTGCTCAATGATGTTCCCAGTGGCTGCATGGCTCTCACTGTATGAGTGATGGGTAGGAGAGGTGGGGTTGCGGAGGGGAATCATGAGCCAGATGGAAAGCGGATTGCCCTCGTTTCTGTGCAGCCAACCGTGAGCTTCATTTGGGGGCTGGAACAGAGCTGGCTCAGGATGAAGGCATCGTGGCAGCTGCCAGGATAGCGGGCATTGACTGTGAGGATTCTGCATATGTGGTCGCACACCAACTGGACATTGTGAGTGGTAGCCTTTGCGGTTACGGAAGATCGCAGGATTGTGATGCGGTGCTCGCAAAGTGACGGGGGTGCAGTCAATGGCACCCTGCAACATGGGGAAGCCCAGTATCCTGGCAAAGCCACATGCACACTTGTGCTGCTTCTCTCTGCTCATGGGGAAGGAGATGTAGTCCCTCCTCCTTCTGTACAGAGCATCTGTGACCTCGCGGGTGGAGAATAGAACGGCAAATTGGGAGATGTTAGAGATGTCTCCTGTTGCTCCCTGGAAAGATCCATTGGCGTAGAAATTGAGATAGATGCTGACCTTTACTGCCACATAGAGTCGTCTTCACCGCCACAGAGAGTCGTCTTCACCCTGATCTGAGGCTCGAGGTCTGGTTGCAGAAGATGGCAGAGCTCTGTGACCACGACCGTGCTAAAATGCAGCCTTGCCAACATCCCGTGAATGAGAAAAAAAGATCTACATGGATTGGGGAAATGGACCACATGCAACTGGTGTCTTTCAATATAGACTGGCGCAGGTTTTGTAATTAGGCAGAGGTAATTCCAGGCAACTCTTTAAATACTAATCCAACACATTTTGTTTTCCCTTGTCTAGTACATATGAGATAATAATTTAATTTTAATGGAAATCATAGTTAAATTCTTGCCTGTATAACTCTCATGCCCACTGGCTGAAATTCAATCCCTGTTGTCATGTTTAAAGTAGTTTTCCTTTGTGAAAACATTTTGCCAAGAATGTGTGTCTAGAAAGTGTTGAAGTGGAGCACATAATCTTGAATTAACACAGAACAGACTAGCCATTAACAACATTTGCTAAAGCTTAGGCAGCCAAATTCAGTACTTAATTTGCTGCAATTGTCCTGAGACACTTCTGTGAAACAAAGCGCACTTACACCCCCCAATGGCAACAAGGCAGTATGTCAGGAACTTTAAATCCCCAAAGATTTAGGGTAAAAAAAGTTCAGGGGTGGAAATTGTGTATCGCCCTGTTTGGGGGCAGTAACAGTTGCGAGGCGGTATTTCCTGTGCCATGCACGGCAGTCTCCCTCCTCCTCCCCCCCTCTGCGACCTAAATTCGGGTTACCACCCCCGAGCGCAAAATAACACTCTCCACTTGCTCTGTGGGGCACGAGCGGGGCGGAAGAAATCAGAGAGGAACGCAGCGCTTCGCGGTGGGACACATAGCTCTGCCGCGTAGAAAGGGCCCTCCCTTAGGCTGCCGACTCTGCAGGTCCTGACCTGGACCACTGGGGAGCGGGGTGCCATAGCATCAGCCCGGCACTCAAATGGAGTGCCGGGCTTCAAGATCGCAACACAGACCCCACAATCCAGCATTCAACAGGCCGCAGCCGGTAAGTCGGCCGATTTATTTATTTTTAAAGCGCAACCTCCCCATTAACTAGCGCCCCGCAAACGGCCTACAGCATCACCCAGCGCAGCTTCAGGAGACACTCCCAAATTTTCGCTCCAGGTCACTGCGCATGATGATATCGTCTTTGCCGGTGTAATAGAGCGGGACACTATCGGTTACTACCGCCACCACGCCTGGGACAAAAGTCGGTTGCGACCCGTTAGCGCCTCCCTGAGGGCACGAACGAGAGGCACAAACAACCTGAACTTCTCCCCCTAATGTTTTTTATTGCTCCATTGGTGTTGGTATTTTTCTAAATGCCTTTACTGTGAATATTCATACAACAAAAAATAAATAACATTTTATCAGTTCTAAATTAAGATTTGTTTGGTTTCTGACCTTCTACATAATCTTTTTGAAGAATTACTGAGGTTTTTAATGTGGTCTGAAGCAAATTCCATTGACATTCCACTTACAGAAGGCAATCTAACATTGCAATGAGTAACTGGACTATTGTTAATATATAATATAATACAGCACAGTTTTGATATTGTCATGAACAAAATCGGATCTATTTCAATTACTAGTGATAAAGGAATGTTGAGACAATTGAAAAAACAACTTCCTCTACTGTGCTGTCCCCTCTTTCTCTCCTCTTTTTAAAGGTGGTGAATTATGCTAGAGCAGTATGTGAGCCTTCCCATCAAATTTCGGCAGGCTATTCCACTGTGGGCTGCATGATGCCCAAGTGTAATAGTCTACATGCAACAGCCTTCTACATGTACTTTCCATTTGAAGTCACAGAATGGCAATCAGGAATTGGAACATTGGCAGATTTCTGCTTTAATTAGCACCAAGCACCAAGGCTAACTGTAGCACTGCCTGGCCAAGATTAGCAACCAGGTGCACAAATCACTAAAATCTAGTAGACGGGTACAAAAAGTAAGCAGAAAGGCTAACGGAATATTGGCCTTCATCTAAAGGGGGCTAGAATGTAAAGGGAAGGAAGTTATGCTTCAGTTGTGCACAGCTTTGGTCAGACACCATCTGGAGTATTGCATTCAGTTTTGGACGGTGCATCACAGAAAGGATATATTGGTCTTGGAGGGGATAGACCGCACATTTACCAGAATGATACCAGGGCTCAAATTGTAAAACTATGAATGCAGATTGCTTAAACTTGGCTTGTATTCCCTGGAGTTTAGAAAAGGGAGGGAGAACAGCCAGTTGTCGTGGTGCACATTGGTACCAACGACATAGGTAAAAAAAGGGATGAGGTCCTACGAGACGAATTTAAGGAACTAGGAGCTAAATTAAAAAGTAGGACCTCAAAAGTAGTAATCTCAGGATTGCTACCAGTGTCACCTGCTAGTCAGAGTAGGAATCGCAGGATAGCGCAGATGAATACGTGGCTTGAGCAGTGGTGCAGCAGGGAGGGATTCAAATTACTGGGGCATTGGAACCGGTTCTGGGGAAGTGGGACCAGTACAAACCGGACGGTCTGCACCTGGGCCGGACCGGAACCAATGTCCTAGGGGGAGTGTTTGCTAGTGCTGTTGGGGAGGAGTTAAACTAATATGGCAGGGGGATGGGAACCAATGCAGGGAGACAGAGGGAAACAAAATGGAGACAGAAGCAAAAGACAGAAAGGAGATGAGTAAAAGTGGAGGGCAGAGAAACCCAAGGCGAAAAACAAAAAGGACCACTGTACAACAAAATTCTAAAGAGTCAAAGTGGAAAAAAAGGCAAGCCTGAAAGCTCGGTGCCTCAATGCCAGGAGAGGGCTCTGAGCTAGTTAGAGTGGGTGAGAGCGCAGATGAACAGGACCTCAAGAAAGAATGCAAAAGGCAGGAGGCAACAGAACAGAGTAGCACTGGGGTAAGTGTAAATCACAAGGTGATAGGAAAAAGGGACACTATGTATGAATATAAAGGGGCTGCAGGAGGGGTCAAAACTAAAAATCATGGTTTAAAAACTAGTATTAAAACACTCTACCTAAATGTACGCAGCATTCGAAATAAAGTAAATGAGTTGACAGCACAAATCATTACAAATGGGTATGATTTGGTGGCCATTACAGAAACGTGGTTGCAGGGTGGCCATGACTGGGAATTAAACATACAGGGGTATCTGACAATTCGGAAGGATAGACAAGAAGGGAAAGGAGGTGGGGTAGCTCTGTTAATAAAGGATGATATCTGGGCAATTGTGAGAGATGACATTGGCTCTAATGAACAAAATGTTGAATCATTGTGGGTGAAGATTAGAGATAGTAAGGGGAAAAAGTCACTGGTGGGCATAGTTTATAGGCCCCCAAATAATAACTTCACGGTGGGGCAGGCAATAATCAAGGGAATAATGGAGGCATGTGAAAAAGGAACGGAGGTAATCATGGGGGATTTTAACCTACATATCGATTGGTCAAATCAAATCACAAGGGGTAGCCTTGAGGAGGAATTCATAGAATGCATACGGGATTGTTTCTTAGAACAGTATGTTACAGAACCTACAAGGGAGCAAGCTATCTTAGATCTGGTTCTGTGTAATGAGACAGGATCAATAAACGATCTCCCAGTAAAAAATCCTCTCGGAATGAGTGATCACAGTATGGTTGAATTTGTAATACAGATTGAGGGTGAGGAAGTAGTGTCTCAAACGAGCATACTATGCTTAAACAAAGGGGACTACAGTGGGATGAGGGCGGAGTTAGCTAAAGTAGACTGGGAACACAGACTAAACGGTGGCACAATTGAGGAACAGTGGAGGACTTTTAAGGAGCTCTTTCATAGTGCTCAACAAAAATATATTCCAGTGAAAAAGAAGGGCGGTAAGAGAAGGGATAACCAGCCGTGGATAACCAAGGAAATAAAGGAGTATCAAATTAAAAACCAATGCGTATAAGGTGGCCAAGGTTAGTGGGGAAACTAGAAGATTGGGAAAATTTTAAACGACAGCAAAGAATGACTAAGAAAGCAATAAAGAAAGGAAAGATAGATTACGAAAGTAAACTTGCGCAAAACATAAAAACAGATAGTAAAAGCTTTTAACGATATATAAAACGGAAGAGAGTGACTAAAGTAAATGTTGGTCCTTTAGAAGATGAGATGGGGGATTTAATAATGGGAAATGTGGAAATGGCTGAGACCTTGAACCTGTGGAATTCTCTACCACAGAAAGTTGTTGAGGCCAATTCACTAAATATATTCAAAAAGGAGTTAGATGAGGTCCTTACTGCTAGGGGGATCAAGGGGTATGGCGAGAAAGCAGGAATGGGGTACTGAAGTTGAATGTTCAGCCATGAACTCATTGAATGCGGTGCAGGCTAGAAGGGCCGAATGGCCTACTCCTGCACCTATTTTCTATGTTTCTATGTCTATGTTTATAAAAAAAAAGAGTATAAGGAACATACTGAATGAACTACAGGTGTAAATTCAATTTAGAGGGTACAACATGGTAGCCATTGTTGAGTCATGGCTGCAAGACAAGCAGGACTGGGAATTTAATATACCAGGTTATAAGATCTACAGGAAGGATAGTGAATCTGGTAGAGGTGGAGGAGTAGCATTTGTGATTAAGGATGAAATGACTTCTATGATAAGAGATGATGAAACGAGAGGTACCATTCTGGTAAGCATCTCTTATTATGGGTAGAATTAATAGAAAAGGATTTAAGACTGTACTGAGAGTTGTGTATAGGCCCCCTGGTAGCAGCTGTGAAGTGGCAGAATGTAGTAATGGAAAGATTAGACAAGCATGCAATGAGACAAAGTGGTTTTAATGGGAGATTTTAACTTCCACATAGATTGGGATAAGTATACGAGCTCATGTCAGAAAGGTAGCGAATTTCTTGCGTTCAGGATAGTTTTCTGCAACATGTCCTAGAACTAACAAGGGTGCAGGCCATATTAAATTTAATAATGAGCTTTAGATTGAAAAATTGCACATGTCACTCTGCTATTTAAGAAAGATGAGGAGGAAATCAGGGAATTATAGACCAGTTAGCCTAACATATGTTGTCAGGAAATTAATAGGAGTCTATAATCAAGAATGGAATGATTGAACACCTTGAAAATTTTCAGTTGATCAGAGAGGCCGCATGGATTTGTAAAGGATAGGTCCTGCCCGACGAATCTGATTGAATTATTTGAAGAGGTGACTAAAAGTAGTGGACAGGGGAATGCCTATGGATGTTATTTATATGAACTTCCAGAAGGCATTCAATAAAGTCCCTCATAAGAGACTGTTAGCTAAAGTTGAAGTTCATGGAATTGAAGGCAAATTATTGATCTGGTTAGATTGGCTGAGTGGCAGGAGACAGAGAGTCAGGATAATGGGCAGGTACTGTAATTGGCAGGATGTGACTAGTGGCATCCCACAGGGATCTGTGCTGGAGCCTCAACCAATATTGCCTGTAATTTCTTTTTGCCCTGAGCAGCCTCTTTAAGGGCTGCGCGAGTCATTCAAAATACTGCGCATGCGCGGTTTGTACATTGAAAAGCCAGCAAGCCAGCTGCACGGGTTCCCTGGAGCGCTCAGGGAACATTGGATTCAATTATTCACAGTATTTCTTAACGACTTAGGATGTTTGGATTGAGAGCCATATATCCAAGCCTGCCAACAAACAAAGATAGGTGGCATTATAGATGGAAGCATAAAATTACAAAGAGATATTAATAAATTAAGTGAATGGGCAAAACTGTGGCAAATGGATTTCAAAATAGGCAATTGTGAGGTCATCCACTTTGGACCTAAAAAGTATAGATCAGAGTACTTTCTAAATGGTGGAAAGCGGGAAGCAATGGAGGTTCCAAAGGGACTTAAAGGTCCATGTACATAAATCATTAAAATACCATGGACAGATTCAAATAAATAATCAAAAGGCGAATGGAATGCGGGCCTTTATATCTTTATATTAGAATACAAGGGGTTAGAAGTAATGCCACAGCTAAACGACGCCCTGGGTAGACCGTGCTGGAATACTGTGTTCAGTTCTGGGAACCACACTCTAGGAAGGATATATATTGCCATGGAGGGAGTACAGTGTAGATTACCTCGAATGATACGTAGACTTCAAGGGTTAAATTACGAGCAGCGAATACACAAACTAGGGTTGTATTCCCTGGAATTTGGAAGATTAAGCAGTGATTTGATTGAAGTTTTCAAGATTCTGGGCTCAATTTTCCCCAGTGATTTGCGCTGTTTTTTTGGCGCACGCCGCTTTTTTTGGTGTAAGTTAAAAAATGTAAGTTTCCCCAAGGAATGTGCGCCAGCATAGCTCGGTTATGATTTTTTTTAGGTTAGTTGTTTCTTGCGTCATAGGGGGCAACCTGATGTTTGTTCCAGTTTTTGTCAATTATGTAAGTTTGGCCCCCAAAACATTCTTTCGGCGTATGTGACCACTCCCGAAAAACCTTCTGGCAAGTTGAGAAAAAGCAGCGCGCATTGAAAAATTGGCGCAAAAAGACACCATTGTTTTTCAGCGAGGTTTTGGAGGGAGTCAAAAACACTTAAATATGCATAATAAAGATGATTTTTTTTTGTAACCTTATAACGCAGTAAATGGAAGTTTGATGGAATTCTGTAAATTTTCTTTTTTTTCCCACTGACACGCCACCATCGAACGATTGCAAATAGGTCGGAGCATCGGCCAGCAGAATCGGTCCCCCGCCCGGACACATGGGCTTAGGTGCAAAAGAAACCCGGGGGGGGGGGGGGGGTGGGGTGCTGTGGAAGGCATCAGAAGCCTGCACTACCCATCAAATCAAGCCCGGGTAGGTAGGGGGCTGTGGAAGGCATACAGAAGGCATCAGAAGCCTGCACTATGCATCAAATGCAGCCCGGGGGGTTGGGGGCGGGGTGTTCCCGATCACTGCGCCTGTTCAGACCTGGGTATGGTCCATGAAGACCTTGTGGGGAGAGAGAACAAAGAACCTTGTCCTGCCTGTCTGCCATTTTGAGCTTCTTGCAAAGTTAAAATTTTAAACATGGGGCAATACTGACAATGCCATACCTTGTGCAAGCCTGTTGCATGATAGTGCTTTGGAGGAGACAATTGATTCAATGGCATCACATGAGGAGCCTCAGAGCCATAGGGTAATGGGCAGGAGGCCTTACCCATGTCGGGTATGTCGAGAGAGGCATTCGTTCAAGCACCTGAGTGATGCAGACTATGTCAGAAGGCTGCGTTTCCGCAAACTGAGATCTGTGAATTAGTAAAAGCAGACCCGCAACCCCGAAGCATTAGGAGGACTGCTTTGACAGTTGAAGTGAAGGTTGCAGCTGCACTTTTATTCTATGCTACTGAATCGTTCCAAGCTATAATTGGGGATGTGTGCCATTTTTCAACATGTAACACATGTCTGCATTCGGCAGGTGACTGCTGCACTATATGCCCAGAGGAATGACTACATAAAGTTCCCCATGACCGCCCAGGCAATGCGTGACAGGGCTGTGGGCTTCTCCAGGATTGTTGGCTTCCCAAAAGGTACAGGGCTGCATTGATTGTACCCACATCGTCTTGCTGGCACCTTTGCAGAATTCCAAGATGTACAAGAACAGAAAAGGCTTCCACTCCATTAATGTGCAGCTCGTGTGTGACGACATGCATCGCTTCATTTCAGGTGATGCAAGATACCCTGAGAGCACCCATGATGTGTTCATCCTACGCGAGAGCGTCACATCTGCGGTGTTTCAGCAGCAGCCAGAAGGGCAGAGCTGGCTACTGGGAGACAGAGGGTACGGCCTCACCACTTGGCTCATGACGCTTCTACGCGTAACCGTGACGGAAGCTGACCGGGAATACAACATGGCGCACATTGCGACGCGCAGCATAATAGAGAGGACCATTGGCATCTTGAAACAGCGTTTCCGATGTCTGGACCATTCCGAAGGCTACTTGCAATACTCCAGAGATTGTCCGTCAGTTCACTGTTGTGTGCTGCATGCTGCATAACTTAGCCATCATGAGGCAGCAACAGCTGGTATAGAAGACCTACCTGAGGTGAGAGTGACTGATGATAATGATGAGGAAGATGCAGAGGACGAGGAGGAGGAGAACGAGGAACCCATGCAACTACCCGAACCCAGAGCACGACGGCGTAGTAGGGCGGGCCGTCGTGACCCTTTAACAATTGTTCGAGCCTTGCTCCAGCAACTCATCCGTGAACGCTTTGCTGCCTGAAGGCTCAGCGGCAACTATTCCACATGGACCATGTTTACTGTTTGGGCCTGTTCCGTAATGTTGTGTTGTGTTAATGGAACAAATGATGGAAATTATTCTTGTTTACTTCAAAAGTTGTGTTAATAATGGAACAAATAATGTAAATGTATAATTTAAAACATATTTTATTCAAAAATTTTACATTTGTTTGTACTTAATTTTAATAAACAAATTTTTGTATCAAACTTTAAAGTTTACACTTAAGATCACTTGCTACCTTATAAATTTACATAACGTACAAAAAACTTTGAATTTGAGAACAGTTACAACAGTAACAATAATAACAGCAGCAAAGAAAGACTGCACCCATCTCTCCTCCACCTTATTCTAAGACCGGCCGCTGCGCTTGGTCTTGGTGACTCCACCTTCCCTGCCCGTGGGCAGTGGTGCAGCGTTTCTCGGGTTGGTACAAAGCTTATTCTTTCGAACATCTCAGGTAATACGTACTTCTTGATGGGAGGGGGGGGGGGGGGAGGGGGGGGGTGGTGGAGTGGAAGTGGCAGTTGATTCTGTCAATGGGCGCGGGGTCTCGGCGTGTTCCCTTATTGCAGCAGCTAACTCCAAAATTAGTGACAGTGTCTCAACTACCTCCAACATTCCTTCCCTCATGTTCGCCGACAGTGTCTCACCTACCTGTGACATGCCCTCCTTCATGTTGAGCAAAATTGCGTCAACTACCTGCAACATTCCCTCCTTCATGTTCAATGACAGCGCATCAGCTACCTGCGACATTCCCTCATGTGCACCGACATGGTTTCAGCTGACTGAGATATTCCCTCCCTCATGTTCGCGGGCAGCGTTCCCATTTCTCAAGAGTGTTGTTACTTCCCCCGACAGTCCCGATACCTCATCACCCACCCATTGATGGTGTCCAGGAGTGATCGCGTAAGGTCAATGCTCTCTGCACTCATTGCCATCATCTGAACCACATCTGTTAGATCCTGCACCTCAGGAGAGCACTGTCGAGCTCTCCTTCCCCCTCCTCACCCTGGATGTGGCTCACTGCATCCCACTGGGACCCGCAGCCTCGGACGGCGGGGCCCTGGGTGTGCCTCGCTGCATCAAACAGTGACCTGCAGCCTCGGACAGTGGGAAACCATGGAATGTCCCACCAACATTTAAATCACTATTCAGGGAAGGGGTTAGCACCTCAATGGGCAGCACCTGTACCTCCTCCAAAGTGAGTACAACAGTGGGGACTCATCCATCCCCCTCACCCCCATGCTCTTGGTCTGGAAGTGGAATTGGAAGATGTTCTCTTCAGGCTCGTCCTCTTCTGAATCATCTTCTGCATCATCAGGGTTGGCCTCAAGTTCTGCAAAATATAACAGAACAGACAAATGGTTAGCAGCAGAGGAGGGGGCAGGGTGGCATGAGTAGGTTCACACAGCACAGACAGCGGGCTAATTTGAAGGACCACGATGAATGATAGCACATTGCATCAACCGAAGCGTAGCTGAAGGAGGCATCCCCATCAACCAAAGCATGGCTAGCCCGCGCAGTATTTAACATTTAGGAAAGCCAGACTGTAGAATTTCCAGGACTTACTCTCTTCCTCGAGCGTGGGCCCAGCTTGTGCAGTGGTGGTTGCTTTTCTCCAGGCAGGACCCATCAAAACAGCGACCCTCTCTTCCAAGAGTGTCTGTGGGTGCAGATTTGCTGGGCATTCTCCTGTTCGAGTCCTTTCTCGTTTGTTGTGTACCACTTTCCTCTGCAAAGATGAAAATATAACTTTGTAAAGAGAGGGTGTCTTTCTGCTGGGCGGGACATATACAGATGGTCGCATTTACAATTGCAATTCCATTGAAAAATGAAAATATTACTTACACTAACTACTTGACCAAGGTCCTGCCACTTCTTTTTGCACTGGCCTCCAGACCTCAAGATGGTCACCATTACACAGTAATCTTCTGCAAGTTGTTCCAGCGTTTCTTCATTTCTCTGGGTGAAACTTTTATGTGACCTCTGCTGGTGACCTGCCCTCAATCACAGTAACAAGTGCCTCCACTTCTTCCTGCAAGAAATTCTTGGTCCTTACGTCGCGTTGCATCATGTATTGCAGCTCAAATTTTTCCAATGAGAATTTAAGTTCTTACAGCTCTTTAAAAATGGCCGATTGCAGATCGGGAGCTGTACAGCGCATGCGCGCCCATAGGAATCGCGTCAAAAACATCCTTTTTTTTCCCGCGCCTGCGCAGAAGGGGCGGCATCATTTTTCGGCGCAGACATTAGGCTCCACCCACAAGGCTACAGGAAGGCTGCGCGGTGCCAATTTTAAAACCAGAGGAGGGAAATTTGGCATATTTATCTTTGAAGCAGTTGTGACCTAGAAACTCTGGCAATATGCCAAAAAAACGGCTTTGGCCAAAATTGAGCCCTTAAAGAGGAACTGATTGGGTAGAGAGAAACTATTTCTGCTGGTTGGGGAATCTAAGACTCGGGGACATAGCCTAAGAATTAGAGCCAGACCCTTCAGGAGTGAAGTTAGGAAATATTTCTACACACAAAGGGTGGTAGAAGTTTGGAACTCTCTTCCGCCAACAGCAGTTGATGCTGGGTCAATTGTTAATTTTAAGTCTGAGATTGACAGATTTCTGTTAACCAAAAGTATTAAGAGATATGGGTCAAAGGTGGGTATATGGAGTTAGGTCACAGATCAGCCACGATCTCACTGAATGGTGGAACAGGCTCAAGGGGCTAAATTGTCTACTCCTGTTCTTATATTTCTGTTGTTGGATTGAATATCTTTAAATTATCCTGGCATTTTCTCCTCCTTAGTTGAAATGCAAGTAAATCTTACCATATTAATAGAACGGTCAAGAAAACAAAAGTATTCTTACCTGAAAACTTTCTTCTTCTTCATTGTCCTCAGCCCCCATCATGTGGTTTTCTCTGCTATTTTTCAGAGAATGATATACATACACCATCATTTCTCGAGATTCATCCTGAAAAAACATTACAGTAAACATAGAATTACATAAAAATTATAATTCAGCCCAACTCGTCAGTATTGATTTTTATGTTCCACATTAGCAGTAGTTCTATTTCCATGTGCCTACTCTGTTCCCCTATCCCTTCATCCTCCTTTCCTTCTATCATCTATCTAACATTATTAAATGTTAACATGGCCTTGCTTCAATTACTAATTCTGATACAAATACAATGTCCGAAATCCGGAATCTTTGGGACCGTGTCTCAATGCGAGCAGCATTCGTAACAAGGGGATGAATTAACTGTGCAGATAGCTGTTAACGGATATGGTGTAACTGGGATTACGGAGATATAGCTCCAGAGTGACCAAGGCTGGGAACTCAATATCCAGGGGTATTCAATATTCAGGAAGGGTAGACAGAAAGAAAAAGGAGGTGGGGTAGCGTTACTGGTTAAAGAGGAGATTAACGCAATAGTAAGGAAGGACATTAGCTTGGATGATGTGGAATCTGTATGGGTAGAGCTGCAGAACACCAAAGGGCAGAAAACACTAGTGGGAGTTGTGTACAGACCACCAAACAGTAGTAGTGAGGTTGGGGATGGCATCAAACAGAAAATTAGGGATGCGTGCAATAAAGGTACAGCAGTTATCATGGGTGACTTTAATCTGCATATAGATTGGGCTAACCAAACTGGTAGCAATATGGTGGAGGAGGATTTCCTGGAGTGTATAAGGGATGGTTTTCTAGACCAATACGTCGAGGAACCAACAAGAGAGCTGGCTATCCTAGACTGGGTGTTGTGCAACAAGAGATGATTAATTAGCAATCTTGTTGTGCAAGGCCCTTTGGGGAAGAGTGACCATATGGTAGAATTCTTCATTAGGATGGAGAGTGACACAGTTAATTCAGAGACAAGAGTCCTGAACTTAAAGAAAGGTAACTTCGATGGTATGAGACGTGAATAGACTGGCAAATGATATTTAAAGGGTTGACGGTGGATAGGCAATGACAGACATTTAAAGATCACATGGATGAACTTCAACAATTGTACATCCCTGTCTGGCGTAAAAATAAAACGGGGAAGGTGGCTCAACTGTGGCTAACAAAGAAAATTAGGGATAGTGTTAAAACCAAGGAAGAGGCATATAAATTGGTCAGAAAAAGCAGCAAAGCTGAGGACTGGGGGAAATTTAGAATTCAGCAGAGAAGGACTAAAGGTTTAATTAGGAGGGGGAAAATAGAGTATGAGGGGAAGCTTGCTGGGAACATAAAAACTGACTGCAAAAGCTTCTATAGATATGTGAAGAGAAAAAGATTAGTGAAGACAAATGTAGGTCCCGTGCCGTCAGAATCAGATGAATTTATAATGGGGAACAAAGAAATGGCAGACCAATTGAACACATACTTTGGTTCTGTCTTCACTAAGACACAAATAACCTTCCGGAAGGACTAGGGGACCGAGGGTCTAGCGAGAAGGAGGAACTGAAGTAAATCCTTATTAGTCAGGAAATGGTGTTAGGGAAATTGATGGCACTGAAGGCCGATAAATCCCCAGGGTCTGATAGTCTGCATCCCAGAGTAATTAAGGAAGTGGCCCTAGAAATAGTGGATGCATTAGTGGTCATTTTCCAACATTCTATAGACTCTGGATCCGTTCCTATGGATTGGAGGGTAGCTAATCTAATCCCACTTTTTAAAAAAAGGAGGGAGAGAGAAAACGGGTAATTATAGACCGGTTAGCCTGACATCGGTAGTGGGGAAAATGTTGGAATCAATTATTAAAGATGTAATAGCAGCACATTTGGAAAACAGTAACAGAATCAGTCCAAGTCAGCATGGATTTATGAAAGGGAAATCATGCTTAACAAATCTTCTCGAATTTTGTCAGGCTGTAACTAGTAGAGTGGACAAGGGAGAACCAGTGGATGTGGTGTATTTGAACTTTCAAAAGGCTTTTGACAAGGTCCCACACAAGAGATTAGTTTGCAAAATTAAAGCATATGGTATTGGGGGTAACGTATTGACATGGATAGAGAACTGGTTGGCAGACAGGAAGCAAAGAGTAGAAATAAACGGGTCCTTTTCAGAATGGCAGGCAGTGACTAGTGGGGTACCGCAAGGTTCAGTGCTGAGACCCCAGCTATTTACAATATACATTAATGATTTAGACAAAGGAATTGAATGTAATATCTCCAACTTTGCAGATAAGCTGGGTAGCAGTATGAGCTGTGAGGAGGATGCTAAGAGGCTGCAGAGTGACTTGGACAGGTTAGGCGAGTGGGCAAATGCATGGCAGATGTAGTATAATGTAGATAAATGTGAGGTTATCCACTTTGGTGGCAAAAACAGGAAGGCAGAATATTATCTGAATGGCGGCAAATTAGGAAAAGGGGAGGTGCAACGAGACCTGGGTGTCATGGTACATCAGTCATTGAAACTTGGCATGCAGGTACAGCAGGCGATGAAGGCAGCAAACGGCATGTTGGCCTTCATAGTGAGAGGATTTGAGTATGGGTTCAGGGAGGTCTTACTGCAGTTGTACAGGACCTTGGTGAGGCCACACCTTGAATATTGTGTACAGTTTTGGTCTCCTCTGAGGAAGGACATTCTTGCTATTGAGGGAGTGCAGCGAAGGTTCACCAGACTGATTCCCGGGTTGGCAGGACTGACATATGAAGAAAGACTGGATCGACTAGGCTTATAGTCACTGGAATTTAGAAGAATGAGAGGGGATCTCATAGAAACATATAAAATTCTAACGGGATTGGACAGGTTAGATGCAGGAAGAATGTTCCTGATGTTGGGAAAGTCCAGAACCAGGAGTCACAGTCTAAGGGTAAGGGGTAAGCCATTAAGGACCGAGATGAGGAGAAACTTCTTCACTCAGAGAATTGTGAACCTGTGGAATTCTCTACCATAGCAAGTTGGTGAGGCCAGTTTGTTACAGATATATTCAAAAGGGAGTTAGATGTGGCCTTTATGGCTAAAGGGATCAAGGGGTATGAAGAGAAAGCAGGAATGGGGTACTAAAGTTGCAAAAATGATCAGCCATGATCATACTGAATGGTGGTGCAGGCTCGAAGGGCTGAATGGTCTACTCCTGCACTTATTTTCTATGTTTCTATGAGTCCGTTCTAGTTTTTGCTTTTTCCGGATTTCAGACAAGAAAATCAATAGTCTGAAATCCGGAATCTGCGACCGAATCCATGGCAGGTTTTGAGCAGCTAGATCCGAAATCCAGCACGAATTCAGTTGAGGATTCCGAATTTCAGACTTGATTTTCTTGTCTGAAATCCAGAAACCTTGACCGAATCCCTGCCAGATTTCGTGTTTTGCCTCAAAAATGTCCGGTTTTCAAACAATAATTCCGGATTCCGGACGACTCCATCAGCTATGCACAAAATGTCCGCTTTTTGGACTATTCCGGTTTTCGGATTCGAGACATTGCACATTCCACAACCCTCTAAGGTTCGAAAATCCACGGTCGCATTTTATTGAAACACCCTAAGGACAAGAAAACTAACATGGGATCGTTCTATTCATTTTAAATGAAAAATTTTTGGTCACCAAACCCTCAGACCAGGCAGGCTGGGAAACGTGTGGGCAGATACAGACATTGTCGAGTCTGGCTCACAAGTGAGACAGAGGCACTGGCCAATGGGGGAAAAGTGCATTCTGCCAGGCCAATCAGGGGTCGAGTTGGACCTGAAGCGGGGAAATCCTCAACCAATAGGGACTACCCGGCTCAGTTTGAAAATATGACTCACCCCTAACGAATGTGGACCATCATCTACCTAATTAATATGGACAGTGGACAATCACTGCAGTAATGGCCCATCAAAAGGGAGGCCCAAACCAATTGACTCCCAGGACTGTAACAAAGGACCAGCAGACTTTTAGGCACCAACGTGCACTGAAACAATACCCCTGTCCTCACATCTATCTGTACCTGTGACATCTTCTGATTAAATATTCAAAGCTATCTCCCCGCCCAAACTTACACAATGGACCACCAACTGAGTTTGAGCGTGAAAAGGCCAGAACTAAATTGGTTATAGGACCTACAGAACCACCGGGAGTGTAGAAGCAGCAGGGTGTGAAGCAGTTAGGGAGCTTGGAGCTGGCAGCTTATCTCCAGAGAGAGCTTTCTCTCTCCCTCTCGCTCCACCAGAGGAAGAAGCAGCAGTTCCGCAGACGAAGCCACCGAGACTGAAAACCAGCAGGCAGTGGCAGCGACTTCCCACAGCTGAGCTGAGCAAGGAAACCAACCAGAGGTTGGAGGTTGGAGTCAGCTTTTGGGAGTCGAGTCAGCTTTTCACAGGGCCCTCGCTCTGGGGAAGGTGTGCTTAACTCCAGCAGCTTTTTGCTTAGGAGCCAACCGAAAGGCAAAGAGAAGAAACCAACGCAACATCGAGGAGGAAAACCGAACCGACCAACAACGTAAAACCCACCCCAGAGGGACCCCGAGCTGAAATAAGTGCCCCCAGAACCCCGGAGTTGATAGGATTGAGAGTATAGCCCAAACCCCCTCACAGACTCAATTTAGGATAGGAATTGGTAAGAAGGGTGGAAGTGGTAGGTGTGGTTGTGTGTTAGTGGAATGTTTTAACCTCTTATTTTCCCCTTCCCTGTTGCAAGATTTTTCGTGTTGTTGAGTGAGATTGTGCCATTACTGCTATTTATGACCTCTTCCTATTTACTATTCTAAATAAACAACATTAGCCATTTTGTACTCTTACCCACTGTGTCTGGTGCCTCATTACTCACCCATCCTCATAAATCGCACGTACAGAACCCCAGGGGAGTGTGGATTCGAACCCACACCCCAAGCTCCCCTTACGCCTCTATGTAAAAAAAAGTTTCTCCGGCTCTCTGTCCTAAATATCTTACATTTAATCTAACTTCTATGTCTCCTTGTTCTCGATCCCTCAATCACTAGAAACAGATTATTTCTATCTACTTTGTCCTATCCCTTTTAAAACACCTCTATCAAATCACTGCTTAATCATCTCTTCTAATAAAAATAGTCCCAAATTTTAAAACCTCTCTTCATATTTGCACTCAGGACCCGAACTGTGATCTTCCTAAGGTTTAAGTAGATTCACTATTATATCTCGATTTTTTATATTTTATATCTCTTGCCATAAAATCTCAGTATTCCATTAGCTTCTTTATGGCCTTATCTAGTTTGGGTGCTATTTTTAATATCCGTGAAGTTGAACCCCCAAATCGCTCTGCTCCTTCACATTATTCAAAGTTTCCCCATTCAACAGTATAATTATTACTTTCATTTTTTGACCAAAATATACCACCTCACGTTTACTGACATTGACTTCTATCTGGCATCTTTATTACCCATTCCACCAGTTTATCAATATCCTTTAATAGCTTCCTTTGTTCCTCATAATTAGTTACAAAAAATCCTATTTCAGTATCATCTTCAAATTTAGATACAATTCTCTCTAAGCCTGTAGCCAAATCACTGCTACACAGTGAACAGAAGCGGTCTCAGAACCCTGTGGGACACCGCTACCCACTTCCAAATACTGAGAAAATGGCCTTAACTGCTACTCTGTTTCCTTCCTTCTAATGAGTTTTTAAATCCAATTTTTCTTAAACATCTCGTGTGTGATACTTTGTACAACGCTTTCTGAAAGTCCATGTACACCATATCCATTGCATTTCCCCATCCAGCATACCAGTCACCTTCTCACATTCGGGTTTGTCATGCATTATCTTCCATTCTGAAATCCATGCTAGATACTTCTAATTATTTCCTCTTCATCTAGATGTTTAGTGATTTCATCTCTAATTAAATATTCAAAAGCTTCTCGACCACAGATACTAGCTAGTCTGTAATTACGCAAGATACATCTGCCTCCCTTTTTAAAAAGAATGACTATTTGAACTAATGCTTTTCTCTTCCTACTGCGCCTGCGTCCTCTGGACTACGCACTTGTGCTGATGTAAGGGACTTCGGCTGGGATAGGCAGCACTTGCGCTGGTCTAAGGGACTTCAGCTGGAACTTGGTGGCTTTTGCTGGGTTGTTCGAGATCTGTCCTCTATGGTTTCAGAAGTCAGAATGAATCAAATTATAATTTGCAAAGTCAGTCAGAACTTGGGCTGGACGGTTCCATTTAAATATTCCAGAGAAACTTCAGGGTGTGGCTTATCCTTGAAGGGGACCAATCAACAATAGGTCATGTGATAACAGAGAACCAACCAGAGACACAGCAGCCATTTTATTAGTACAAACAGACGCATCATTTTAAAAATAGGTATTGGCTACTCTCCAGTCCTCCAGTAAACATCCATTCTCAATGCAACCCTGAAATATAATTTTGAGGGTCTACATTTTTCTTATCCCATTTCCTTCAGGATCCTTCAATGTATTACATAACGTAGTTGCATTGTATTTACAGCAGATACAAGCCATTCAGCCCATCAGGTCCATGCCAGTGTTTATGGTCCACATGAGCCTCCTATAGCCCTTCCTCATCTAGCCCCATCAACATATTCCTTTCCTCCCAATATGTTTATCTAGCTTCCCCTTAAATACATTTATGCTATTCACTTCAACTACTCCTTGTGGTAGCAAGTTCCACATTCTAACCATGCTCCTGAATTCCCTATTGGATTTATGATTATCATATATTTAGTCTCATCCGCAGGTGTAAACATCTTCTCTATCCTAACAAACCTTTTCATAATCTTAAAGATTTCTATCAGGTCACCCCTTAGTCTTCTCTTAGCTACAGAAAAGAGTCCCAGACTGTTCAATCTTTCCTGATAGGCATAACCCATCAGTTCTGGTATCATTCTAGTAAATCTTTTTTGCACCTTCTCCAGTGCCTCTATATCCTTTTTATAATATGGAGACCAGAATTGTTCACAGTATGCAAGTGTGGTCTAACCAAGGTTCTATACAAGTTAAACGTAACTTATCTGCTTTTCAATTCTCAGTCCAGAAATGAACTGCAGTGGGTTTTTTTGCTTTTTATTGCGGTCTTGTTAACCTGCATCACTATCTTTAGTGATTTGTGTCTCAGTATCCCTAGAATCCCTCTTTTCCTCTACCCCATTTAGACACTTATATTCCAAAGAATATGTGGCCTCCTTATTCTTCCTACCAAAATTTACCACCTCACACATCTATATTATCCACTTGCCAATTACAAGCCCATTCTGCAAGTTTATTAATGTCTTGCTGTA
This sequence comes from Pristiophorus japonicus, assembly GCF_044704955.1. Classification (NCBI taxonomy): domain Eukaryota; kingdom Metazoa; phylum Chordata; class Chondrichthyes; family Pristiophoridae; genus Pristiophorus; species Pristiophorus japonicus. The sequence goes on from NC_091987.1 coordinate 57,052,549, forward strand.
TTTTGTTGCTGTCCTTCTCTGTATTAACTATAGCCCCCAATTTGGTGTCATCCACAAATTTTGAAATTATATTTCCGATTCCAGAGTCGAAGTTGTTTATGTAAATGGTGAACAGGGATCCCAGCACCAATCCTTGTGGAACACCACTTCCTACTTTTTGCCAGTCTGAGTAACTACCTTTAACCCCAATCTCTGTTTTCTGTTTTGTAGCCAGCTTGCTATCCATTCTGCTACATGTCCCCTGAATCCACAGGTTCTCACCTTAGTCATGAATCTACTACGTGGTACCTTATTGAAGATCTTTTGGAAACCCAAATATATTACATCTACTGCATTACTCTGATCTACCCATCTGTTACTTCTTCAAATAATTCAATACGGTTGGTCAAGCATGACCTTCCCTTTTGGAATCCGTGCTGAGTACTCTTCATTATATTTTCAATTTCTAGATGTTTTTCTATTACATCTTTGAGTAAGTATTCCATTATTTTCCTACCACTGACATTAAGCTAATTGGTCTATAGTTCCCGAGACCTGTTCCATCTTTCTTTTTAAATATAGGAATCACTGTTCACCAGTCCTGTGACACTAATCCTTTTTCTAATTAATTTTTTTTAATGTAATAGTGCCTCTACTATCTCTTCCATAACTTTTTTTTAATATGCACAGATGTAATCCATCCAGACGAGGGGTTTCATCCTCTAAGTTTGATTCGTTTATCAATTATCTCTCCCCTTTCTATCTTAAGTGTCTTGGTATCTTTTTTGATCTTTTCTTCTAACGTCATGTTGACCACATTAATCTCCCTGGTAAATATCGAAGCAAAGTAATCATTTAATATTTCTGCCATTTCGCTGTCATTACCTGCGAGATTATCGAGTGCATTCCTTAGTGGCCCAATCCCTATCCTGATTTTTCTTATTCTGTTTAGGTGTCTGTAGAATAGCATTTATTTTTATATTCCTTGATAATTTAATTTTGTAGGCTCTCTGTCCCTTCCTAACTGTTTTATTGACTTCCTTCTTAACCTTTTCCTAATCCCTTTTATCATCCTCTCTTTTGTTGTCTATGTACTTAGTGTATGCCTTTTTTTCAATTGAAATTTTTCCCTTATTTCTTTATTCGTCCATGGTGTTTCATTACTGGCGAGTTAGTTCTTGCTTTTTAGTGGGACATATTTCTCGTGGACTCTATTGATCACAGTTTTAAATGTTTCCCACTGCTCTTCTATTTCTTTGCTATCAGTAAAATGTTCAAGTTTATTTTCACTAGTTCCATCCTCATCACCTTAAAATCATTTTTTTATCCAATTTAATATTTTGATCTTTGTCTTACTTGTGTTGTTTTCAACCTTAAACCTTATTAAGTTGTGTCACATCAGGCCCGAGCAGGTTGTCCTTCTTTAGGTTATTATATTTTATTTATAATATTTCTCATCTCGCATCCCCACTATCCTTCTATTTTGTAAACACTGAAGCAAAGTATACTGCCAATTTCCATTTATCTGCTACTAACTCACTATCCCCATGTCTCCTGATTTGACCTCACATTTACCAACAGATAATCAAGCTGATAATCAAGGAACCATAATTCTCACTACTTTTACAAATACAGTAACGAAAACATTTTTCCAATGACCACATCATTATAATTTGATTCAGAAGTGTTCAAGCACGTCATGGTATAGAATGTTATTACACTGCTATTTCAGCCAATGTCCCAGATTCCTCCAATACGATTCCTAGGTACATCCTGTCCCTCCGGCAGGACAGACCCACCTAAGGTGGCAGCACAGTGGTATACAGTCTGGAGGGAGTGGCCCTGGGAATCCTCAACATTGACGCCAGATCCCATAAAGTCTCATGGCTTCAGGTCAAGCATGGGCAAGGAAAACTCCTGCTGATTACCACCTACTGCCCTCCCTTGGTTGATGAATCCTCCATGTTGAGCACTACATGAAAGAAGCACTAAAGGTAGCAAGGAAACAGAATGTACTCTGGGTGGGGGACTTCAATGTCCCATCACCAAGAGTGGCTCGGTAGCATCACTACTGACCAAGTTGGCAGAGTCCTGAATAACATTGCTGCCAGACTAGGACTGCGGTAGGTGATGAGGGAACCAACACAAGGGGAAAAAACTATTTGACCTCGTCCCCACCAATCTAGCTGTCGCAGATGCATCTGTCCATGACAGCATTGGTAGCAATGACCATTGCACAGTCCTTGTGGAGACAAAATCCCATCTTCACAGAGGACACCCTCCATCATGTTGTGTGGCACTACCACCATGCTAAATGAGATAGATTCAGAACAGATCTGCCAGCTCAAAACTGTGCATCCATGAGGCTCTGTGGGCCATCAGCAGCAGCAGAATTGTATTCCACCACAATCTGTAACCTCATGGCCCGGCATATCCCTCACTCTACCATTACCATTAAGCCAAGGGACCAACCCTAGTTCAATGAGGAGTGCAGAAGAGCATGCCAAGAGCTGCACCAGGCATACCTAAAAATATGAGGTGCCGATCTGGGGAAACTGCAGCACAGGACTACATACATGCTAAACAGCAGAAGCAGCATGCTCTAAACAGAGCAAAGCGATCCCACAACAACGGATTAGATTAAAGCTCTGCAGTCCTGCCACATCCAGTCGTGAATGGTGCTGGACAATTAAACAACTAACAGGAGGAGGAAGCTCCATGAAGATCGCATTTTCATTTATGGCGGAGCCCAGCACGCGAGTGCAAAAGACAAGGCTGAACCATCTTCAGCCAGAAGTGCCGAATGGATGATTCATATCGGCCTCCTCCCAAGTTCCCCACCATTACAGATGCCAGTCTTCAGCCAATTCGATTCACTTTACGTGGTATCAAGAAACGGCTGAGCGCACTGGATACAGCAAAGGCTATGGGCCCTGTCAACATCCCGCTGTCGTGTTGAACACTTGTGCTCCAGAATTAGCAGCGTCTCTAGCCAAGCTTTTCCAGTACAGCTCATCATCATAGGCGGTCCCTCGAAGAGAGGATGACTTGCTTCCACACCAAAAAAGGATAAGTTCACAGGTGTTCCAATGAAGGACCTAAAATTCCAGATCCTGAACTACATCCTGAAGGGTGGAAGATGCCTGTGCGTGGATTTTTTAACGTGTGGTGGCCATTGCACACCAGCCACCACATGGGCTTGACAGAGCTAGGTCTTGGTCCAGTGGCAAGGATTACCCAAGACAACTGGAGAATTGCTCTGCTGCATGGACCATGTGCGCACACATATCGCAGTGTGAGCTGGCCCATGCTGCCCCTGGGCCCTTGGCCTCGAACTCACGCCTCTCCTGGGCCCCGATCACGTCCTTCTGCAGTCTCTTGCCGCTCCTTCGCACCGATCGCACCACTCATGCTGTACCTGCCCACACTCCAAGTACAGTTACAACACTGGCATCTACCAGACAATGTGGAAAACTGCCTGGGTATGTCCTGTCCGTAAAAAGCAAGGCAAATCCAATCCAGCCAATTACCGCCCCATCAGTCTACTTTCAATCATCAGCAAAGTGATGGAAGATGTCGGTAACATTGCTATCAAGCGGCACTTATTCACAATAGCTTGCTCACCGATGCTCAGGTTGGGTTCTGCCAGGACCACTCAGCTCCAGATCTCGTTACAGCCTTGGTCCAAATGTGGACAAAAAGCTGGATTCCAGAGGTGAGGTGAGAGTGACTGCCCTTGACATCAAGGCAGCATTTGACTAAGTGTGCCATCAAGGAGCCCTGGTAAAATTGAAGTCAATGAGAATTAGGGGGAAAACTCTCCACTGGCTGGAGTCATACCTAACACAAAAGGATGATGATTGTAGTTGTTGGTTGTTGGATGCCAATTAACACAGCCCCAGAACATCTCTGCAGAAGTTCCTCAGGGCAGTGTCCTAGGCCCAACTATCTTCAGCTGCTTCATCAATGATCTTCCCTCCATCACCATAAGGTCAGATGTAGGGATGTTCCCTGATGATTGCACAGTGTTCAGTTCCATTCGCAACTCCTCAGATAATGAAGCAGTCCATGCCCGAATGCAGCAAGTCCTGGATGACATTCAGGCTTGGGCTATTAAGTGACAACATTCGCGCCATAACTAGCTCCACTGCGATAGCAAGAATCTAACCACTGCGCCTTGATATTCAATGACAGTGCCATTGCTGAATCCCCCACCATCAGCATCCTGGTGGTCACCATTGACCAGAAACTTAACTGGACCAGCCACATATATACTGTGCCTACAAGAGCAGGCCAGAGGCTGGGTATTCTGTGGCGAGTGTCTCGCCGCTTGACTCACGAAAGTTTTTTCACCATCTACAAGGCACAAGTCAGGAGCATGATGGAATAAGCTCTACTTGCCTGGATGAGAGCAGCTCCAACAACAATCAAGAAGCTCGACACCATCCAGGACAAAGCAGCCCACTTGATTGGCACCCCATCCAACACCTTCAACATTCACTCCCTGCACCACTGGCGCAGTGTGTTCCAGGAGAAAAAATCAAAGAGCAAGTTATTATTTAAATAGAGAAAGATTGTAAAGTGCCGCAGTACAGCAGGACCTAGGGGTACTTGTGCATGAAACACAAAAGGATAGTATGCAGGTACAGCAAGTAATCAGGAAGGCCAATCGTATCTTGGCCTTTATTGCAATGGGGATGGAGTATAAAAGCAGGGAAGTCTTGCTGCAGCTATATAAAAGGTATTGGCGAGGCCACACATGGAATACTGCATGCAGTTTTGGTTTCCATATTTACGAAAGGATATACTTGCTTTGGAGGCAATTCAGAAAAGCTTCACTAGGTTGATTCCGGAGATGAGGGGGTTGACTTATGAGGATAGGTTGAGTAGGTTGGGCCTCTACTCATTGGAGTTCAGAAGAATGAGAGGTGATCTTATCGAAACGTATAAGATTATGAGGGAGCTTGACAAGGTGGATGCAGGAGGATGTTTCCTCTGATGGGGGAGACTAGAACTAGAGGGCATGATCTTAAGGGGCCGCCCATTTAAAACTGAGAGGAGGAGAAATTTCTTCTCAGAGGTTTGTAAATTTGTGGAATTCCCTGCCTCAGAGAGCTGTGGAAGCTGGGACATTGAATAAATTTAAGACAGAAATAGACAGTTTCTTAAACGATAAGGGGATAAGGGGTTATGGGGAGTGGGTGGGGAAGTAGAGCTGAGTCCATGATCAGATCAGCCATGATCTTATTGAATGGCGGAACAGGCTCGAGGGGCCGTATGGCCTACTCCTGCTCCTATTTCTTATGTTCTTATCTATAAGATGCACTGCAGTAACTCGCCAAGACTTCTTCGGCAATACCTCTCAGACCTCGACCACCTAGAATGAATTTAATAAAATGCAACATGTTCTATTCCAATCGCGGAGAAAAACTATTGCTTATTTATAACTACTATAAAAATGAATGCAGAGGATACAATAATATGCTTTGGTGGATATTGATTATGGGATTTGTTGTGCCTGCTTGAAAACACCTCATTTATTTGCATGTGAACACCGTCACCACCAAGTTCTCGTCCAAGTTACACACCTTCATGACTTGGAAATATATCGTCATTCCTTCCTCGTTGCTGGATCAAAATCCTGAAACTCCCTCCCTAACAGCACTGTGGGAGGACCCAACCTCTGTCGTCGAGCTACGGTACACGGATGACGCCTGCGCACATTCAGAGGCTGAACTCCAAGTCATGGTCAACATCTTCACTGAGGCGTACGAAAACATGGGCCTTACATTAAACATCCGTAAGACAAAGGTCCTCCACCAAACTGTCCCCACCGCACAGCACTGCCCCCCAGTCATCAAGATGCACAGCGCGGCCCTGGACAACGTGGACCATTTCCCACACCTCGGGAGCCTCTTATCAACAAGGGCAAACATTGACGACGAGATGCAACACCGCCTCCAGTGCACCAGTGCAGCCTTCGGCCGCCTGAGGAAAAGTGCCCTCAAATCTGCCACCAAGCCATGGTCTACAGGGCTGTAGTAATACCCATCCTCCTGTATGGCTCAGAGACATGGTCCATATATAGTAGACACCTCAAATTGCTGGAGAAATACCACCGACGTCTCCGCAAGATCTTGCAAATCCCCTGGGAGGACATATGCACCAACGTTAGCATTGAAGCACTGACCACACTCAATCAGCTCCACTGGGCAGGCCACATTGTTTGCATGCCTGACACAAGACTCCCAAAGCAAGCGATCTACTCGGAACTCCTTCACGGCAAACGAGCCAAAGGCGGGCAGAGGAAACGTTACAAGGACACCCACAAAGCCTCCTTGATAAAGTGCAACATCCCCACCGACTCCTGGGAGTCCTTGGCCAAAGACCACCCTAAGTGGAGGAAGTGCATCCGGGAGAGCGCCGAGCTCCTCGAGTCTCATCGCCGAGAGCATGCAGAAACCAAGCGCAGGCAGCGGAAAGAGCGTGCGGCAAACCAGTCCCACCCACCCTTTCCCTCAACGACTGTCTGTCCCACCTGTGACAGGGACTGTGGTTCTCGTATTGGACTGCTCAGTCACCGAAGAACTCATTTTTAGAGTGGAAGCAAGTCTTCCTCGATTCCGAGGGACTGCCTATAATGATGACGTGGAGGACCTACACCACAAGGAATGCAGTGGTTCAAGAAGGCGGCTCACCACCACCTTCTCAAGAGCAATAAATGCTAGCTTTGCCAGTGACGCCCACATCCCAGGAATGAATTATTAAAAAATCAATAAATGAATCAAGCTGTGAACGTTCATTTTTAAGTTATTGTAGAAATACATACAAATAGTTTGTTTAAGCATTTTTTTTTTTTAAATTAAAACTATAGAAAACCATTTTTAATTTAAGATACCATTTGATAACACTCACAAAACAATAGCTTTAATTCAGTCTATGACAAGAGCAGATACCGAATGAGTTTATAACAAAATTATATGACACACAAATAAGTGAGGTGTTTTCAAACAGGCATAACAAATCCCATAACCAATATCCATCAAAGCACACTATTGTATCCTTTGCATTCATTTTTATATTAGTTATAATAAGCAACAGTTTTTCTCCGCTACTGAAATAGATCATGTTGCACTTTATAAAATTAATTCCCAAAGATAAAATATTAGCCAAGCTAATTTCACTGGCTTCTGGGTGATATTAAGAGTCCTACTGGTATTTCTTTTTGTACTAGAATGTACACCTGGAGATCTGTAATAATGTCAGTATTCAAACTCAATCTAAAAAGCAGACTGCTAAAACAATTAGATTTCTTGGTTATTGTCTATACTAACCGTCCTTTCTTGATCATGTTCTACCAAAATCATGGTATGGTCTTTAAATCTTAATTTGATCTGATCATCGAGTTTGGGCAGTTTTCCAGCTGGAGAAGAAAGTAAAACCAGTTAGCATGCACACACAGTAAATATCTGAACTCAAAGAATGTCTAATCAGCAGACTGATGACACAGTCAAGATCACTGAAGCAGCATGAGATATAAAAATCTGACAATCAGTTGAAATATTTTGCACATATATTTTATTAAGGCAAAAAAGTGTAATTTAACAATTTAAACACAATGTTCTTTATAGATATTCTTAATTTCTGTGTTTGTGTTTCAGGATGGGGCAACACAACTGGAGTTTGTGCCATTGGAAGAGGAAGCTTAAATGAACTCAAAAATATAGGCAGACACTGCACTGAAACTTTATATTTACAGGTTGGAACCTTGTTTTATGGCGGTAGATTTAATTGTTTTTCTTAAGACTATAAAACAATTAAGGATGAGGAAGGCCACTTAGTCGATCTTTGTTCATTCATCTAAAGTCTCCTCATTACAGGATCCAATTGTCTCTTATATGATTCCATAGTTTTTGCATCCACTACTCTTTGTGTGAAGAATTTGCTGGCATCAGTCCTAAATTTCCCTTTTTGCTAATTTGAACTTTGTCCTACTTGGGGGGGGGGGGGGGGGGGTGCGGGGGGGAATTGTCCCCTTCTTTAAGGACCGTTACCATCTCCAAGAGGTGGTAAGGCCTTTTCGCCCAGGGACAGGTGGCAGGGCCGACCCATCCGCAATTGCCCCCGAGTCGGGGGCAGATTGAACGGGTTTCCGACCCGCCTGGCAGCGACCCCTTTTCTGCCCCGCGGGGCAAATTGGCTTGTGGGAGTGCAGCCACCGTCGGTCAGTGCCTGTCAGCTTCACTAGGCAAGAAACTGTTAATTGTCAGCTGACTCTCGAGTCGGCTCAACAATAATGGCCACTGATCTCGGCCGGGCCGCTAACAGGCAGCCTGGCCGAACCCCTCCCTGGTGGCCCAGTGGGCTCCACATCGGCCATGCAGCTTCCCTCCCCTTTAAGTGAGGGGGAGGGATATTGAGACGCCTCTGCGCGATGTGGCACATCCGCGTCACGTTGACATGGACACCGCCCCGCTCCTACATCGCCTCAAACAGCACCCCAAAGCACTGGGAGGCGGTGACCGAGTTAGAGAGCCGAATTTTCCGGTTCTTCCCTTTGACTCTCACCGGGCGGTAAATTTCCAGATAAATCGAAGTACCCTCTCCAATTTCCCATTGAGGGCAATTTCGGCCCCTTGAGATTTAATTTAAAGTAATTTTCTGGATTTACCTTTTACATATTGTTAACTATTTCATACACCTTTGTAACCTTTTCATACACCTTTTGAGGTTTGAAGAGCCCACACTCCTCCAGTATCTCCTATAACTGACCTCTAACACTAGGGATCAGCTTCGTCACTCTTCTCTGTGATAGCTCCAATGTCTTGGTGACCACAACTGGACATAGTATTGAAGATGTGCTCTGACCAGAATACTATGCAGGCTGACTTACATTCTACAGTTTTAGATATGTAGTCCAACATTCTGTGTTGCCTTTATTGATTGCTGCTATGCATTGATACGACATGTTGAGCATAAGAACATAAGAAATAGAAGCAGGAGTAGGCCATTCAGCCCCTCGAGCCTGCTCCGCCATTTAATAAGATCATGGTTGATCTGATCATGGATTCAGCTTCACTTCCCTGCCCGCTCCCCATAATCCTTTATTCCCTTATCGTTCAAAAGTCTGTCTATCTCCGCCTTAAATATATTCAATGACCCAGCCTCCACAGCTCTCGGGCAGAAAATTCTACAGATTTGCATACCTTAGAGAAGAAATTCCTCCTCATCTCAGTTTTAAATGGGCAGCCTGTAATTCTGAGACTATACCCCCTAGTTTTAGTTTCCCCTCCGAGTGGCAATATCCTCTCTGCATCCACCTTGTCAAGCCCCCTCATTATCTTATATGTTTCAATAAGATCACTTACCTCTCATTCTTCTGAACTCCAACGAGTATAGTCCCAACCTACTCAACCTATCTTCATAAGTCAACCCCTTCTACTAAGACTTCTATGTCTTTTCCAAATTCATCCTTGGCTTTTTCAACACCATTATTTTCACATTTTTCCTTGCTATTTATGGTACATTATAGTTGTCTGTATTAAAATTGTCTGCTCACTTACATAATTTGTCCTGCTCATTCTGTAATTTTCGAGCTGCCTCCTCTGATTCCACTGTCTCTATTAGTTAAGCAACACTACAAATTTTAATGATTTGCTTTCGGTTTCGGAGTACAAGTCACTGATCTAAAATAGAAACAATAGTGGTCCCAACATCCATCCAAAGGATGCCTGACTCAGATCTCCACCCCACACCAACAGAACTACTCGAAAGAATACCCATAGTTTTCAAACCGTCAGACAATTCATTATCCATACCCAAAATTTACCCAGAATTCTTATAGGTTTGAGCATAAGCAATAGCCTTTTGTGAGGAACTTTATCAAATACTGTGTGGTGAAAAGGTGGGCTTCAAGATCCAAGTTCCATGGGTAAATAGAGATTAAAACAAAACTGAAATTTTAGAGGGAGGCATATGATAAAGAATGATCAACATATCATTCAACCAAGTGTGACACCAAGAAGCCCTAGCAAAGATGAAGTCAATGGTATCGGGGGGGAAACGCTCCAGTGGCGAGAGTCATAACTGGCACAAAGGAAAAAGGTTGCGGTTGTTGGAAGCCAATCATCTCACCCGACATCGCTGCAGGAGTTCCTCAGGGCAGCATTCTAGGCCTAATCAGCTTCAGCTGCTTCATAAATGTCTTCCTTCCACCATAAGGACAGAGATGGGACTGTTCGTTGTTGAGTTAATCTCCATTCGCAATTCCTCAGATACTGAAGCAGCTCATACCTGCATGTGGCAAGACCTGGACCCATCCAGGCTTGCGCTGATAAGTGGCAAGTAATATTCACGCCAGAAGTGCCAGGCAAAGACCATAGAAACATAGAAAATAGGTGCAGGAGTAGGCCATTCGGCCCTTCTAGCCTGCACCGCCATTCAATGAGTTCATGGCTGAACATGCAACTTCAGTACCCCATTCCTGCTTTCTTACCATACCCCTTGATCCCCCTAGTAGTAAGGACTTCATCTAACTCCTTTTTGAATATATTTAGTGAATTGGCCTCAACAACTTTCTGTGGTAGAGAATTCCACAGGTTCACCACTCTCTGGGTGAAGAAATTCCTCCTCATCTCGGTCCTAAATGGCTTACCCCTTATCCTTAGACTGTGTCCCCTGGTTCTGGACTTCCCCAACATTGGGAACATTCTTCCTGCATCTAACCTGTCTGAACCCATCAGAATTTTAAACGTTTCTATGAGGTCAACTCTCATTCTTCTGAACTCCAGTGAATACAAGCCCAGTTGATCCAGTCTTTCTTGATAGGTCAGTCCCGCCATCCCAGGAATCAGTCTGGTGAAACTTCGCTGCACTCCCTCAATAGCAAGAATGTCCTTCCTCAGGTTAGGAGACCAAAACTGTACACAATACTCCAGGTGTGGCCTCACCAAGGCCCTGTACAACTGTAGCAACACCTCCCTGCCCCTGTACTCAAATCCCCTCGCTATGAAGGCCAACATGCCATTTGCTTTCTTAACCGCCTGCTGTACCTGCATGCCAACCTTCAATGACTGATGTACCATGACACCCAGGTCTCTTTGCACCTCCCCTTTTCCTAATCTGTCATCATTCAGATAATAGTCTGTCTCTCTGTTTTTACCACCAAAGTGGATAACCTCACATTTATCCACATCATACTTCATCTGCCATGCATTTGCCCACTCACCTAACCTATCCAAGTCGCTCTGCAGCCTCATAGCATCCTCCTCGCAGCTCACACTGCCACCCAACTTAGTGTCATCCGCAAATTTGGAGATACTACATTTAATCCCCTCGTCTAAATCATTAATGTACAGTGTAAACAGCTGGGGCCCAGCACAGAACCTTGTGGTACCCCACTTGTCACTGCCTGCCATTCTGAAAAATCCCCATTTACTCCTACTCTTTGCTTCCTGTCTGACAACCAGTTCTCAATCCATGTCAGCACACTACCCCCAATCCCATGTGCTTTAACTTTGCACATTAATCTCATGTGTGGTCCCTTGTCGAAAGCTTTCTGAAAGTCCAAATATACCACATCAACTGGTTCTCCCTTGTCCACTCTACTGGAAACATCCTCAAAAAATTTCAGAAGATTTGTCAAGCATGATTTCCCTTTCACAAATCCATGCTGACTTGGACCTATCATATCACCTCTTTCCAAATGCACTGCTATGACATCCTTAATAATTGATTCCATCATTTTACCCACTACCGATGTCAGACTGACTGGTCTATAATTCCCTGTTATCTCTCTCCCTCCTTTTTTTAAAAGTGGGGTTACATTGGCTACCCTCCACTCCATAGGAACTGATCCCGAGTCTATGGAATGTTGGAAAATGACTGTCATTGCATCCACTATTTCCAAGGCCACCTCCTTAAGTACTCTGGGATGCAGTCCATCAGGCCCTGGGGATTTATCGGCCTTCAATCCCATCAATTTCCCCAACACAATTTCCCGACTAATAAGGATTTCCCTCAGTTCCTCCTCCTTACTAGACCCTCCGACCCCTTTTATATCCGGAAGGTTGTTTGTGTCCTCCTTAGTGAATACCGAACCAAAGTACTTGTTCAATTGGTCCGCCATTTCTTCCCCGTTATGACTTCCCCTGATTCTGACCGCAGGGGACCTACGTTTGTCTTTACTAACCTTTTTCTCTTTACATATCTATAGAAACTTTTGCAATCCGTCTTAATGTTCCCTGCAAGCTTCTTCTCGTACTCCATTTTCCCTGCCCTAATCAAACCCTTTGTCCTCCTCTGCTGAGTTCTAAATTTCTCCCAGTCCCCGGGTTCGCTGCTATTTCTGGCCAATTTGTATGCCACTTCCTTGGCTTTAATACTGTCCCTGATTTCCCTTGATAGCCATGGTTGAGCCACCTTCCCTTTTTTATTTTTACGCCAGACAGGAATGTACAATTGTTGTAGTTCACCCATGCGGTCTCTAAATGTCTGCCATTGCCCATCCACAGTCAACCCCTTCAGTATCATTCGCCAATCTATCCTAGCCAATTCACGCCTCATACCTTCAAAGTTACCCTTCTTTAAGTTCTGGACCATGATCTCTGAATTAACTGTTTCATTCTCCATCCTAATGCAGAATTCCACCATATTATGGTCACTCTTCCCCAAGGGGCCTCGCACAACAAGATTGCTCATTAATCCTCTCTCATTACACAACACCAAGTCTAAGATGGCCTCCCCCCTAGTTGGTTCCTCGACATATTGGTCTAAAAAACCATCCCTTATGCACTCCAGGAAATCCTCCTCCACCGTATTGCTTCCAGTTTGGTTAGCCCAATCTATGTGCATATTAACGTCACCCATTATAACTGCTGCACCTTTATTGCACACACCCCTAATTTCATGTTTGATGCCCTCCCCAACATCACTACTACTGTTTGGAGGTCTGTACACAACTCCCACTAACGTTTTTTGCCCTTTGGTGTTCTGCAGCTCTACCCATATAGATTCCACATCATCCAAGCTAATGTCCTTCCGAACTATTGCCTTAATTTCCTCCTTAACCAGCAATGCTACCCCACCTCCTTTTCCTTTTATTCTATCTTTCCTGAATGTTGAATACCCCTGGATGTTGAGTTCCCAGCCCCGATCATCCTGGAGCCACGTCTCCGTAATCCCAATCACATCGTATTTGTTAACATCTATTTGCACAGTTAATTCATCCACCTTATTGCGGATACTCCTTGCATTAAGACACAAAGCCTTCAGGCTTGTTTTTTTAACACGCTTTGACCTTTTAGAATTTTGCTGTACAATGGCCCTTTTTGTTCTTTGCCTTGGGTTTCTCTGCCCTCCACTTTTCCTCATCTCCTTTCTGTCTTTTGCTTTTGCCTCCTTTTTGTTTCCCTCTGTCTCCCTGCATTGGTTCCCATCCCCCTGCCATATTAGTTTAACTCCTCCCCAACAGCACTAGCAAACACTCCCCCTAGGACATTGGTTCCGGTCCTGCCCAGGTGCAGACCGTCCGGTTTGTACTGGTCCCACCTCCCCCAGAACCGGTTCCAATGCCCCAGGATTTTGAATCTCTCCCTGCTGCACCACTGCTCAAGCCACGTATTCATCTGTGCTATCCTGCGATTCCTACTCTGACTATCATCTCCAACAAGAGTGAACCTAACCACCTCCCATTGATATTCAATGGCATTATCATCACTGAATCTCCCACCATCAACATCCTGGGGGTCACGATGGAACAGAAACTCAACTGGACCAGCCATATAAATGCCGTAGCTACTAGAGCAGGTCAGAGGCTGGGTATAAAAAAAGAATATTTAGAGACGGTAGGACCATGCAGAGATAAATAGAGTCTAACTGTGAAGGATTAAAAGCATGGCAGAGATATTAAATGAATATTTTGCATCAGTTTTTACAAATGATGGTGGAAGTGAGGTGTATTAGAGGACAACATGGAACAATTGTTAACTGTAGAAATGGAATTGGTTCTGAAAAAAAACAGAACTAAAAGTGAATACGTTACTTGTCCCCAACAGTACTGGTCCTAAACTGTTTAAAGAAATTAGAAAATATAGCAGAGGTTTCTGCAGACAATTTCGCAATCCTCAGTAAAATTAGGAATTGAATTGTTGGACTAGAGCAGTGATGTCTGATAGAAATTGCTGACTAGCTACAGGAGATACCGTTTTAGCCTTACACACAATACAGAGTGCAGGTAAATGTACTTCATATGTATATTTACTTAACAAACATCTACCACCATTCAGTGCAAAGGTTTGCAGTCTTTCTCTTCCACCAAAGTTTGGAATTCTGTCATGTATTTATCACACAGCACATTGTATTGAAGCATCTAAGTTTTTTGGCCTTGAAAAACTTCAAGTTGTGAGCAGTACTTTGACTTCATCAGAGTGATTGCTGAGAATGTTGACTCGCATACAATACCCACCCCTACTCTTCATCCAGAACATGGATGGAAGCTGCATTCTCTTTGCTATAATCCCTGTTGAAACTGGTCATTAGTGGTTGGGCTTGCTTTCTGCAAGCTGGCCTGGAATGGTTATTACAATTGATCTGAGAATGTGAATAGAGGAGTTGTGAATGTGTCAAGTGGTGAAGAGAATCATGGGAAGATAGCTGAAAGAAATGTCAAGCTGCAATACTTGCAGTGTTGACACAAAAAGAGTGTGGTCAATCACGAGTTACGTGAAAAGCAAAGTCAGACATGAGTCAGACGAAAGACTGCTATAACAAGCCATAAAATAGGGAAGAATCCGTAGCGAAACTATAAACAAACTAACATTAGCGCCCGCCCTGTCTGGGGGACCTGTCGGCCTGCCATTGGATGTATTCTGGGGGAAGCTGAAAGTGATTGGATGAACTAAGTGTTAATCAAATGTGTTCTGTTTTGAAAATGTATAACTGCTGTGGTTTCGCGCTTTTACGAGACTTGTCCTGAGGGAGTTGAACAAGCTCTAATTGAGAGTGTTCCTTTATCTTGACACGTCCCGGCCGGAGAATCTTCAATAAAGGTCTTTTACAGAAAAGGCAACATGGGTGTTCGCTGAAACAGATTGAGGGAAAAAGAATCCGTATTAACATTTGGTGTCAGAAGTGGGATCTCAACGGACGACTGCCGAAAGCTTGCGAATTAAGAGCCGAACTAGCCTCGGACGAGACGGGAGGAAAGTGGCCACTGGAGTGAGTACACTTTAAATACCACTTCGGTTTCCTCCAGTCCAAAAGTCTGAGGAAAGTTTGGCCACTCGCTGGGTCTCAGGTAGCGTCTGAACGAGATCCAGGTCAATCTGGCGAACACCTTCTAAACTTAGGAAATAAGTGTCCAAGTCAGGCACGACGTCGACCTTGTATATCACTTGGCCCGTCTAGGCACTGATTGGACTTAAACGGATTATCGCGGGGCAATGCGAGGACTACTTTCTTTAATCGCGCGGTGACGCGAGGGGAATTATACCGCGGGGCGACGCGGGATCAAGTCAGGATTATTAAGTAAGGATTACCGCGGGGCGATGCGGGATTGAGTAAGGATTATCGCGGGGCAACGCGAATAGGAACACCGCGGGGTGACGCGGAGGGAAAGGGAAATTGTGTAAAACTAAATCGCGGGGCGACGCGGGATTGTATAAACTTAAAATTGTACTTATGCCAGGTTCGGCGTCGATCTTGTATATCACTTGGTCCGCCTAGACTCTGGATAAGGTAACCTATTCCACCGCAGGGCGACGCGGGGACAATCTGGATTAATTAGGACATTGATCATACGCGGGGCGACGCGAGGATGGGTAATCATTTAGATAAAACTACGGATGCGGGTAGTCCGCTGCAGAAATTTTGTGAAGAATTTCCGGAAAAGGGCTGAACAATTTAGACTGTTATCTAACAAATTATTAGGAGATTATTAGGAGATGACCAATGGCCCCTAGGAGGCACTAAGAGTGTAGAGGTGGCAAAAAGAGCACAAGAATTAATTTGGGAAAAGGGACAAAGAAAAAGGGATAAATGCTTAATGGCCACATGGAGACACTATTGTCAAAAACTAAAAGGTTGTAACTTGCGTAACTATGTAATGCCATAAAAAAAAGCTGATAGTGACTATCTTAAGTGACATATGGATCCAAAAATAGAGCCGGCCAAAACAATTAATAGGAAAGAAGAGAGGCTTTTGTGAACGTCTGTTTTGAATGAGAAGTACTTGTGTGATTTTGACTGCAGAATGAAAGCCTGTTTGGGAAACCGGGGAGTTGTTGGTTTGTTTTAGCTCCACCCACTTTTTCAAACAGAGTGAAAGTTTTTTTAACCCTTCGTAGTGTTGTCCTGTATGTGGGAAGTTTAAGAGTGAGAACCTTATTGAATTACATTTTAAAGTTAGAAACGCAGGTGTGGAATTATTCGGATGAATCACTTCCTTCTGTCAAGTTGGCAGTAAAACGCCACTAAATTAGGACTCTCATTGATGGAGGGAGGACATGTTAAACCCCTAGATGTCTTAAAGAAAGAGTGCGCGCACGAAAAACGTACTAAGAGTTCCACTGGGACCTCTGAGAAGGGTATCGACAGACTACATAGTCAAATGGTTGGCTTTGCATTGACCGAGGCTGATGACGAAATTGAAGAATGGTCACTGACTCGGGTCCCGACGGCGCCTCCCGCACCTGGACCCCCTGGTCCCCCGCCACAACCCACAACTGGTGGTAACCAGAATGATGAGTCAAACTAAAAATCCTGCAAAGGATAAGTTAGCCTCGGAAAAACCAATGCCAACCATCCAAGATGTCATTAAAGCACAGGAGGACGCTCCTGAAAAAGATAAACTGTTGTGGAAAGATTATGGATGTACTTATGACAATGTTTCTAAACTCTGGACCACTCCCGCGGAACAGACGTGCATGTCTGACGAGTTGGCCCTATGGGTTATTGAATGTATGCACTTTGCTACTCACTGTGGAGCAAGGACAACAAGTGACAAGCTTTTGGCACTTGGTGGCACCCTAGACTCCAGGCGCTGGCCCAGAACTTCAGTAGTCGCTGCCTTGTTTGCCAACAGCATAATCCAGGGAAGGGAGTCCCCTGTGATTGGGGTAAGACACCCCTACCAGAAGGTCCCTTTGAGACCTTGCAGTTGGACGACATTGAGTTGCAAAGAGTTCAGTGTTACAAATATGGGTTAGTAATAGTAGATGTGTTTAGCAAATGGATCGAAGCTTATCCTACCCTGGACAATAAGGCTCAAACTGTTGTTAAGGTGTTAATGAGGGAAATTGTTCCTAGATATGGTATCCCAGCTCGACTGAGTTCCGATAATGGCCCTCACTTTATTGGCCAAGTTAACAAAGAATTCTGTTCCCAGATGCGCATTAACCAGCAGCTGCATTGTGCCTACCGACCCCAAGCTGCGGGACTAGTTGAACGTGCTAATCAAACTCTTAAAACCAAGCTTGCAAAACTGGTAGCATCAACCGGACTCAATTGGCTCAAACTCCTTCCCATAGCCCTATTCCAGATCCGAACTACTCCCACCGGTAAGGCTAGACTGACCCCCGCCGAGGTCATTTATGGTAGGCCCCTTAGGACCCCATGGAATCAGAATGTCCCCTCTACTGTCCAATTCCACCACATGACTGAGGAAATGACCACCTACGTTCTTGCCCTGACTCAGGCTCTGCGAATAGCCCACAACCAGGTTCGAGATGCTCACCTCGACTTCCCAGTTTTGCCCGAATCGTCTCTCATGGCACCAGGGAAGTATGTCCTGATTAAGAAATAGATTCGAAAGGGATTAGAGCCACGATGGGAGGGGCCTTTTCAGGTGTTACTTACTACCCCCACTGCAGCTAAGGTTGAGGGGAGAAGCGCCTGGGTTCACCTGCACCACTGTAAACTTATCACCCCATAACGAACCTATTTTACTGGCTTTCCTAACCCCGGTTTCTGTTCCAGACTTCCTCTTCTCCATAGCTGAATAAGGTCCTGCCTAGGAGCGTCCCGACTAACCAAGTGGGTCCCGAGGAGAACAGTTTGAACCCCTGCCCGTAGTGATAGACAACTAGCTACACCGACGGTGACCTGAGAAGAGAGGCGAGAAAACCGAACTCTTTGAATCAGCAAAATATTCGGACTATTTATCCTTGTCCATAGAGACGCTACAAGAAACATTTTGTTCTCGAGTAATTGTTAACCTAGAGCAATAAGATGAAACTGTGTCTGTGTGCCACAGTCTGTATAGTAGCATTGGTGTACGTCAAGTGCGGCGCGTGGGAAGCGAGACTGAAGTGAGAGCTCCGTGTAAACACCTTTTTGTATATGCCTTATGTTTATGCGCGAAATGGGAACTTTTCTAGTTGCTGGGTGTGCTCACATGTCCCTATTACATTCCAAAGGGGGAATTCCTTTGCGCCCGTTCCACTGACCCTAACTGAGACTATCAAGTGGCTTCTGAGCCAGACTAGCATGAGAGGAGGGGGGCCAATGCAAATACGAAGTATGAAAGGCGGGTCAAGAGAGGGATCACGGAGGGCAGGAGGAGCATCATACCGTTACCGTGTGGACAACCACAGGGACGTGACCGAGTGGGAGAGTGCTGGGTACCCCATTAGTCAAACGTTCCAGGGATGGTACCAACCACCCCATGACCATAAAAAGGAACCCCCATTCTTAGTCCTGACCAATACCTCGGGGATCGGGAGGCCAACCGGGACCATATGTTTAACCCGAAATGACACCAGCAGCAAGGGACATATCATAGGGTACAGCGATTGCCCACACAACCTCAACATCATTACAGGTGCACGAGTCACTATCCTCTCTCACCTTCCGAATAAAACAGGTGGAGGTCTGTGGGCCCAGTCTTGGGACCCCAACACAATATATAAAAAGGCAGCGTATAACGGCACGTATTTTGTGTGCGGGCACAGGGCATATCCCTGGTTACCTAGGCGATGGACAGGGTCCTGCTATTTGGGATATGTGGTGCCCTTTGTGAGGCACACACACACGTACCCTGGCGGAAGCACATGCTTCCAGCCGACACAGGCGAGCCCTCACCCCCGCCGAAAGGTTCTTTGGGGTCATGATGTTCCCATTCGGGATAGGACGCACCATGGATGAAGTACAGAACCTAGAGAGGGTATTGGAACAGATAGCTAACTATACTGCTGAAGCTCTGGAGGACATCACAGCCGAAATGGTAGCAATACGGACCGTAGCATTACAAAACCGAATGGCCCTTGATTACCTGTTAGCTGAGCAAGGGGGGACATGTGCCCCGATAGGATCTGAATGTTGCACTTACATTCCCGATAGTTCAGAAAACATAACCAATCTCGCTGATCACATAAGAAGGGAGGTAAAGAAGTTATCCACGCCAGCAGGAGGATCTAGCTGGTTCGATTGGCTATTAGGTGGATCCTGGGGATCCTATCTAATGCATGGGGCAATTATTCTCATCGTAGTAATAATTACCTGTTGCTTGATTATTGGTTGCTTTAACCTTTGTTGTAAAGTCATGATAGCAAGGTTAGCAAACCCTCTTGTGGCCTTGGGCTCCCGGGTTATGATCCAGCAAACTAAAGACCTACTCGACAAGGAGGATCAGGAAAGAGTGCGCGAACGGCTGAATGCGATACTCCTGGAATAGTCACCAGGGTTATCATGGAATGATAAAAGGGGGGAATGAGAATGTGAATAGAGGGGTTGTGAATGTGTCAAGTGGTGAAGAGAATCATGGGAAGATAGCTGAAAGAAATGTCAAGCTGCAATACTTGCAGTGTCGACACAAAAAGAGGTTACTCAGAGTGTGGTCAAACACGAGTTACGCGAAAAGCAAAGTCAGACGAAAGACTGCTATAACAAGCCATAAAATAGGGAAGAATCCGTAGCGAAACTATAAACAAACTAACATTAGCGCCCACCCTGTCTGGGGGACCTGTCGGCCTGCCATTGGATGTATTCTGGGGGAAGCAGAAAGTGATTGGATGAACTAAGTGTTAATCAAATGTGTTCTGTTTTGAAAATGTATAACTGCTGTGGTTTCGCACTGTTACGAGACTTGTCCTGAGGGAGTTGAACAAGCTCTAATTGAGAGTGTTCCTTTATCTTGACAAGTCCCGGCCGGAGAATCTTCAATAAAGTCTTTTACAGAAAAGGCAACATGGGTGTTCGTGTCAGTGTATTCGCTGAAACAGATTGAGGGAAAAAGAATCCGTATTATCAGATCGAGCTGCCACAATCACAGTTCCCCTCTCCATATAACGCGTTTCCATTAAGTCTGATGTTTTCACCCGTGTTACACACTATTTTAGCAGATAACCAATCAGTAGTAACAAAGAAAGTAAACGCAATGACCAAAAAACACTTGAACACTCTGCTTTTTGTCTTACAATTTTACCAACAAATACACAAAAAGGTTAACTATTAGAGACCATATGCCCAACGGCGGCGTCTATTACAAAAGTAAAATACTGCGGATGCTGGAAATCTGAAATAAAAACAGAAAATGCTGGAAATACTCAGCAGGTCAGGCAGCATATGTGGAGAGAGAAACAGAATTAACGTTTCAGGTCGATGACCTTTCGTCAGAACTGGAAAACGTTAGAGATGTTACAGATTTTAACCAAGTGCAGAGGCAGGGAAAGGGGGAGGTAAGGTAAACAAAAGGGAAGGTCCGTGGAAAGCAGGAGTGATTAAGGCATGATTGTGCAAAGCAAAAGGAGATGGTAATGGGACAAGAAGAGTTGTAAATGTAAATAGACGATGTCTATTACTCATTTATTTACGAATCTAAAATTCAATTAGTCACATCTGGATTCCCAATTAGCTACATGTGGTTAGTGGCCTATGTATAGGACAACACTGGACTAGACAATCAACACAGATTTGTTAAAAGCATCATTTTCATGAGTTTAATACAGCTAAGGCAGCTGTAGTGTCTCTAGATTTCTAGATAATTTTGATTAGAATATTCCTTCATTATGAACATCTTAACACATTTCCTATTCCAATGTGAATACTGTAACTGTATGGGCCACAATTTGGGGCCCCTACGGGTGCGTATGAGGTGTGCACGCGACCATTGGGGCCGCGCAAGTTCCAGGTTTAGACATGCGCTGCACATGCGCTAATACCCGGAACTTGCGATCTGTCAAGTCGCACGCATCCCCGGGAAAAGGGCTTCCACGGGCGGAGAGTTATGCTATTTGCCCAACTTCCGCCAAGCGAATGCCCATGAAATTCTAATGCCTGGTAAAAGTAGACGCAAGTTCTGCTTTTTTCAAACTCTTACGCTGGTAAAAGTAGACGCAAGGCCTGCTTTTACCAGCATAAGAGTTTGAAAAAACATAAAAATAAAAATGTAATCATTTATACATTAAAATGTTGTGCAAGTTTATTTTTAGCCCCGTTAAAACGTGTAAATTTATTTTTCAAAAAATTAAATTTTTGTTTTAAGTATTTAATTAAATGCAATTTTAATTAATTTTAAATATGTAACGTTTTTATTTATTTATTTGATGTCTAGATGTATTTTTTATGTGATCCCCATTCATATGGGCTTTCTGTACATATGGAATCCCCATAAGCATGAATGTAGATTCCCTTCTTTCATTGGTTGGGCAAGCCCACGTGATCCCAGGGGTGCTTTCAAACCGCATGCACCCGTGGGACATGTGGGCCTTTACGCAGGCCTACGCATAGAAGCCTCCGACTGCAAAGTCAGCCCCAACTGCACATATTTTCACATTAAAATGTATCTGTCATAAAGTTTGTCTTTTTTGACAATGGTGCAATAGTCATGACATTTCTCAATATTCAAAGTTCTGAGGTGCATTCAGATCGCAGGGAATTTAATGAGGATTAAAGGCTGTTTTTAGATTTTGTGGTGTTCAGTTGCATTTACAAATAAATTAATCTCGTTTTAGCGAGAAAGCATAGGATCTCAACCTCACCTTGTGTTAAACAATCTGAAGTGTTGCTGACATATGGAGGTAATCTGTTTAACATAAAATCTTTTTTCATTTCAGATGATCTAGTTTCTTTTCCATTCTCTATCTGATCTGCCAACCCTCGTAGGAATTCACTCAGTTTTCTTGCTGAATCGGTTGACGAACTCATCTGCTATAAAACACACATAGAAGAAAAGAACAAACTTATATTTACATAGTTCCTTTCACATTCTTAGGATGTCCCAAAGCACTTCAGTCAATTCATAACTTTAATTGTGATAACATTGAGCTGAATATTGTCAGTTTGGCTCCGTCGTAGCATTCACACCTCTGCATTAAACTGTTGTAGAAGAGTAAACACTTATTATTACAGGGAAGAGTGGCAGCACATAAAAAAAAGTCCCACAAATGGCAAATGAGATAATTGAGCAATCAATCAGTTTGTTTGCTTGAGGGATGAACATTAGCCAGGACACTGGGAGAACTCCTTGCTTTTCCTTAAATATTAAGAACACAAGAACATAAGAAATAGGAGCAGGAGTAGGTCATTTGGCCCATCGAACCTGTTCTGCCATTTAGTAAGATCATGGCTGATCTGAATTTGGGCTCAGCTCCACTTCCCTGCCCGCTCCACATAACACGTCACTCCCTTATCGTTCAAAAATGTGTCTATCTCCACCTTAAATATATTCAATGACCCAGCCTCCACATCTCTCTGGGGTAGAGAATTCCACAGGGTTACAACCCTCTCAGAGAAGAAATTCCTCCTCATCTCAGTTCTAAATGGGTGACCCCTTATTCTTAAACTATGGACCCTAGTTGTTATGGGATCTTTGCCCCCACAATATTGCTGTGGGATCTTTCACATCTATCTTAACAGGCAGATGGGGCCTCAGTTTAACATCTCATTTGAAAGACAGCTCTCCCAACAACACATACTACCTCAGCACTAGATCAGCCCAGATTACGTGCTCAAGTCCTGGAGTGAAGCTTGAACCCACAACCATCTAATGCAGAGGTGTGAACGGTACGACGGAGCCAAACTGACAATATTCAGCTCAATGTTATCACAATTACAACTGGCCTGGACAGTTTCAGCGTAACTACAGTGTAAGAGCACTATTACACCAGTTTTTCCTGAGGAATCCCACTCGTTAACTGATTTACACCAGTTTTACGCTGAAACATCGCTATGCACAAATTTCTTCGATCGTTTGCGCCGCTTCCAAAATATATTCCCGATGCCCTCTGCCTCTCATTTACAGAGTTACACCCTCCATACAAATAACCAGCTCACGCGAGTTTCCTGGATTCAGGCAAATAATGCGCTTAGATTTATGCCCAATATTTAAGCACAGCAGAGCCAAAGGTCAGCTGATATCAGTGTAACTGAGATATCTGGATGCTTAATCACAATTTCCTTTTTGAATTTTTCTTACTGAGATCTGCACTATACTTAATCAAGTGCACCTGAAATTTTTTGGATTCCCATGTTCAGAAGGACTAAGCAGCTGGAATGCCCTTCTCAATGGGCGTATTCCTGTTGTGCAAAATAATGCAAGAGGAGCAGGAGAGGCAAGGTGTTCTGAGAGTTAGACAGCACTGCAGAAGATCCTTACCATAAGATATTGCCGAGGTAGGCCTCTGGACAGTTCAATATCTTCTTTCATTGTATCATATACAAGCCAAGGAATCACATCTAGTAGATAATCTCCCCAGGTACTGCAATTAAAAAAACATCCTTTTTCAAACAGTAAATACTAGAAAAGTGTTATTGCCTGTTGCACTAATAAGATCCAATATTGACAATACCTTTGGTAGAGAACACTAGTGAAGAGTTTGAATTATTTCTATGCTATTTCCTTTGCACCGGATGGAGTGTAAGTTATCAAATTTTTGGGTCCCGTACTTGGTGAAAGCTAAGGCCTGGCCGAGAGACCTGGCGGCACTTTGCCAGGATGATTACTCTCAAAGATATGTCAGTACCGCCCGGCGGCAAAAAAAACGACATACGCCATGAATCTGGGCGGCAGCTCCCAAGCTCAGCGGCAAATGTGATCCTCGCCAAAGTGCCACCGAGGTTTGAGTCAGGCCCAGGGAGATGGGGGGAGGGAACAGCTAAAAATAAAAATTTACACACAAAAAAAGCCCACTGGAACACCCTCAGGGGACGCCCAGCCACATAAATTGCTGAAAAGAAAAATAAATAAAAGAAGTTCACTAACCCTTTTTGTGCAGGTCTTCTTACCTACTGTTGGGGTTAGACCTGCCTTCACGCAGCAGTCCTTCTCCCTGCTGCCGCCGACTCCTGCCCGGACCAAACTGGCAGCTCGGCGAGCGGGAGGACACTTGCGTGCCTTGCGCGCTAGTGGCCGTCAGCGGGCAAGTCCCAGCGGTCCTCCCCTCCTGCCTAGGAGGAAACTGGCGCCGAGAGGAGACCGCCCAAAAATTTGGCAACAGTGGGCGGTAAGGCCACCAAGTTCGGGCCCTTAGTTCTTTAAAATATTCTTCCTTTTTTTTTCATTTTCTGTCATTGTACTTTTAATACTGGCTCTCGTAGCTTTTTTTTGAAAAAAAAAGATTTCCAACCAATTTCCTATCCAGGTACAATTATTTTAGTGTCCTGCTTACCTTTTAAAAAAAAATCTATAATAGTTGTTTATTGCCTCTGTCTTTGCTTTAGACCATTACTTTGGGATGAATGGGCTCAATTTTGCCCAAAGCCATTTTTTGACGTATTGCCAGATATACGCCCTTTTTTCTAGGCCAGAACTACTCCAAAAATAAAATGTGCCAAGTTTCCCCGCTCAAATTTTCAAAATTGGCATGGCGCAGCCTGTCCTGTAGTCTGGGGGGGTGGAGCCTAGTGCCTGCGCCGAAAAAACGATGCTGCCCCTTCTGCGCAGAAAAAAAAAGGACGTTTTTGACGTGATTCCTATGGGCGAGCATGCGCAGTACAGCTCCCGATCTGTGATCGGCCATTTTTAAAGAGCCAGTTGTGTGTGTGTGAGAACTTCGAGTGCTGTATGAGAACTTCATCATTGGAAAAATCAGAATTGTAATGCAGCGCAAGGACCAAAAATTTCTTGCAGGATGCCGGGCCTTCCATATTATCGGCTGCCCTCACCACCCGCCCCAATCAAGAACTGCACACATTGCCAGAGATGTTCGAAAGAATAAGCTTGGTACCAACCCGAGAAACACTGCGCCATTGCCTGCGGGCAGGGCTGGTGGAGTGACCAAGATCAAGCGCAGCGGGCGGACTTAGAATAACGTGGAGGAGAGATGGGTGCAGATTTTCTTTGCTGTTTTTGTTATTATTATTGTTGTTACTGTTGTAACTGTTGTTCTCAAATTAAATGTTTTTTGTAAGTTATGTAAATTTACAAGTTTAAAGGTTAAATAAGCGATCTTAAAGTTTTTAAGTGATCTTAAGTGAAAACTTTAAGGTTTGATACAAGAATATGTTTATTAACGTTAAGTACAAACAAATATTTGATAAACTTTTGAATAAAATATATTTTAAATTATAACTGGATTATTTCCATTATTAGTTCCATTATTAACACAACTTTTGAAATAAACAAGAATAATTTCCATCATTTGTTCCATTAACACAACACAACACAACATTACGGAACAGGTCCAAACAGTAAATATGGTCCATGTGGAATAGTTGCCGCTGAGCCTTCAGGCAGCAAAGCGTTCAGAGATGAGCTGCTGGCGCAAGGCTCCAGCAATCGTTAAAGGGACACGACGGCCCGCCCTCCTCCGCTATGGTGCTCCAGGTTCAGGTAGTTGCATGGCTTCCTCATCCTCCTTATCTGCATCTTCCTCATCATCATCATCATCATGTCACTCTCACCTCAGGTGGGTCTTCTACTGCTGCGTCATGATGACTAAGTTATGCAGCATGAAGCACATAACAGTGAACTGACCGACAATCTCAGGGGAGTATAGCCAGTAGCCTCTGGAATAGTCCAGGCATCGGAAACGCTGCTTGAAAATGCCAATGGTCCTCTCTGTTATGCTGCGCATCGAAATGTACGACATGTTGTATTCCCGGTCAGCTTCCGTCCGGGTTACGCGTAGGGGCATCACGAGCCAGGTGGTCAGGCTCCTTTGTCTCCAGTAGCCAGCTCTGCCCTTCTGGCTGCTGCTGAAACATGGCAGATATAACACTCTCGCGTAGGATAAACGCATCATGGGTGCTCCCAGGGCGAGCTGCACATTAATGGAGTGGAAGCCTCATCTGGTCCTGTACATCTCGGAATCCTCCAAAAGGTGCTCGCAAGGCGATGTGGGTACAATCAATGCAGCCCTGCACCTCTGGGAAGCCAGCAATCCTGGAGAAACCCACAGCCCTGTGACGCATTGCTTGAGTGGTCATGGGGAACTTTATGTAGTTATTCCTCCGGGCATATAGTGCAGCAATCACCTGCCGAATGCAGGCATGTGTTGCATGTTGAGAAATGGCACACGCATCCCCAGATGACAGGTCTGCTTTTACCAACTCACAGAAATCAGTTACAACTTCTTTGCGAAACGCAGCTTTCTGACAGAGTTTGCATCACTCAGGTGCAGGTACAAATGCCTGTCTCGATATACCCGACATGGGTAAGGCCTCCTGCCCATTACCCTACGGGCTCTGAGGTTCTTCATGCGATGCTGTCGAACCAATTGTCTCCTCCGCAGCACCATCATGCAAAAGGCTTGCAAAAGGTATGGCATTGTCAGTATTGCCCCCATGCTTAAATTTTACCTTTGCAAAAAGCTTAAAACGGCAGGCAGGCAGGACAAGGTTCTTTGTTCTCTCTACCCACAGGTCTGTATGGACCACACCCAGGTCTGCGCAGGCACAGTGATCAGGAAACCCCACCCCCTGGGCTACATTTGATGTGTGGTGCAGTCTTGTGATGCCTTCCGATCGCCTTCCACAGCCCCCCACCTCCCTCCCGGGCTCGAGTTGATGGGTAATGCAGGGCTTCAGATGCTTTCCGATCGCACCCCATCTCCCTCCCGGGCTTCTTTTGCAGCCGAGCCCGTGTCCGGGCGCGGGACCGATTCTGCCAGCTGACGCGCCGACCCTCCAGCCCTATTTGCAGACATTCGATGGTTGCGTGTCAGTTGAAAAAATATGAAAACATAGAAACATAGAAAATAGGTGCAGGAGTCAGCAATTCGGCCCTTTGAGCCTGCACCACCATTCAATAAGCTCATGGCTGATCATTCACCTCAGTACCCCTTTCCTCCTTTCTCTCCATATCCCTTGATCCCTTTAGCCGTAAGGGCCATATCTAACTCCCTCTTGAATACATCCAATGAACTGGCATCAACAACTCTCTGCGGCAGGGAATTTCACAGGTTAACAACTCTGAGTGAAGAAGTTTCTCCTCATCTCAGTCCTAAATGGCCAACCCCGTATCCTATGACTGTGTCCCCTGGTTCTGGACTTCATCAACATCGGGAACATTCTTCCCGCATCTAACCTGTCCCCTCCCGTCAGAATCTTAAAAGTTTCTATGAGATCCCCTCTCATCCTTCTAAACTCCTGTGTATAAAGGCCCAGTTGATCCAGTCTCTCCTCATATGGCAGTCCAGCCATCCCTGGAATCAGTCTGGTGAACCTTCACTGCACTCCCTCAATAACAAGAACATCCTTCCTCAGATTAGGAGACCAAAATTGAACACAATATTCCAGGTGAGGCCTCACCAAGGCCCTGTACAATTGCAGTAAGACCTCCCTGCTCCTATACTCAAACCCCCTAGCTATGAAGACCAAAATGCCATTTGCCTTCTTCACCGCCTGCTGTACCTGCATGCCAACTTTCAATGACTGATGAACCATGACACCCAGGTCCCGTTGCACCTCCCCTTTTCCTAATCTGCTGCCATTCAGATAATATTCTGCCTTTGTGTTTTTGCCCCCAAAGTGGATAACCTCACATTTATCCACATTATACTGCATCTGCCATGCATTTGCCCACTCACCTAACCTGTCCAAATCACCCTGCAGCCTCTTAGCATCCTCCTCACAGCTCACACCGACACCCAGTTTAGTGCCATCTGCAAACTTGGAGATATTACACTCAATTCCTCCATCCAAATCATTAATGTATATCGTAAAGAGCTGGGGTCCCAACACTGAGCCCTGTGGTACTCCACTAGTCACTGGCTCCCATTCTGAAAAGGACCAGTTTATCCCAACTCTCTGCTTCCTGTCTGCCAACCAATTCTCTATCCACGCCAGTACATTACCCCCAATACCATGTGCTTTGATTTTGCACACCAATCTCTTATGTGGGACCTTGTCAAAGGCCTTTTGAAAGTCCAAATACGCCACATCCACTGGTTCTCCCTTGTCCACTCTACTAGTTACATCCTCAAAAAATTCCAGAAGATTTGTCAAGCATGATTTCCCTTTCATAAATCCATGCTGACTTGGACCGATCCCATCACTGCTTTCCAAATGCGCTGCTATTTCATCCTTAATAATTGATCCCAACATTTTCCCCACTACTGATGTCAGGCTAACCGGTCTATAATTACCCGCTTTCTCTCTCCCTCCTTTTTTAAAAAGTGGTGTTACGTTAGCTACCCTCCAGTCCATAGGAACTGATCCAGAGTCGATAGACTGTTGGAAAATGATCACCAATGCATCCACTATTTCTAGGGCCACTTCCTTAAGTACTCTCGGATACAGACAATCAGACCCCGGGGATTTATCGGCCTTCAATCCCATCAATTTCTCCAACACAATTTCCCGCCTAATAAGGATATCCTTCAGTTCGTCCTTCTCACTAGACCCTCAGTCCCCTCGTATATCCGGAAACTTACAGAATTCCATTAAACTTCCATTTACTACATTATAACAAGGTAAAAAAATGTAATCTTTATTATGCATATTAAAGTCTTCTTGACTACCTCCAAAACTTCTCTGGCTGAAAAACAATGGCGTCTTTCTGCGCCAATTTTTCAACGTGCGCTGCTTTTTCTTAACTCACCAGAAGATTTTTCGAGAGTGGTCAGTTACGCCGACCCAAGAGAACTTCCACAATTGACAAAAACTGCCGCCGACTTCAGGTTACGCCCCATTACGCAAAAAAAACTAACTTGGTAAAAAATCTTAACTGAGTTATGCTGCCGCACATTCCTTGGGGAAACTTTAATTTTTTAAACTTACACCAAAAAAATGCCGCAAATCACTGGGGAAAATTGAGCCATGGTGAGGTGAATAAATGCAAGGCATTTGCAGGAAATTTGTGCAATTTTGGTCAAACTTTTAATGGTAAGACTAGGTGAAGCCCACTGCACCTATAAGTTTGAATTGATAATAAAAAATGCTTTTATGGCCATCATATTTGATGTAGAATGGCTAGGTGGATAGTGACAATACAATCACACCATTTGCACTCTTACCCCATATTCCACGTATCAACCTCATTAATAAATAGACTGAGCGCAAGAATGTTTGTGGACACCAGATTCAAACTGGTCAGAGAATAAGGCTATTCAGAGCAAGAATTAATTACTACTAAAAGTTATTCATTTCATGTGTAAAATTCCTACAAAGCATAAGTCAGAATAAAATGCGCTTACTTGTTCTGGTAGGTGCTTATGGTAATGTGGGTAGAATGTGAGCCGCCAGCTGGGGTATCTGCTTGGTGGATTGTTCCTCTGGGAAAATAAAGTAGATCACCTGGCTAGGAAAAAAAAGGGCATTTCCAGCATTAGTTTATTACATTTTAGTCATGCTGTGCAAGTCAATGGATATAGAAGGGTAACTTTTCCATATTTTGCCCATGTAGTATTGTTTATACTACTTATTTCTTGTTATAGCAGTGAAACGAATTTTCTATTTTCTTTTCACACCCACTATTTGTGTTCTATGACAGTTATAAAAACTTGTATTTATATAGCGCCTTTAATGTAGTAAAACGTCCCACGGTTATAATCAAAACTACTTGATTGTTCCATCACAAGTACAGAAATATGGAAAATGTTGCCACATGCATAACAGCTTGATAAGCTACTGAATGTCAAGACTAGTTCTTCAATGTTGTATTATCTAACAATTTTTCTGATTTCCTATTTTAAAGTTCACTCAAATGGTTAAAAAAACTCAAATTCATGATCTTTAAATGTAGTACAGCTACAACGTCTCGAATCCGGCTGTCCGAAAACCAGAATTGTCCGAAAACCGGACATTTTTGAGGCAACCAAGATAATGGCATCGGGCAGCGAGGGACAAGGAAACTGTTAAAAACCGATAAAAAACACAGCGCCGTGGGACTGCGGGCAACAGCAGGCGGCGAGGAGCACCAATAGCAAGGTCCGAAATACGGCAATAAGCCGGCACAGTCTCGGACCCGAGGTTGCCGGATTTCAGACGCTGTACCTGTAATGTCAATCAACTGTAAATCTTGTTTATTTGAGATATTCTCCACTAGCATTAAGCGACAGTGTTATTTATTCCAAAAGGCATGATGCTCTTACCTCTCCCACTCACAACACCGTCTTATGTCTAATTTCAGGACAACTGTGAACACTGCTCTACAAGTTAAAGAAACATGCACTCCAAAGCAGTTCCATTAATTTTAATGAGAGCTGGTGATTCAAGGTGGTCTGCTAACTGATCTGATGATAAAGACCCCAAGCCAGACAAATCATTAGCAGTTGCATACATTGTGCTGGAGGAAGTATTTCCCATGGCTTTACATTCCCCTATTAAATGTTACCGGACTAGCAACCCAGAGGTCATGAGTTCACATCCCACCTATGGTAAGTTTTGAAATTTAACTCAAAATATCAGGCAATTTATAGACTAGCACCAGAAAGTTACCAGAAACAGAAGACTGTAGCATTCATAGGTATATTTATAGACTAACACCAGAAAAATAGCACATGAAAGCTAATGGATTGTTGTAAAAACTCAAATGGTTCACTAAAGTCCTTCACAGAAAGGAGCCTACCACCCCTACCTAGTCTGGCCTACATGCAAGTCCAATCCCACACTACATGGTTGGCTTTCAATGGGCTCAGAATAACTAGCAGTAGGCAGTACACACTGCCTTGCCAGTATTGCCCACATGCTCAGAACAATTTTCTTTTTTAAAAAAATCAATGATTTCTGAAGGGTCCACTGAAAATGTTAATTAGACAGGCACATTAAACAGGCTTTGTCTGAAACATTCTGTTTCATTGTCAGTGTGTAATATGTATTCATGCTCCAGCAGCTTAGCAACAGTGTGAACCTCAAACCGCTTTGCACTGATACATAATTTTGAGTCTGAATCGAATATGAAAGCCTGAACTGACCCTCAACAAGGCTGCCTTCTAAAGGGAGCCTCACTTGGTTTCCTTCTGGTGTCTGGTGGGCCGACACTAGATTCAGCCTGCTTTTACAGTCTAAGCATCTAAGCAAAGTAAAAACGCTCTGTACTGACGCTACAGATGTAGCTTAAATGCTTCGTAATGTTTAGTGTCAGTGCAGTACTGAGTAAACCCAAGTATGAATGCTACAGTCTTCTGTTAACGAAGCCACAAGAATAAGACTAATTATCTGGAGGTAACCTTATTGGGCCCTGCCATAGCAGAAAATAATACAAATTGGAAAAAAAAAGTGTTCTATAGTCATTTGCCACAGATGAGTAAAAACGTAATAAAAAGAAAACAGAAAATTTGGCAAATCCAATTGCGTGCACATGGATACTATTAATTCTTTACCTTTAATGTAAATTCATGGGTTGGACTTCCAATCCGGTCTTCAGGTTCTATGCTGTATTCACGAGCTAAAGGTTTAGTGGGTTTGTAGAGTCGCCAGTGCTTCTCTCCCTCCAGCTGCAGAATAAACACCTATCAATGCAAAGAAAGAATAATCACAAGAAATTAAACTAGCTGGATTGGTGTGATTGTTCTGACTACTGTACTCAAATAAGCAATCCCTGAAAAGGAGTAGAAATATTTCTCGCTTTCATTTTTCTTTCCCATGCTCAGAACTGAACTGTTGCTATACTACACATGCATAAATGTTTTATTATAAAATATGTGAGGGAAAAAGAGAAACATACATAACGAATGTATATACACCCACATACTTTGCTCACCCAACAGTATGAA
The DNA here is from genome assembly GCF_044704955.1 of Pristiophorus japonicus. Taxonomy (NCBI): domain Eukaryota; kingdom Metazoa; phylum Chordata; class Chondrichthyes; family Pristiophoridae; genus Pristiophorus; species Pristiophorus japonicus. Next base: position 57,084,618 of record NC_091987.1, read on the forward strand.
TACCTGAACAAATTAACATAGGTTCATGACACAGGTTGATATTAGTTGCAGGAAGTAACCAACATTCACCAAAATGATGATCTACTAACATAACATGAGAAATAGGAGCTGGAGTAGGCGGCCATTTGGCCCCTTCAAGCCTGCTCCACCATTCAACATGGCTGATCTTCTACCTCAACTCCATCTTCCTGCAGTATCCCCATATCCATTAAATCCTTTAATTCCAAAAAGTGTATCGACCTCTGCCTTGAATATACTCAACGACTGAGCATCCACAGCTCTCTGGGGTAGAGAAATCCAAAGATTCACAACCCTTTGAGTGAAGAAATTTCTCATCTCAGTTATAAATTGCCGACCCCTTATTCTGAGACTGTGACCACGTGTTCTAGATTCCCCACCCAGGGGAAACATTTTCTCAGCATGAACACTGTCAAGCCCCTTAAGAATTTTATGTTTCAATTAGATCACCTCTCATTCTTCTAAAGTCTGGGGTATATAGGCCTAGTCTACTCAATCACTCCTCATAGGGTAATCCCTTCATCCAAGAAACCAGCCTAGGGAACCTTTGTTGCAGTCCCTCTAAGGCACGTACGTCTTTCCTGAGGTAAGGAGACCAGAACTATTTACAATCTATATTAACGACTTGGAAGAAGGGACAGAGTGTAACGTAGCCAAGTTTGCTGACGATTCAAAGATGGGAGGAAAAGCAATGTGTGAGGACACAAAAAATCTACAAAAGGACATAGACAGGCTAAGTGAGCGGGAAAAAATTTGGCAGATGGAGTATAATGTTGGAAAGTGTGAGGTCATGCACTTTGGCAGAAAAAAATCAAAGAGCAAGTTATTATTTAAATGGAGAAAGATTGCAAAGTGCTGCAGTACAGCGGGACCTGGCGGTACTTGTGCATGAAACACAAAAGAATAATATGCAGGTACAGCAAGGCCAATGGAATCTTGGCCTTTATTGCAAAGGGGATGCAGAATAAAAGTAGGGAAGTCTTGCTACAGCTATACAGGGTATTGGTGAGGCCACACCTGGAATACTGTGTGCCGTTTTGGTTTCCATATTTACGAAAGGATATACTTGCTTTGGAGGCAGTTCAGAGAAGGTTCACTAGGTTGATTCCGGAGATGAGGAGGTTGATTTATGAGGAAAGGTTGAGTAGGTTGGACCTCTACTCATTGGAATTCAGAAGAATGAGAGGTGATTTTATCGAAACGTATAAGATTATGAGGGGGCTTGACAAGGTGGATGCAGAGATGATGTTTCCACCCATGGGGCAGACTAGAACAAGAGGGCATGATCTTAGAATAAGGGGTTGCCCATTTAAAACTGAGATGAGGAGAAATTTTTTCTCTCAGAGGGTTGTAAATCTGTGGAATTCGCTGTCTCAGAGAGCTGTGGAAGCCGGGACATTGAATAAATTTAAGACAGAAATAGACAGTTGCTTAAATGATAAGGGGTTATGGGGAACGGGCAGGGAAGTGGAGCGGAGTCCATGATCAGATCAACCATGATCGTGTTAAATGGCGGAGCAGGCTCGAGGGGCCGTATGGCCTACTCCTATTCTTTATGTTCTTATGTTCTAACTGTACACAGTACTCCAGGTGTGGCCTCACAATGCCCTGTATAATTGGAGTAAGACTTCTTGGGTCCAAAATTCAGGATCTCAGAGACTGCTTATGGCGGCCATGTTTAAAAATCAAATGGCCGCCGCTTTGGGGTCAACAGGCCAACCTGATCAAAATTCAGGTTGGGGAATTTTTGGCCTGGACCCCATCCCGACCAAGTAGATGCACCGCCAAATTAAAAGAATAAAAAAAATACTTACCAGCCATTTTCACCTCCATCCATCAATCCCCCGCCACCCAGTGCCCCTGGCAGGTTTTTCTGCCGGTGCACCCTCTGAAGACTGTGTGCAGCCGGCAGCGCGGCCACCCTTAAAGGGCAGGGTCCGCTGCCGCGGTGGCAATGCAAACATTTTTGCCGGCAGACTTGCCAATCAGCCAGCAAAATACTGCCCCCAGGTTCGGCCAGGCCGCCAACGGGCATCCTGGCACCCTCTCTTAGGTGCCAGGCCGCTGGCCCTGCCGAAACCCTCCCTGGTGGCTCAGTGGCCAAAGTTAAAAAATGCTCGAATCTCTCCCCTTTAATGGAGAGGGGAGAGTGTGGTGACACACACACGCGCTGTGATGTCACCACGTTGATTGACAGCGACGGACGGTCTAACCGACCCATTCTCAGCCAGTCAGCCTGGCTTTGATTCCAAGGCCTGCCCCCATTATGATCCATTTCCTGCAGGACGTTGAAAAAATTCAAAGTCCTGAAAATGGATCAACTCACCGCACCAAGAGTTCCAGCGGTGAGTAACAGTTAAAAAATCATAGGTGCGCCAGCTTTCTGGTGCACCTGAATTTCGGCCACCTTTGCTCTTACACTCTGATCCCTTTGTAACAAAAGCTAACATACCATTTGCTTTCCTAATTGCTTGCTGTACCTGCATGTTAACTTTCTGTGGTTCATATACAAAGCGACAGCCAGGTTCCTCTGAATGCAAACATTTCCCAGTCTCTCACCATTCAACAAATATTCTGCTTTTTGAATTTTCCTATCAAGTGAATAACTTCACACTTCCCCACATTGTATTCCATTTGCCACGTTCTTCCCCACTCAGTCAACCTGTCTATATCTCTCTGCAGCCTCTGCGTGCTCCTCACAGCTTACTTTCCCACTTAACTTTGTATCATCAGCAAACTTGGATACGTTAGTCCCTTCATTGAAGTCATTAATATAGATTGTAAATAGCTAAGGCTCAAGCACTGATCCTTGCAGTGCGCCGCTAGTTTCAGCCTGCCAACCCAAAAAAGTCCCGTTTATTCCTACTCTTTGTTTACTGTCCATTAACCAATTCTCAATCCATGCTAATATATTACAGGTTGAACCTTTCTTATCCGGATCTCCCTTATCCGGCACCACATATCGTCCGGCACCATTCCTGGCAGGGAGTCAGGTCTGTGTGTGAAAACGGCGGGTGCTGCTACAGCATCGAATGTGGGATGGCCGGTGATCCGGAGAATCAGTGTCAGCCTCCCCCCCTCCCTCACAGCTACCGAGAGAGAGAAAGCCCGACATTCACACAGACAACTGCAGCCTTCAAGCAGCACAGTGCCTGCCATTTTGCAGCATTCCGGCGTCAGCAGACCCGACCTGGGTGGATGCAGCCAGGTCTCTTGGTGCGGGGTTGAGCCCAGCGGCAGGGTCGGGGCCCAGAGGAGATCGGCGAGCAGCGGGAGGTTGGGAGGTGAGCGAGCAGCGGGAGGTGGGGAGGTGGGCGAGCAGCGGGAGGTGGGCGAGCAGCAGGAGGCGAGGAGATGGGCGAGCAGCGGGAGGCGAGGAGGTGGGCGAGCAGCGGGAGGTGAGGAGGTGGGCGAGCAGCGGGAGGTGAGGAGGTGGGCGAGCAGCGGGAGGTGGGGAGGTGGGCGAGCAGCGGGAGGCGAGGAGGTGGGCGAGCAGCGGGAGGTGAGGAGGTGGGCGAGCAGCGGGAGGTGGGGAGGTGGGCGAGCAGCGGGAGGCGAGGAGGTGGGCGAGCAGCGGGAGGTGGGGAGGTGAGCGAGCAGCGGGAGGTGGGCGAGCAGCGGGAGGCGAGGAGGTGGGCGAGCAGCGGGAGGTGGGGAGGTGGGCGAGCAGCGGGAGGCAAGGAGGTGGGCGAGCAGCGGGAGGCGAGGAGGTGGGCGAGCAGCGGGAGGCGAGGAGGTGGGCGAGCAGCGGGAGGTGGGCGAGCAGCGGGAGGCGAGGAGGTGGGCGAGCAGCGGGAGGCGAGGAGGTGGGCGAGCAGCGGGAGGCAAGGAGGTGGGCGAGCAGCGGGAGGTGGGGAGGTGAGCGAGCAGCGGGAGGTGAGCGAGCAGCGGGAGGTGGGCGAGCAGCAGGAGGTGGGGAGGTGAGCGAGCAGCAGGAGGTGGGCGAGCAGCGGGAGGTGAGCGAGCAGCGGGAGGTGGGCGAGCAGCGGGAGGCGAGGAGGTGGGCGAGCAGCGGGAGGTGGGCGACCAGCGGGAGGTGAGCGAGCAGCGGGAGGTGGGCGAGCAGCGGGAGGCGAGGAGGTGGGCGAGCAGCGGGAGGTGGGCGAGCAGCGGGAGGCGAGGAGGTGGGCGAGCAGCGGGAGGCGAGGAGGTGGGCGAGCAGCGGGAGGCGAGGAGGTGGGCGAGCAGCGGGAGGCGAGGAGGTGGGCGAGCAGCGGGAGGTGGGCGAGCAGCGGGAGGCGAGGAGGTGGGCGAGCAGCGGGAGGTGGGCGAGCAGCGGGAGGCGAGGAGGTGGGCGAGTAGCGGGAGGTGGGGAGGTGGGCGAGCAGCGGGAGGCGAGGAGGTGGGCGAGCAGCGGGAGGCGAGGAGGTGGGCGAGCAGCGGGAGGTGGGCGACCAGCGGGAGGTGAGCGAGCAGCGGGAGGTGGGCGAGCAGCGGGAGGCGAGGAGGTGGGCGAGCAGCGGGAGGTGGGCGAGCAGCGGGAGGCGAGGAGGTGGGCGAGCAGCGGGAGGCGAGGAGGTGGGCGAGCAGCGGGAGGCGAGGAGGTGGGCGAGCAGCGGGAGGCGAGGAGGTGGGCGAGCAGCGGGAGGTGGGCGAGCAGCGGGAGGCGAGGAGGTGGGCGAGCAGCGGGAGGTGGGCGAGCAGCGGGAGGCGAGGAGGTGGGCGAGCAGCGGGAGGTGGGGAGGTGGGCGAGCAGCGGGAGGCGAGGAGGTGGGCGAGCAGCGGGAGGTGGGGAGGTGAGCGAGCAGCGGGAGGTGGGGAGGTGGGCGAGCAGCGGGAGGCGAGGAGGTGGGCGAGCAGCGGGAGGTGGGCGAGCAGCGGGAGGCGAGGAGGTGGGCGAGCAGCGGGAGGTGGGCGAGCAGCGGGAGGCGAGGAGGTGGGCGAGCAGCGGGAGGTGGGCGAGCAGCGGGAGGCGAGGAGGTGGGCGAGCAGCGGGAGGCGAGGAGGTGGGCGAGCAGCGGGAGGCGGGGAGGTGAGCGAGCAGCGGGAGGTGGGGAGGTGGGCGAGCAGCGAGAGGTGGGCGAGCAGCGGGAGGTGGGGAGGTGAGCGAGCAGCGGGAGGTGGGCGAGCAGCGGGAGGTGGGCGAGCAGCGGGAGGTGAGGAGGCGGGCGAGCAGCGGGAGGTGGGGAGGTGAGCGAGCAGCGGGAGGTGGGCGAGCAGCGGGAGGTGGGGAGGTGAGCGAGCAGCGGGAGGTGGGGAGGTGAGCGAGCAGCGGGAGGTGGGCGAGCAGCGGGAGGTGGGGAGGTGGGCGAGCAGCGGGAGGTGAGGAGGTGGGCGAGCAGCGGGAGGTGAGGAGGTGGGCGAGCAGCGGGAGGTGAGGAGGTGGGCGAGCAGCGGGAGGTGGGGAGGTGGGCGAGCAGCGGGAGGTGAGGAGGTGGGCGAGCAGCGGGAGGTGAGGAGGTGGGCGAGCAGCGGGAGGTGGGGAGGTGGGCGAGCAGCGGGAGGTGGGGAGGTGGGCGAGCAGCGGGAGGTGGGCGAGCAGCGGGAGGTGGGCGAGCAGCGGGAGGTGGGGAGGTGGGCGAGCAGCGGGAGGTGGGGAGGTGGGCGAGCAGCGGGAGGTGAGGAGGTGGGCGAGCAGCGGGAGGTGGGCGAGCAGCGGGAGGTGGGCGAGCAGCGGGAGGTGGGGAGGTGGGCGAGCAGCGGGAGGTGAGGAGGTGGGCGAGCAGCGGGAGGTGAGGAGGTGGGTGAGCAGCGGGAGGTGAGGAGGTGGGCGAGCAACGGGAGGTGGGGAGGTGGGCGAGCAGCGGGAGGTGGGGAGGTGGGCGAGCAGCGGGAGGTGGGGAGGTGAGCGAGCAGCAGGAGGTGAGCGAGCAGCGGGAGGTGAGGAGGTGGGCGAGCAGCGGGAGGTGGGGAGGTGAGCGAGCAGCGGGAGGTGAGCGAGCAGCGGGAGGTGAGGAGGTGAGCAAGCAGCGGGAGGTGAGGAGGTGGGCGAGCAGCGGGAGGTGAGGAGGTGGGCGAGCAGCGGGAGGTGGGCGACCAGCGGGAGGTGGGCGACCAGCGGGAGGTGGGCGAGCAGCGGGAGGTGGGGAGGTGGGCGAGCAGCGGGAGGTGGGGAGGTGGGCGAGCAGCGGGAGGTGGGGAGGTGGGCGAGCAGCAGGAGGTGAGGAGGTGGGCGAGCAGCGGGAGGTGAGGAGGTGGGCGAGCAGCGGGAGGTGAGGAGGTGGGCGACCAGCGGGTGGTGGGTGAGCAGCGGGAGGTGGGGAGGTGGGCTACCAGCGGGAGGCGAGGAGGTGGGCGAGCAGCGGGAGGTGAGGAGGTGGGCGACCAGCGGGTGGTGGGTGAGCAGCGGGAGGTGGGGAGGTGGGCTACCAGCGGGAGGCGAGGAAGTGGGCGAGCAGCGGGAGGTGAGGAGGTGGGCGAGCAGCGGGCGGTGAGGAGGTGGGCGAGCAGCGGGAGGTGAGGAGGTGGGCGAGCAGCGGGAGGTGAGGAGGTGGGCGAGCAGCGGGAGGTGAGGAGGTGGGCTACCAGCGGGAGGTGAGGAGGTGGGCTACCAGCGGGAGGCGAGGAGGTGGGCGAGCAGCGGGAGGTGGGGAGGTGGGCGAGCAGCGGGAGGTGAGGAGGTGGGCGAGCAGCGGGAGGTGGGGAGGTGGGCTACCAGCGGGAGGTGAGGAGGTGGGCTACCAGCGGGAGGTGAGGAGGTGGGCGAGCAGCGGGAGGTGAGGAGGTGGGCTACCAGCGGGAGGCGAGGAGGTGGGCGAGCAGCGGGAGGTGAGGAGGTGGGCGAGCAGCGGGCGGTGAGGAGGTGGGCGACCAGCGGGTGGTGGGTGAGCAGCGGGAGGTGGGGAGGTGGGCTACCAGCGGGAGGCGAGGAGGTGGGCGAGCAGCGGGAGGTGAGGAGGTGGGCGAGCAGCGGGCGGTGAGGAGGTGGGCGAGCAGCGGGAGGTGAGGAGGTGGGCGAGCAGCGGGAGGTGAGGAGGTGGGCGAGCAGCGGGAGGTGAGGAGGTGGGCGACCAACGGGAGGTGGGGAGGTCAGCCCAAGGACACAGCGTGCCGGCCCGAGGACACAGTATGGGTGTTGTTGGTGCACCAGGTCAGCAGTACCCGGTAGGTCTTGGGGAGGGGGCGGCAAGATCTCCCGCCGACCGACAAAATCCCTTATCCAGCACAGGCCAGGTCCCGACGGTGCCGGATAAGAGGTTCAACCTACCCACAATCACATAAGTCCTAATTTTTGTGTAATAACCTCGTGTGGCAACTTATTGAATGCTTTTTGAAAATCCAAATACACTACATCCACTGGTTGCCCCTTATCGATCCTACTAGTTACATCTTCAAAAAACTCTAACAGATTTGTCAAATACAATTTTCCTTTCATAAAACCATGTTGACTCTGCCTAATGATATTACGATTTTCTAAGTGCCCTGTTACCATGTCCCTAATAATAGATTCTAGCATTTTGCTTATTACTGATGTCAGGCTAATTGGCCTATAGTTCCCTGTTATTTCTCTTCATCCTTTCTTAAATAGCGGGGTTACATTTGCTACCTTCCAATCCTTGGGGACTGTTTTAGAATCTAGGGAATTCTGGAAGATTAATACCAGTTCATCCACAATCTCTGCAGCTATCTCTTTTAAAACCCTAGGATGCAAGTCATGAGGTCCAGGGGATTTGTCACTGCTTAGTCCCATTAATTTCTCAGTACTATGTCTTATACTGATTTCTTTAAATTCTTCATTCTCTCTAGACCCTTGGTTCCCCAGTATTTCCAGAATGTTTTTTGTGTCTTCTACCGAAGACAGATACAAAATATTTGTTTAATGTCTCTGCCATTTCCTTATTGCCCATCATAAATTTCTCCTGTCTCTGCTCTAATGGACCCACATTTACTTTAACAAAACACAAGAAAACCAAAATAAAAGCATATGATCATATACTCTGTTAATGCAACTTTGCCTGCATTGTACAGATTTTGTTTAAACTCATTTACCAGATAAATAACAAACTTATAGAACCTAACCTGAGGAAGGACATTCTTGCTATTGAGGGAGTGCAGCGAAGGTTCACCAGACTGATTCCCGGGATGGCGGGACTGACCTATCAAGAAAGACTGGATCAACTGGGCTTGTATTCACTGGAGTTCAGAAGAATGAGAGGGGACCTCATAGAAACATATAAAATTCTGACGGGGTTAGACAGGTTAGATGCAGGAAGAATGTTCCCAATGTTAGGGAAGTCCAGAACCAGAGGTCACAGTCTAAGGATAAGGGGTAAGCCATTTAGGACCGAGATGCGGAGGAACTTCTTCACCCAGAGAGTGGTGAACCTGTGGAATTCTCTACCACAGAAAGTTGTTGAGGCCAATTCACTAAATATATTCAAAAAGGAGTTAGATGAGGTCCTTACTACTAGGGGGATCAAGGGGTATGGCGAGAAAGCAGGAATGGGGTACTGAAGTTGAATGTTCAGCCATGAACTCATTGAATGGCGGTGCAGGCTAGAAGGGCCGAATGGCCTACTCCTGCACCTATTTTCTATGTTTCTATGTTTCTAACACAAGTATCCTAATTTTTGCCAAATACAGCATTATAAACCTGCATAATCAAAGCAGATATTTTTTTAATCAAACAAAATATATCATGTCTTTTTGTCTACTCAAAATCCTGAAATGAGAGCAGCAAAGGAAGTTTATAAATCATACCTCAACATCATCATAATGGGGTGGTAGACCCTGAGAACCCTGAGGTGTGATGTAAACATTAGATCCAACTAAGGAGCCAAAGAAACATTCCAATTTTTCCTGGATCTTCCACAATTCATCCTTTAAAAAAAAAAGTGTGCTTTGCACTGAGAATGAAAACCAAAAAGATATTTATACTACAAATCACAGATGAAAACAGTTATCACTCAGAAACAGTACCTTAAACCGCTGTGGCTGGTGAAATTGTATTGTCGCTTTCTTCTGTTCAAAGTCTTTCTTTAATTGCGTGTAGTTAACCTTCCCATCTTTATTTAAAACCTTCTTCTTCCCACTTACACATCGACAAAAATTAACGTCTCTACCGTAGAACACATCATCCCTGCAGATTTCTTTTAAATCATCAAACTTAAATAATGATTGGTAGTAAACAGCTACTGAAGGGTCATTCTTCTGAATTAACAGGGGCTTCTGCTCCCAATATTCACCGAAGAACTCTTCACTTCCAATGGGAGAGATAAGACTCTCAAACAGGTTAGCTGGGCTTTTGAAGTTGAGAACTGTGCTGGTAACATCTGGATCTAATTTGACTCTTTTGCAGACATCAGGGTCCTCTCTCTCAGACTCAGATTCTGGTTTTCTGCCAACCTTCTTCAACATTTCTTTGAGGAAAGAAAAAAAAATTATGTCTTACTATGATTTTGAAATTAATAGTAACCATGTTGTGAAAGTCTTACTGATTACTTTTGTGTTCTTAGCTCTAATTGGGTGGCAATCAATTTAATTAAAAGTAACAAAAGCAGAAAATGCGGGAAACACACCACAGATTAATCAGCATTTGTGGAGAAAACAGAGAAGTTTACGTTTTGGGTGCAGAATCTCCTTCAGAACTGAAAAATTAAGAGTAGGAGAGGCATATTAATACAATCAGAAAAGAGAGAAGGATACATAAAAAAAACACAAAACCAGAAAGGGGTCATATGTGGAATGATGTAACAGACTATTTCAGTCAACTAATGGAGAAAAACATCATGACTTTAAAGAAATAAAGCATGTGTGGTAAATAGCTAAGGAAGTGGGATCGGAGATGCAAGAACATTGGAGAGATAGAACTCCTGGGAATCAGGTATGACATTAAAGCAGGTTTGAAAACAGAACATAGCTAAAGTCAATGTTCAGGCCAAACAGGGCACCTAGTGAAAGTTTCAACTGGGTACAAGATCAATGACAGGGAGGTCAGAGTGGGAAGTGGAAGGGGAGTACAAGTGACAAGCCACAAGTAGCTGGAGGTCACTCTTGCAGACATAACAGTGGTGTTCACCAAAGCAATCACCTAATCTTCATTTTCCCTTTTTTACTTACTGACAATAATTATCACATTTTCAGGGTTCTTAACCTCTGGGAACTGATTGTCCACCATTGTTACCAAAGTCATAAACTGCCATATTGATCTAAAATAGAGAATTCAACTTAATGGGGTACTGAGGGAATGATTAGCCATGATCTTATTGAATGGCGGTGCAGGCTCGAAGGGCCAAATGGTCTACTCCTGCACCTATTTTCTATGTTTCTAATAAAAGCAGGTTTCATATTTCAATGGGATATTTCCTCAAACTTTTCCAGTATAAATCTAATTTTAAATTGTGGATATTATTGTGGAATAAGAGGACCCAAAATGTTATCGTTATAAGCAGAGTCAGGTAAAGATGTTGTTCCTGTGTGTTCAACACTGGCCCTTCAGCTCGAGGACTTTGATTCAAATCTAGCACACATTGATGGGATTACAGTCTCATCTGTCTGTGAGGTTCTGTCTTACTTTAAATAAGTTTGGGCAGTCTCAATCTAATTACGACAGCACAGGCCCACTGCAAAAAAACTGATCATTTTAATGCCAATTAGGGGCAATCTCGGCAAGGCTACAAAATGGCTGTTGTGGGAAATGGGAAGATGGCGCATTGGTGCTTTTCTGAAACTGGGGCTGGGACACATGGTTGGGGGAGAATAAACAAAATGGTGTAAAACATATGAATATTGCATATTAGCATAATTCCAAAGCCTGAGTCCACCATTGGATGTAGCAAAGCCTCAGCATCAGTCCTAATGCAGCTGTCACCGGCACAGTATGGTGCGTTTCCCAGAATAACTCAAGCAAGTCACTGGTGGGAATAGTGGCCTCAGGCCAACCTTACACAAATGCTATCGCAGATTCCACTAATTCAGCACTGGGGCATATTCAATTACCAATTATCAAACAAGCACTGTTTTATTTTCCCTTGGAAACTTGTATCGCTCATTTATATTAGCATAACAAAAATCTTCTGCTTCACAGACAAACTAACTCCAAGGTCAAGAAGTGAGAGGTTTTAAACTCTAAACCAGGTGTGGCCAAAGCTGAAAAGCCAGAAAAAGAAAATGCATTCTGACAAATTGCCATGGGGCCGAAATTTAATGTAGCCAAAAAGCTGGTGGTGTTAAGGCCTTTTTTCCCCGATTAGCGCCACAAAGTTTGTGGCGGCCATTGGATCCAAATTCAGCTTTTTGACCACAAAAAAGTGCCCCAGTCTTATTAGCCCTTCAAACCTGAAAGTTTGCAGTCTTAATTGGGGCGTTATTCCCACGGGAACTTCACCCATAGGGTGATGTGGCAGCTGCCATTGCAGCGCGAGGGAACGAGCATATCGGTGCTGCTTTGGAGGGGATGGCCGCAGCTCTGCAAGCGTCTAAGTGCGGTCATATCTGGTGGCTTTCAGACTGTGGCTGCTCGCATGCAGTCTCAGCTGGATCCCCCCCGAGACCTCAGTGTTGCTCCCTCAGATTGGTGGTGGTGGTACTGTGCCACCCTGGTGAGTTATTCAGGCTCCTCGGGCCAGGATACGGATGATGCGCTCAATCCGGCTCGCAGCATTCCTGGCCCCAGACCTGTCACTCCGCCAGTGTCTCCACGCATGGCCTCACCCGAGTCAAGTCAGACAGGGTGTTGACCAGCCTCCAGCCAGCCCTTCCTGGCCCAAAGCTACACAAGGGCATCCTAGGACATCTGCAGCTTCCTCACAGGGAACACAGCAGCCTTCCCAGACCCATGAGGCAGCCACAGGGGAGATACTGAGGTGAAGTCGCAAGTTAGGCAGTCCCTCAAAGTTGAGGATGACTTGCTTCCACTCTAAAAGTGAGTTCTCGGGTAGCTGAACAGTCCAATGCAGGGCCTACAGTCTTGGTCACAGGTGGGGCAGACAGTGGTTGAAGGAAAGGGTGGGTAGGGAGATTGGGTTGCCGCATGCTCCTTCTGCTGTCTGCGCTTGGTTTCTGCATGCTCTCGGTGACAAGACTCTAGGTGCTCAGTGCCCTCCCAGATGCTCTTCCTCCACTTTGGGCAGTCATGGGCCAGGAATTCCCAGGTGCCGGTAGGGATGTTGCAAGTTATCAAGCAGGCTTTCAGGGTATCCTTGAAGCGTTTCCTCTGCGCACCTGGGACTCGGTTGCCGTGTCGCGGCTCCAAGAAGAGCGCTTGCTTCGAGAGTCTTGTGTCAGGCATGCGGACGATGTGGCTCACACAGCAGAGCTGATTGAAGCACTGACCACACTCAATGCTGAGGATGTTGGCCTGAGCGAGAACACTGACATTGGTGCATCCGTCCTCCCAATGGATTTGCAGGATCTTGCGGAGGCAGCGTTGGTGGTACTTCTCCCGTGCTTTGAGGTATCTGCTGGAAATAGTCCATGTCTCTGAGCCATATAGGAGGGCGGGTATCACTACTGCCCTGTAGACCATAAGCTTGGTGCGGAGGTCCTGCTCTTCAAAAACTCTCTTCCTCAGGCGACTGAAGGCTGCGCTGGCACACTGAAGGCAGTGTTGCATGTCGTCATCGATGCCTGCCCTTGCTGACAGTAGGTTCCCACTGTATGGAAAATGGTCCACGTTATCCAAGGCCTCACCGTAGATTTTGATTACCGGGGGGGCAGGGGCAGTGCTGTGTGGCGGGGTCAGGTTGGTAGAGGACCTTTGTCTTACGGATGTTTAGTGTAAGGTCCATGCTTTCATAAGCCTCGATGAAGGTGTTGACGATGGCTTGGAGTTTGGCCTCCGAGTGAGCGCAGACGCAAGCGTCATCTGCGTACTGTAGTTCGATGACAGAGGATGGGACGACCTTGGATCTAGCCTGGAGGTGGTGAAACAGATTCCCATTTGTTACCGCTCAATGTCTGGGCGGCCAGTTGAGCCCAAAGCGGCAGCCATTCGATTTTGACAAATGGCCGCCGCAAACAGGCAGTAACGGTCCTTCCCGGGACCATGAATTTCGGGGCCCATGTGGTTAAGCACTATACAATAGATATTGACAGAAAAGACCTGCTTCAGTCTGCTCCCCACTAACAATCCTGAGTTCTCTGGAACATATCCAAGGCAGTTGTTATCAATGGTATATGTCTGATCCATTCATAGACCACAAGTAGGGAAACCTTGGGCTCTTTGATTAGATAGGGAAACACTATTGTTTATTATTAAGTGCCTACAGCAGGCATGTTTTTAAAGCACATCACTTTTAACATACTCAATAGCCACATGGAAAGGTAACGAGGATATAAAAAAAAACCCTGCAGCGTCAATAACAGCCCAGTGGCTTGTACTAGAGCAGCAGATTTTATCTTCAACATGAGAAACAGAGTGGGAGAATGAGAAGGATATGGAGCTGAAAGAAAGATCGGGGAGAGAGAATGATCAGAGAGAGAGATAGACAGGAGATTGGGGATGAAGGAATCAGTGAACAAGGGAGCAATCCGAGAGGAAAGAGAGATCACGATCAGGAGAGATTAACAGAAGAGAGATGCTGGAAGAAGATAAATGGAAAGGAAGAAAGATCAGGAGAGAGCACGTGATCGATCAGGAGGAAGAAGGGGACACAGATAGGGAGCGAGGGAGAACGATCAGAAGGAACAGAGAGATCAGTAAAAGAGAGATATGCATTTGTTGATAAAATTGTAAGAGGAAAAGAAGAGTGTGTGAGCATATTATTCATTCATGGGATGTGGGCATCGCTGGCAAGCCCAGCATTTATTGCCCATCCCTAACTGCCCTTGACAAGGTGGTGGTGAGCCGCCTTCTTGAACTGCTGCAGTCAGTGAGGTGAAGGTATTCCCTCAGTGCTGTTATGGGGGGAGTTCCAGGACTTTGACCCTACGACAATGAAGGAACGGTGGTATATTTCCATATCAGGATGGTGTGTGCCTTGGAGGGGAACTTGCAGGTGATGGCGTTCCCATGCACCTGATGCCCTTGTACTTCCAAGTGGTAGAAGTTGGGGGTTTGGAAGGTGCTGTTGAAAAAGCCTTGGCGAGTTACTGCAGTGCATCTTGTAGAAGATGCACACTGCAGCCATGGTGCGCTGGGGGTGGAGGAAATGAATGTTTAAAGTGATGGATGCCAATCAAGCGGGCAGCTTTGTCCTGAATCTTGTCAAGCTTCTGGAGTGTTGTTAGAACTGCACTCACCCAGGCAAGTGGAGACTATTCCATCACACGCCTGACTTGTGCCTTGTAGAAAGCGGAAAGGTTTTGGGGAGTCAGCAGGGGTTAGTCACTCACTGCAGAGTACTCAGCATTTGACCTGCTCTTGTAGCCACAGTATTTATGTGGCTGGTCCAGTTAAGTTTCTGGTCAATGGTGATGGTAGGAGATTCTGTGATGGTAATGCCACTGAATGTCAAGGGGAGGGGGCTAGACTTCCTCTAGTTAGAGGATGGTCATTGCCTAGCGCTTGTGTAGCACAAATGTTAGTTGCCATTTATCAGCCCAAGCCTGAATGTTGTCCAAGTCTTGATACATGCGGGCACGGACTGCTTCATTATTTCATTATTTGAGGAGTTGTAAATGGAACTGAACACTATGCAATTATCAGCGAACATCCCCAAATCTGACCTTATGATGGAGGGAAGGTAATTGATGAAGCAGCTGAAGATGGTTGGGCCTAGGACACTGCCCCGAGGAACTCCTGCAGTGATGTTTTGGGGCTGAGATGACTGCCCTCCAATAACCACAATGATCTTCCTTTGTGCTAGGTATGACTCCAGCCAGCGAAATGTTTTCCCCCTGATTCCCATTGACTTCAAATTTACGAGGGCTCCTTGATACCACACTCGGTCAAATGCTGCCTTGATGTCAAGGGCAGTCACTCTCAACATTTTTTTGATCATCGTGCTTTTCCTACTTGGTTACTTAAAAATATCTACCACCATTCAGTAAATATACATGTCAAGTATATTTACCTGTATCTAATGTATGTAAAACATGTTCTACTAAAATTAGTGCATGTGGCTTAAACATGTGTTGCAGTAGTACTATTGGACAATATTGGGCTAGAGAACAACCTTGTGGCACTCCTTCATGCTGCCTTCGGTGTTTGAATGTCTCCCTTGTATCTCAGTGATGAAAAACAGACGCAGTGCTCAAGATCTGGGCTGACCAGAGCACTGTACAATTTGATCAGGACTTCATAGAATCATAAAGAAAAAGAAAATACTTGCATTTATATAGCGCCTTTCATGACCAGCAGACATCACAAATTGCTTTACAGCCAATGAAGTACTTTTTGGAGTGAATTCACTGTTGTAATGTAGGAAACGTGACACCCAATATGTGCACAATAAGCTCCCACCAACAGCAATGTGATAATGACCAAATAATCTGTTGTTATGTTGATTGAGGGATGAATATTGGCCAGGACACTGGGGATACCCCTCCTGCTCTTCTTCAAAATAGTGCCGTGGGATCTTTTACGTCCACCTGAGAGAGCAGACAGGGCCTCGGTTTAACGTCTCATCCGAAAGAGGGCACCTCCAACAGTGCAACACTCCCTCAGCACTACACTGGAGTCTAACATAGGTTTTTGTGCTCAAGTCTCTGGAGTGGGACCTGAACCCACAACCTTCTGACTCAGAGGCGAGGATGCTGCCAACTGAACCACGGCTGACACGGCTGATGTTTACGGCACAGGAGGCAATTCGGCCCAGGATAGCGCAGATGAATACGTGGCTTGAGCAGTGGTGCAGCAGGGAGGGATTCAAATTCCTGGGGCATTGGGACCGGTTCTGGGGGAGGTGGGACCAGTACAAACCGGACGGTCTGCACCTGGGCAGGACCGGAACCAATGTCCTAGGGGGAGTGTTTGCTAGTGCTGTTGGGGAGGATTTAAACTAATATGGCAGGGGGATGGGAACCAATGCAGGGAGACAGAGGGAAACAAAAAGGAGGCAAAAGCAAAAGACAGAAAGGAAATGAGGAAATGTGGAGGGCAGAGAAACCCAAGGCAAAGAACAAAAAGGGCCACTGTACAGCAAAATTCTAAAAGGACAAAGGGTGTTAAAAAAACAAGCCTGAAGGCTTTGTGTCTTAATGCAAGGAGTATCCGCAATAAGGTGGATGAATTAATTGTGCAAATAGATGTTAATAAATATGATGTGATTGGGATTACGGAGACGTGGCTCCAGGATGATCAGGGCTGGGAACTCAACATTCAGGGGTATTCAACATTCAGGAAGGATAGAATAAAAGGAAAAGGAGGTGGGGTAGCATTGTTGGTTAAAGAGGAGATTAATGCAATAGTTAGGAAAGACATTAGCTTGGATGATGTGGAATCTATATGGGTAGAGCTGCAGAACACCAAATGGCAAAAAACATTAGTGGGAGTTGTGTACAGACCTCCAAACAGTAGTAGTGATGTTGGGGAGGGAATCAAACAGGAAATTAGGGGTGCATGCAATAAAGGTGTAGCAGTTATAATGGGTGACTTTAATATGCACATAGATTGGGCGAGCCAAACTGGAAGCAATACAGTGGAGGAGGATTTCCTGGAGTGAATAAGGGATGGTTTTCTAGACCAATATGTTGAGGAACCAACTAGGGGGGAGGCCATCTTAGACTGGGTGTTGTGTAATGAGAGAGGATTAATTAGCAATCTCATTGTGCGAGGCCCCTTGGGGAAGAGTGACCATTATATGGTGGAATTCTGCATTAGGATGGAGAATGAAACAGTAAATTCAGAGACCATGGTCCAGAACTTAAAGAAGGGTAACTTTGAAGGTATGAGGCGTGAATTGGCTAGGATAGATTGGCGAATGATACTTAGGGGGTTGACTGTGGATGGGCAATGGCAGACATTTAGAGACCGCATGGATGAATTACAACAATTGTACATTCCTGTCTGGCGTAAAAATAAAAAAGGGAAGGTGGCTCAACCGTGGCTATCAAGGGAAATCAGGGATAGTATTAAAGCCAAGGAAGTGGCATACAAATTGGCCAGAAATAGCAGCGAACCTGGGGACTGGGAGAAATTTATAACTCAGCAGAGGAGGACAAAGGGTTTGATTAGGGCAGGGAAAATGGAGTACGAGAAGAAGCTTGCAGGGAACATTAAGGTGGATTGCAAAAGTTTCTATAGGTATGTAAAGAGAAAAAGGTTAGTAAAGACAAACGTAGGTCCCCTGCAGTCAGAATCAGGGGAAGTCATAACGGGGAACAAAGAAATGGCAGACCAATTGAACAAGTACTTTGGTTTGGTATTCACCAAGGAGGATACAAACAACCTTCCGGATATAAAAGGGGTCAGATGGTCTAGTAAGGAGGGGGAACTGAAGGAAATCTTTATTAGTCGGGAAATTGTGTTGGGGAAATTGATGGGATTGAAGGCCGATAAATCCCCAGGGCCTGATGGACTGCATCCCAGAGTACTTAAGGAGGTGGCCTTGGAAATAGCAGATGCATTGACAGTCATTTTCCAACATTCCATTGACTCTGGATCAGTTCCTATCGAGTGGAGGGTAGCCAATGTAACCCCACTTTTTAAAAAAGGAGGGAGAGAGAAAACAGGGAATTATAGACCGGTCAGCCTGACCTCAGTAATGGGTAAAATGATGGAATCAATTATTAAGGATGTCATAGCAATGCATCTGGCAAATGGTGACATGATAGGTCCAAGTCAGCATGGATTTGTGAAAGGGAAATCATGCTTGACAAATCTTCTGGAATTTTTTGAGGATGTTTCCAGTAAAGTGGACAAAGGAGAACCAATTGATGTGGTATATTTGGACTTTCAGAAGGCTTTCGACAAGGTCCCACACAAGAGATTAATGTGCAAAGTTAAAGCACATGGGATTGGGGGTAGTGTGCTGATGTGGATTGAGAACTAGTTGTCAGACAGGAAGCAAAGAGTAGGAGTAAACGGGTACTTTTCAGAATGGCAGGCAGTGACTAGTGGGGTGCCACAAGGTTCTGTGCTGGGGCCCCAGCTGTTTACATTGTACATTAATGATTTAGACGAGGGGATTAAATGCAGTATCTCCAAATTTGCGGATGACACTAAGTTGGGTGGCAGTGTGAGCTGCGAGGAGGATGCTATGAGGCTGCAGAGTGACTTGGATAGGTTAGGTGAGTGGGCAAATGCATGGCAGATGAAGTATAATGTGGATAAATGTGAGGTTATCCACTTTGGTGGTAAAAACAGAGAGACAGACTATTATCTGAATGGTGACAGATTAGGAAAAGGGAAGGTGCAACGAGACCTGGGTGTCATGGTACATCAGTCATTGAAGGTTAGCATGCAGGTACAGCAGGCGGTTAAGAAAGCAAATGGCATGTTGGCCTTCATAGCGAGGGGATTTGAATACAGAGGCAGGGAGGTGTTGCTACAGTTGTACAGGTCCTTGGTGAGGCCACACCTGGAGTATTGTGTACAGTTTTGGTCTCCTAACTTGAGGAAGGACATTCTTGCTATTGAGGGAGTGCAGCGAAGATTCACCAGACTGATTCCCGGGATGGCGGGACTGACCTATCAAGAAAGACTGGATCAACTGGGCTTGTATTCACTGGAGTTCAGAAGAATGAGAGGGGACCTCATAGAAACGTTTAAAATTCTGACGGGTTTAGACAGGTTAGATGCAGGAAGAATGTTCCCAATGTTGGGGAAGTCCAGAACCAGGGGTCACAGTCTGAGGATAAGGGGTAAGCCATTTAGGACCGAGATGAGGAGAAACTTCTTCACCCAGAGAGTGGTGAACCTGTGGAATTCTCTACCACAGAAAGTAGTTGAGGCCAATTCACTAAATATATTCAAAAGGGAGTTAGATGAAGTCCTTACTACTCGGGGGATCAAGGGTTATGGCGAGAAAGCAGGAATGGGGTACTGAAGTTTCATGTTCAGCCATGAACTCATTGAATGGCGGTGCAGGCTAGAAGGGCTGAATGGCCTGCTCCTGCACCTATTTTCTATGTTTCTATGTTTCTATGTAACATATATTTTACTGTCTTGGCTATATAGTGCAACAATCTAGTTGACTATGTTAGTGGTAGCTTCTCACTGATTGAGCATGTTTAGTGTCGAGTCTACTCACTTCTTGGTCTCTTGATATCAACAAGCAGGAAGCTGAGGAGAGCAAGTTTGGTGGTACTGAACTTCAAGTGAAGGGGGTCATGTGAACAGATGAACTACACCATAAAGTAAGTGAGTTTGGTGAAGGTGGGGAAGAATTGTGGAATAAAGGTTGGATCGCAGAGGGGGATAGTTTGAAAGAGGATTAGAGTCAGAGGGGCAGGAGGTGAATGAGAGGCCGGTGACCCGGGGGTGTCTTGAGATTTACGGGAGCCAGTGGCGGTACAGGTCAGTGTGAGGACTCCAGTCAACACTACGACCACACACTGTCCGGCTCCAACCACAGTCGGGGATTAAAGGTGCCTGGATCCTGAAGACTGTCCCTGGATAGCTGCTGACCGGAGACGCTCCGCACTAGGGCCGCCGTTACCTGGAGACGCTCCCGCTCCGCGCTCGGGCCGCCGTTACCTGGAGACGCTCCGCGCTCGGGCCGCCGTTACCTGGAAACGCTCCGCGCTCGGGCCGCCGTTACCTGGAGACGCTCCCGCTCCCGCTCCGCGCTCGGGCCGCCGTTACCTGGAGACGCTCCCGCTGGGGCCGCCGCGTGCCCAGCGGATTCCAATTTTCCAAACAGACCCACGGGCCAGCGTCACCCTCTACAGCTTCCGACAGAAACCAGCCCGGGAGATAAGTTCCGCCCGCTGCCAGTCAGAAATGTGCTAAAATCGACCATAAAAACAGCGGTCACCAAGATATTAATAAGTCGTGGCAGCGGTGCCATCACAAGAATTAAAACGTAATTCGGTATGGTGTTTAAATGTATTTTGTTTTTATTAATTAAGGGAATTAATTCAACGGCATGATCCAGAGCAGCTGATTGGTTGCTGAGCCTGTTATGTCTGGCGACTTCCACCTCAGCTCCATAAATACACTCACTGAAACAATACTTGCTTAAAAGCTGTTCATCTCTTACATCTTCCAGTTCTGATGTAAGGTCATTGGCCTGAAATGTGTTAGAAATTAGGGGTGCCTAAAAATGTATATGGTTATGCAAATTAAACTGACGCAAATAATACTGTGTTTAAATGATTGTATGTTTTTGCTCCAGAGCATTATATAGGATTACATGGGATATACGGCACAGAAACAGGCCATTCGGCCGATCCAGTCCATGCCAGGGATTATGCTCCACTCGAGCCTCCTCCCGTCTTTCCTCATCTAAATCTATCAGTATAACCCTCTATTCCCTTCTCGCACATATCCTTGTCTAGCCTTCCCTTAAATGCATCTATGCTATTCGCTTCAACCACTCCCTGTGGTAGCGAGTTCCACATTCTCACTGTTATGTCTATAATGTACTTATGAAGACTCCACAAGGCAATGTGTTATACTCAAACTGTAGTGACCTTGGTCCTTTATTCCAAACTCCAGAGTGCTGTGTAAACATGGTGTGCAGCCTTTTATACAGGACCCTGCCACCAGGGCAGAAAACACCTGGTCTCCACCAGTTGCACCCTCTATTGGTGCCAGCATGTATATACACGGTGTGAACCTTATTGACAGTACATCGGGTAAACAAGTGTCCATCTTATACAATCTCATAGTGACTACACATAGAGTACATCCATAGTCAGCATATACAACACTCACCACTCTTTGAATAAAGAAGTTTCTTCTGAATTCCTTATCAGTTTTCTTGGTGACTATCTTATATTGGCAGCTTCTAGTTATGCTCTTCCTCACAAAAGGAAACATTTCTCTCTGTATCCACTCTATCAAAACTTTTCATAATTTTAAAGATCTCTATTAGGTCACTCTTCAGCTGTCTTTTTTCCAAGAGAAAACAGATCCAGCCTGTTCATCCTTTCCTGATATGTATACCCTCGCATTTTTGGTATCATTGTTGTAAATCTTCTCTGCATTCTCTCCAATGCTTCTATATCCTTTTTATATTATGGTGACCAGAACTATACATCATACAGGTTCGACATCCAAAATCCGGAGTTCGGGAATCCAGAATGTTCCGTATTCCAGACACCAGGCCGATCCGTGGCGGGGTCGTCCGGAAACCGGACTGCCCCCACCTCGGCGAACTGACTTCACCCGCCGCGACTTCGCTCGACCTCGGCGCGGCCCGCCCCACCCCGACTTTGCCACGACCCGACCTCGCTCCATCCGACCTCGGCCCACCCCGACCCAACTTCGCGCAGCTCGGCCTGCCCCCACCCCGCCCGACCTCGGCCCGCCCCAATTCGCCATGACTTCGCGCAGCCCACCCCACCCCGACTTTACGCGACTCGACCTCGCCACGTCCAACCTTGGCCCACCCCGACCCAACTTTGCGCGACCCGACTTCGGCTCGGCCTCCCTCCCTCTCTCCCACCCACCTTGCCTGCCCGACCCCACCTACCTCAGGCCAGACAAGGAACTCCTTCACGGCGGCGGGCCCTGCCCAATCAGGTCCCCTTCGGCAGGGCCCGCGCGAACAACTCCATAGCGGCGAGGCCCCGCCCGAACACTCGATGTGCCCACCCCCCCCCCCCCACTTTCTGACATTCCGAAATCCGGAAATACCCGAACCTGGGCTCGGGTGTTTCCGGATTCGTGACGTCAAAAAGACGTTCCAAAATCCGACAAAACGCAAAATCCAGAACGGCCTCGGTCCCGAGCGTTTCGGATTCGGGGCACTGCACCTGTACTCTCAAGTGTGGTTCAACCAAGGCTCGATACAGGTTTAGCATAAATCTTCAATTCTATACTTCTACAAATAAACCTTAGTGCTTGGTTTGCTTTTTTTATGGCCTTGCTAACCTGTGTTGCAATGCCGTGGAAATCCCGGCCTCCCCGGGTCCCTACAAAGTTTCTACGGACCCATGAAGGCATTGGAAAAGCCGTTTTTCAATGCGCATGTGCTGAAAACCGGCTTTTCCGATCTGTCAAGTTTGTGGCTTGACAGATCTCGCGCATATCGCGAGCAGCGAGGTTATTTGCAAGGGCAAGATTGCGGAATTTACGCATATCTTGCCCAACAAATGTCTTCAAAACTCTTGTGCCTGATAAAAGCAGGCGCATAGCCTACTTTTACAGGCGCAAGAGTTTAAAAACATATCAAAAACATGATTAAAATAAAATTTAAAAAAATATATTTGTTAAAACCCTGCCCACTCAAGTAATTTTATTTTAAACCATAATTAAAACTTTTTTTAAAAATCTGCAAATTTTTTTTTAGAAAACATTTCTATTAACTTTAATTCCTGTAGTGTATTTATGTGAGTTTTTTTAAATATTTTATGTAGTGTTTGGGTGTGTTCCTCATTCATAGTAATAGGAGTTTTTGACTTATGAAACTCCTATTACTATGAATGAGAAAATACTTTACCGTGATTGGGTATCCAGGCCCATGTGACTCCTGCGGACGTCCCAACGTGAACGAGTTCCGTTGCGCAAGAAGAGGAGGCCTTGAGTCCGGGATCTCTGGCGGGCATTCGACCAAAAGGTAAGTGCGCATCGTCTCTCTTATTTTTAGTCAAACGCTCGCGGGAAGAAGAAACAAGGATTTCTGGGCTAATGTTTATTTGGGCCATTATCCCTTTTGTCTCTCTAATCTCTCCTGTCTTCCAACCTATCACAGATCTTTCCTTTTGTTCTTTCTTCCCCTCCCCCTTTCAGTGCTTGTTAAGAATCTGTTCTTTACGAATACTCGCCACTTCTGACGAAGGGTCAACGTTAACTCTGCTTCCTCTCTACAGATTCTGCCTGACCTGCTGAGATTTCCAGCATTTTCTGTTTTTATTGCAATGTTTAGTGATTTGTGTATTTGTACGCATGAGCTCCCGAAGCAAATGCTCTATGCGGAGCTCCTTCATAGCAAACGAGCCAAAGGTGGGCAGCGGAAACGTTACAAGCACACCCTCAAAGCCTCCCTGATAAAGTGCAACATCACCACTGACACCTGGGAGACCCTGATCGAAGACCGCCCTAGGTAGAGAAAGTGCATCCAGGAGGGCGTTGAGCTCTTCGAAGCACAATGCCGAGAGCAGGAAGAGGTCAAGCATAGGCAGCAGAAGGAGCGTGTGGTAAACCAGTCCCACCCACCCCTTCCGTCGGCGAAAATCTGCCCCACCTGTGACAGAGTCTGTGGCTCTCATATTGGATTGTTCAGCCAGCAGAGAACTCACTTCAGGAGTGGAAGCAAGACTTTCTCGATTCCAAGGGACTGCCTATGATGATGATGATTTGTACTCAGAGATTTCTTTGTTCCCCTACCCCACCAAGCAATAACTGACGTCCCTATTCTTCCTACCAAAATGTAATACATCACATTTATCTGTGTTGAATTTCATTTGCCAATTGTCTGCCCATTCTGCAAGTTTATTAATGGCCTCCTGTAATTTGTTGCAGTCCTCCTCAGTATTGACAATCGCCCCCAATTTGGTATCATCTGCAAATTTAGAAATTATTTTTTTGAGTCCAAAGTCTAAATCGTTAATATAAATTGTGAACAGTGATCCCAGCACTGATCCTTGTGGAACACCATTACCCAGCCTCCGCCACTGTAAATAGTTACCTTTTACCCCTACTCTTTTTTTCTGTCTTGAAGCCAGTTAGCTATCCATTCTGCCACTTGTCCCGATTCCGGATTCTTTGACTATGTTCATCAGTCTATTATGGGGTACCTTATCGAAGGCATTTTGAAAATCTAGATAAATTACTTCTGCTGCATTACCATTGTCTACTCTCTCTGTTACCTCTTCAAAAAATTTAATGAGGTTGGTCAAGCAAGACTTTCCCTTTTGAAATCCAGAGTAAAAGGTTAACGCATAAGTTGTGTCATATTGGAACTGTGTAAGTTTTGGTTTCCTTGAAAACTTGTATTAGAATTTGAAACAAAGAATTTTTAGTTAGTTAGAATAGATGATGCATAACAGTCCACACAGGGGCCCAAAGCATGACCTTGGCTGCCAGACTAACAGTCTGTTGTTTGTAAGTTAGGACTTTGACTTTGTTTAATGTGTCTATAATTTGACCAATGAAGGCCCAACCTATGTTTCTTCCATTATTACTAATAACGATGTTATGCTAAGGTAGGAATTGGAGTTTGTTTAACAGAACTACTTGCGAAGATAATTAAAAAATTAATTAGCATAAAGGACATAGACTGGAAGAAATTTATGGGAGTTAAGGTATCATCTCAGGATGGAACAGTCTGTTCGATTTAAGAGGAGATAGTTGGATCGCAGCTGGTTGAGTAGACAGCTCTAGCTTGGGGCCTCTGATTTAATGGCCCATGGTTGTGCCTGATACATGCACTGGCTGGATCATGGAGGACAGGGCCAGATGAAATAAGAGGGATCCAGATGGATTGGCCTTCAAAATGTTTAAACAAGAAAGCATGTATAATGGTTGTGAAGACCAACACTTGAGAGAGGGTCTTCATCTGTAAGTTTAGACAAAGAACTCAACATGACATTGGGCACCTTGTTTTAAGGGGAACCTCTAAGTTAAATGGTCCTGTCCATATTCTACCTCATAAAAGGAAGACCCAAAGAACCCTTAGACAATGGAGCGGAGGGCTCCCAAGAGTGGATCGGTGGTCTAACACTCTTTCGAGGGTGCACCCATGCTTACCCTAGTTAATCGCTCTTGGGTAGTTCAAGAAGAGAAAGAGACACATGAGACAAGAAGGAGAACGAATATGAAGAGTTGTTCTCGCAAGCCAGTCGTCTGTCCGATTTCATCCAGTACTAGCTATTTGTCATGGTCATATGCTTTTGCTGTACAACTAGTGTGTTATATTCTGTCCTAAACGCCGAATAAACACAATAGACCTACCATATTGGTTTGTATTCGATCCTGATTATTTGAAAGACCAGAGATAAGTTAAATGCAACAAATGTCTGTTTCTCCACAGATGCTGCCCGACATTCTGTGTTTTTCAGCTTTTATGTTTTCATTACACGCAGTGAGTTAATTACTTCGTTTACAGGTTAATAGGTCCTTACTATACAGTACAAATGCACATGAGGCCCATACTTGAGAGAAGGTCACTCTGTGACCAGTAACCTTGATTAGCCAGCACTGAAGTGAGAGTCCAGGTTAGGAGTGTCTCCCACAAGTTCACCACCTAGTGGTCAGTGTTCTCACGGTGTACAACTTAGGTCAGTTTATACATGGGTTACAATGACAGTTGAATACATGACATCACCTCCCCCCGAAAGTCTTGTTGGGATCACAGGTTAAGTCTCTCTGGCGGTTTACGCTCCCTTGTAGAGCGCCTGAGTTGGGGCTCCGGTTGTTGGGCGCTGGTCTGAGTGTCTGCTGTTTGTGGTGCCTCAGGCCTGTCCGGACTGCCCACAGTGACTGGGCTCTCCGCCACTTGGTTCCGGTCTTCGGTCACCTGTGGTGAAGTGAATTCTACATCGTGTTCTTCCTCTGCTTCTTCTATGGGGTTGCTGAACCTCCTTTTTGTTTGATCCATGTGTGTGTGGCAGATTTGTCCATTGGTAAGTTTAACTGAATCCTATTCCCCTCTTTGGCAATCACAGTGCCTGCGAGCCATTTAGGCCCTGCAGCGTAGTTGAGGACAAAGATAGGGTTATTGACATCAATACATCGCGCCCTCGCATCCCCGTCATGGTAGTCACATTGTGACCGGCGCCTGCTCTCGACAATTTCTTTCATGGTGGGGTGTATAAGGGATAACCGGGTTTTGAGCGTCCTTTTCATTAGCAGCTCTGCGGGTGGAACCCCTGTGAGTGAGTGTGGTTGGGATCTATTGGCCAACAGGAGGCATGATAAGCGGCTTTGTAGGGAACCCCCTTGGATTCTGAGCATCCCCTGTTTGATTATCTGCACTGCTCGTTCCACCTGACCATTTGAGGCTGGCTTGAACGGTGCCGTTCTGACATGGTTGATCCCATTTCCTGCCATGAAGTCCTGGAATTCAATGCTTGTAAAGCACGGGCCATTGTCGCTGACCAAAACGTCCGGTAGACCATGGGCGGCGAACATTGCCCGTAGACTTTCTACCATGGCAGAGGATGTGCTTGAATTGAGAATGTCACACTCGATCCACTTGGAGTAGGCGTCTACGACAACCAAAAACATTTTTCCCATGAAAGGATCTGTGTAGTCCACATGGATGCGTGACCATGGCTTGGTGGGCCAGGACCAGGGGCTAAGGGGAGCTTCCCTGGACGCATTGCCCAGCTGGGCACACGAATTGCACCTGCGAACACAAAGTTCCAGATCTGCATCTATCCCTGTCCACCAAACGTGTGACCTGGCACTTGCCTTCATCATGACAATGCCCGGGTGCTCATTGTGGAGTTCTCTGATGAACACCTCTCTGCCTATCTGGGGCATGACCACTCGGTTTCCCCATAGTAGGCAATCGGCCTGAATTGAGAGTTCATCCTTGCGCCTGTGAAATGGTTTAAATTCCTCAGGGCATGCCCCGTACGTGGCTGCCCAGTCCCCATTCAGGACACATTTCTTGACTAAAGACAATTGCGGGTCTCTATTTGTCCAGACTTTGATCTGACGGGCTGTCATGGGTGAGCCTTCGCTTCCGAAAGCTTCAATAGCCATGACCATCTCAGCAGCATGCTCGGTTGCCCCCTCGGTGGTGGCTAGTGGGAGCCTGCTGAGTGCATTGGCAGTTTCAGTGCCCGGTCTGCGCCGAATTGTATAGTCATAGGCGGCTAACATGAGTACCCACCTCTGTATGTGGGCCGACGCATTTGGATTTATGGCCTTGTTGTCGGCCAAAAGGGACATTAGGGGTTTGTGATCTGTCTCCAGCTCAAATTTCCTGCCAAACAGGTACTGGTGCATTTTTTTTACTGCATATACAGATGCAAGCGCTTCCTTTTCAACCATCCCATAGCCCCTTTCTGCCTGGGACAGACTTCTGGAGGCATAAGCTACCGGCTGTAACTGACCCTTGGCATTAACATGCTGCAACACACACCCGACCCCATAGGACGACGCATCGCACATTAAAGCAAGTTTCCTACATGGGTCATATAGCGTTAACAGATTGTTAGAGCACGCAATTTGTTGTGCTCCATCAAAAGCCCTTTCCTGGCTGTCCCCCCAGACCCATTCGCGACCTTTGTGTAGGAGCATGTGTAGTGGCTCTAACCGCATGATCAATTTGGGAAGAAAGTCACCAAAATAGTTCAGGAGCCCCAGGAACGAACGCAGCTCCGTCGTGTTGCGAGGTCTGGGTGCTCTCTGGATCGCTTCCGTTTTGGACGCAGTAGGTCTGATCCCGTCTGCTGCGACCCTCATCCCCAGGAATTCTACCTCTGGAGCTAGGAAGACGCACTTCACCTTTTTCAGTCGCAGACATAGAAACATAGAACATAGAAAATAGGTGCAAGAGTAGGCCATTCGGCCCTTCGAGCCTGCACAGCCATTCAATGAGTTCATAGCTGACCATGCAACTTCAGACCCTCATTCCTGCTTTCTCACCGTACCCCTTGATCCCCCTAGTAGTAAGGACTACATCTAACTCCTTTTTGAATATATTTAGTGAATTGGCCTCAACAATTTTCTGCGGTAGAGAATTCCACAGATTCCCCTCTCTCTGGGTGAAGAAGTTTCTCCTCATCTCGGTCCTAAATGGCTTACCTCTTATCCTTAGACTGTGACCCATGATTCTGGACATCCCCAACATTGGGAACATTCTTCCTCCATCTAACCTCTCTAAACCCATCAGAATTTTAAACGTTTTTATGAGATCCCCTCTCATTCTTCTGAACTCCAGTGAATACAAGCCCAGTTGATCCAGTCTTTCTTGATATGTCAGTCCCGCCATCCCAGGAATCAGTCTGGTGAACCTTCGCTGCACTCCCTCAATAGCAAGAATGTCCTTCCTCAAGTTAGGAGACCAAAACTGTACACAATACTCCAGGTGTGGCCTCACCAAGGCCCTGTACAACTGTAGTGACACTTCCCTGCCCCTGTACTCAAATCCCCTCGCTATGAAGGCCAACATGCCATTTGCTTTCTTAACTGCCTGCTGTACCTGCATGCCAACCTTCAATGACTGATGTACCATGACACCCAGGTCTCATTGCACCTCCCCTTTTCCTAATCTGTCACCATTCAGATAATAGTCTCTCTCTCTGTTTTTACCACCAAAGTGGATAACCTCACATTTATCCACATTATACTTCATCTGCCATGCATTTGCCCACTCACCTAACCTATCCAAGTCACTCTGCAGCCTCATAGCATCCTCCTCACAGCTCACACTGCCATCCAACTTAGTGTCATCTGCAAATTTGGAGATACTACATTTAATCCCCTCGTCTAAATCATTAATGTACAGTGTAAACAGCTGGGGCCCCAGCACAGAACCTTGCGGTACCCCATTAGTCACTGCCTGCCATTCTGAAAAGTACCCATTTACTCCTACTCTTTGCTTCCTGTCTGCCAACCAGTTCTCAATCCACGTCAGCACACTACCCTCAATCCCATGTGCTTTAACTTTGTACATTAATCTCTTGTGTGGGACCTTGTCGAAAGCCTTCTGAAAGTCCAAATACACCACATCAACTGCTTCTCCCTTGTCCACTCTACTGGAAACATACTCAAAAAATTCCAGAAGATTTGTCAAGCACGATTTCCCTTTCACAAATTCATGCTGACTTGGACCTATCATGTCACCTCTTTCCAAATGCGCTGCTATGACATCCTTAGTAATTGATTCCAGTCCAGTCTGTGTAGCACCTCCTCCAGGTTGTGGAGGTGTTCTTCAGTATCGTAACCCGTGATGAGGACGTCGTCTTGAAAAACCACCGTCCTTGGAATCGACTTGAGGAGGCTTTCCATGTTTCGTTGAAAGATCGCGGCGGCCGAGCGAATCCCGAATGGACTTCTGTTGTACTCAAACAACCCTTTGTGTGTCGTGATGGTGGTCACCTTCTTCGACTCACTCACCAGCTCCTGGGTCATGTAAACTGAGGTCAGGTCCAATTTTGACCGGATAGCGTCGCAAAGAGGTCCTCTGCTCTCGGTAGCGGATATTGGTCTTGGAGTGACACCCGATTGATGGTGGCCTTGTAATCACCACATATCTTGACCGACCCATCCGCCTTGAGCACCGGCACAATCGGGCTCGCCCAGTCACTGAATTCGACTTGCGACATGATGCCTTCCCTCAGCAGGCAGTCCAATTCGCCTTCTATCTTTTCTCGCATCAAGTACGGCACCGCTCTGGCCTTGTGGTGTACTGGCCTGGCGTCCGGGTTTATGTGAATCACTACCTTGGTCCCCATGGAAGTGCCAAT
Source organism: Pristiophorus japonicus (assembly GCF_044704955.1). NCBI lineage: Eukaryota > Metazoa > Chordata > Chondrichthyes > Pristiophoridae > Pristiophorus > Pristiophorus japonicus. Next base: position 57,113,928 of record NC_091987.1, read on the forward strand.
GCCGGGTTGAAATAGTGAGTCAAATTTGTCCAGGACCTGTGAGCATGATATTTGCTCCACAGAAGAAATTGCATTGACATCGCCCCATTTCCAATTCATGACAGCAAGCCAACTCCTCCCCAGCAGTGCGGGACCGTCTCACGGGACAATTCAGAGTGGCAACCTGTTCTCCGAATCTTTGTGGGTTACGATTACCGTGGCGCTGCCTAGCACCGGAATGATCTCCTTTGTATAGTTCCATAGCTGTGCATCAATCGGCACTAATTTTGGCCTCCTGGCCTTGAACACCCATAACTTGTCAAATTGTTTGATACTCATCAGGGACTGACTGGCCCCCGTGTCCAGCTCCATTGATACTGGGATGCCATTGAGGAGCACTTTCATCATTATCGGTGGCGTCCTGGTGTATGAACTGTATATGTGCTCCACATGAACTCGCTGAACTTCAGCTTCCAGCGATTTCCCCCAGTGTCCATTTGGCCTTGTAGGGTTTACATCGGGCCCGTCCTCCTCGTACATCAACCTGGCTGCAGGGTTCCTGCACATACGCGCCAAGTAACCACTGACGTTGCAGCTTCTGCAGGTGTATTGCTGATACCTGCAAGCTATGGCTGTGTGTTTGCCTCCACACTTCCAACATGAGATGTTGTTGGAAACAAAAGGTCCATTACCAGTCGATCGTCTCTGACTGTCTCTGTAACTGTCCTTAAGCGCACCATTGACAGGTGTTGATGGCCCCATTACTGGCCGCATTGTCCCTTGCAATGGCAGGAATCGCCGTTCAGCTAGCCATTGTTTCTGTTGAATTCCCCCTTTGGGTTTGACTGCATGCTCGGGCATGTCCGGTTGCTCCTGTCTGCCTGGAGAACTATGTGCCGTGTTAACAATGTTGACTCCCTGTCCATTTGCTGCATTTAAACCAAGATTTTTGTCAAACATCATTCTGGTCTCTTCCTCCCCTGAGATGAATGTCTGGGCCATCAAAGCCGCCATTTCCAGGGTCAAGTCTTTGGTCTCGATCAGTTTCCTGAAAACCCCAGCATGCCCGATGCCCTCAATAAAAAAGTCTCGCAGCATCTCCGCTCTGCATGCATCTGGAAACTTACATAGGCTCGCCAGTCGCCGGAGATCTGCCACGAAGTCTGGAACGCTTTGCCCTTCTCGCCGCTGGTGCGTGTAAAACCGGTGTCTCACCATGTGCATGCTGCTCGCCGGTTTAAAGTGTTCCTCAATCAACTTACTGAGCTCGTCAAAAGTCTTGTCCGCCGGCTTCTTTGGCGTTAGAAGGTCCTTCATCAGGGAGTGCGTCCTGGATCCACAAACCGTCAGGAGATGAGCCCTGCGTTTGTCGGCCGAATCCTGTCCCAGCCATTCCTTAGTGACAAAACTTTGCTGTAGTCTCTCAATAAAATCGTCCCAATCATCACCAACACAGTACCTCTCGTCTGTGCTGCTAGTGGCCATGCTCGCGTGGTTTAAATCCCAGTTTCTCATTGCCAATAATATGTCCTTACTATACAGTACAAATGCACACGAGGCCCATACTTGAGAGAAGGTCACTCTGTGACCAGTTACCCTTATTACCCAGCACTGAAGTGAAGAAGGTTGCTGGAGCTTCCCCTTTTGTACCTGAGAGTCCAGGTTAGGAGTGTCTCCCATAAGTTCACCACCTAGTGGTCAGTGTTCTCACGGTGTACAACTTCGGTCAGTTTATACATGGGTTACAATGACAGTTGAATACACGACACAGGTTATGTTATGCGCCAAGCTGAATAAATGAAGGGTTTGTGACAACCAAAAGCCACTTCGCCTCCCCAATAAAAATAGATGATGCTCATATACAGCTGATTAGTTAGCTTTAGTAATGAGAACCTAGGGCTTTCAATAAACTCACAACAGCCAGCGGCGAAACAAAGGCATTCGGCATTGGCCCCAAAGTAAGCTTCGCACAAAGATCTGGCGTTCTGTGTTAAAAATTTCGGATTTTTCGATGCATAATTCCAATTTAACGTAAGTTGATGGGGAATCCCAGCGGAGAACTGCTGTAACGTCAACCGGCTGTCTGAGCAGCCAAAGGTGAACAAACTTTTTTTATGTTTCTTAAAAATTATATTTTTTATTAAAGTGGATAAATTTGACACTCCACAAAATTGAAAATAGATTTTCAGGGCCATAACCTTTGTTTAACAGTTAATACAATTTTAAAACCCCAGTTACACTTAATCCAACAAGGTCTAACTTTTAGTGGGGAATTTAATAGTGTAATTACTGTGGAAGGGGCAAAGTTCTTGTCAGTTTCCATGATTTGAGAGATTTCAGTGATTGCCAGCTCCGTGTGTGTGTGGGGGGAGGCCGGGGTGGGGGGGGCAATGCACAGCCTGTGGAGGAGCAGTGAATGGCAGACCACAACTTCAGGATTTCCGCATTAGGCTGTGCATGCACTAAATCCTGAAGTTACAGTCCGTTTCAAAGGCGAATGACGTGGATGCTGCCAGTGGACCACAAATTCTGGGCCAAAATGATTAATTACTGCAGAACAGCAATCAATTAAATAGATGGTAGGCTGTGGGGACTTTGTGGCTACTATCGCCGTTAGTGAATTCTTGGCCAACATTTCAGACAGTGTGAGCTGAGGAAGAGACTGCACCCAAAACATCGGGCCGAAAATTGCGGTCGGAGGCTTCCTTCGTACGAACGCCTCTGACCCCCAAAAAATCTACAAAACCACCTGTTGGAGGAACGTAGGATTCTGGTCTGAGGCCTTCATTCGCTGCACAAGATGTCTTCCACGTACAAAGGCATCTGCTGGAATCACGTGGGCCTGGACCACCAATCACTATCTAGTATTCTCATTGATAAAAATGGGAACTCCGTTTGTACAGAGTTCCCATTACTATCAATGAGAATAACCCCCTAAAACAAGAAACACAGCACAATAAATTTAAAAAAACACTTCGCACATTTAAAATTAATTGAAATTAAACGTAATTAAATGTTTTAGAAAAAAATATATTTTTTGGAAACGTTTAACGTGTTTTAATAGGGTTAAAAATAAACTTACCTTAATGGAGAGGGTTTTTCATATAAAAATGAATGATTAAATTTAATTTTTCTATGTTTTAAAAGTGTTACGCTGGTAAAGGTAGACTATATGCCTGTTTTTACCAGGCATAAACGTTTGAAGGATATTCGCTGGGGATGAGTTGGGCAAATAGCCCAATCTCTGCCACATGGATGTCCTTCCTGTGAGAATCTGCCTAAAGAAATTTTGACAGATTGGAAAAGCCGGTTCTCGTCGCATGCCCCGAGAACTGAGGCCTCGCCGGGTGCATGCGCACTTCGTACGCACCCAGCGAGGCTGCAATTTTAGGCCCATTATGGTATTTTTTTCTCTTTTAGGCAGTGACAGAGTTGGTGTATTTGTTGTGTTTATTTCAGATTTTCATTATTTGCAGTTTTTCTTTTTTGTTGTCCTGAATCCCCTGAAAGTTTAGAGATAAGATTACAGTATGAGCTTTCCACCACCATTAATACCAAATTAAGGCTCACTTTTCATAGAATGGTTACAGCACAGAAGGCGGCCATTCCACCCGTCGAGCCCGTACCAGCTCTCTGCAAGTCTCAATGGCCCACAGCCCTGCAAATGTTTTCCTTCAGGTACTTATCCAATTCCCTTTTGAAACCCATGATTGAATCTGTCCCCACCACCGTTTCAGGCAGTGCATTCCAGATCAATACCACTCATGTAAAAAAAGTTTTTCTTCATGTCACCTTTGGGTCTCCTGCCCATCACCTTAAATCTGTGTCCTCAGGTTCTCGACCATTCTGCCAAAGGGAACAGTTTCTCTCTATCTACTCTGTCTAGATGACTCATGATTTTGAACACCTCTTCTCAATTTGCTCTTCTCTAAGAAGAACAACCCTAGCTTCTCCAGTCTATCCACATAACTAAGGACCCTCATCCCTGGAACCATTCTTGTAAATCTTTTCTGCATCCTTTTTAAGGCCTTCACATCCTTCCTAAAGTGCAGTGCCCAGAATTGGACACAATACTCCAGTTTGGACGAACCAGTGTTTTATAAAGGTTCATCATAACTTTCTTGCTTTTGTACTCTATGCCTCTATTTATAAAGCCTAGGATCCCGATACATTGGTAACCGCTTTCGCAACCTGCCCTGCCAACTTCAATGATTTGTACATATATAACCCCAGGTCTCCCTGTTCCTGTGCCCCCTTTAGAATTGTACCCTTTAGTTTATATTGCCTCTCCTCATTCTAACATCCAAAATGTATCACTTTGCATATTTCTACATTAAACTTCATCTGCCACGTGTCCACCCATTCTACCAGCCTCTCTATGTCCTCTTGAAGTATATCCCTATCCTCCTCATTGTTTACTAAACTTCCAAGTTTTGTGTCATCTGCAAATTTTGAGACAGTGCCCTCTACACCCAAGTTTAAATCATTAATATATATCAAGAAAAGCAGTGGTCCCAGTACCAACCCCTGGGGAACACCACTGTATACATTCCTCCAGTACGACAAACAACCATTCACCGCTACTCGGTTTCCTATCACTTAGCCAATTTCGTATCTGTGCTGCCACTGTCCCTTTTATTCCACGGAAGGAGGAGAGCAGGCCAGGAGATCTCAGGGACGCCGTAATCGTGACCATCTTCAAAAAAGGGGACAAGTCCGACTGTGATAACTACAGAGGAATCTCCCTGCTGTCGGCCACTGGGAAAGTCATCGCAAGAATCCTCCTCAATCATCTTCTCAGTGGCTGAAGAGCTCCTCCCAAAATTGCAATGCGGATTCCGCCCACTAAGAGGCACAACGGACTTGATCTTCACCGCGCGACAACAACAAGAGAAATGCAGGGAACAGCACCTGTAATGACTCAAGAGTCTGGTTAATGTAAACTCACTCAGGTGCAACCTGATCCATCTTTATTCCAGCCCAAGAGTGCCAGCGTGACAAAGACACCCAGCTTATATACAGGTCACCAAGCACAAATGCCACATGCGTACAGCCCGATGACCTCCGACCGCAGCGCCCTCTGATGTCTGGTGACCCCCCAAGCATTAATACATAACATCCCTCCCCTTTTAAAATCTTAACAACAGTCTTTTTACAAATTAAAATGGTCTGGGGCTTTCCTCTCACGAGTTGATCGTCTCAGTTCAACTTTGTCTCTGGGCGAGTGTTCTGAGTCCATTGAGATTGAGGGCTGAGTAGCCGATCTGATGGGAGTGGTCATCAGAGACTGAAGGTTCAGAGTCAGTGTCAGTAATGTCAGCAGAGTCCTCTGATGAGTGAACAATGGTTGGTTGGTCACTGACTGTATCTTCCTCACTCGGTTCCAGTTATTTGTGTACCGCTGTTTAACCTGGTCAAGGTATTTCCTGCATGTTTGCCCGTTCTTGAGCATGACAATAAACACTCTGTTACCCTCCTTGGCTGTAACAGTGCCGCGATCCACTTTGGACCTTGACCAGAGTTCAGTACATAAACTGGATTGCTGACCGAGATGTCACGTGTGTTGAGTCTTTAATACTCTTATGAATGACTCCATGAGGTCTAGTATTGTACCTGAGCTGTTGTGACCTTAGTCCCATTTATTGTAACTCCAGAGTGAGGCACAAGCATGGTGGGCAGCCTTTTATACTGGACCCTGCACACCTATGCAGGTGACCCTCAGGTCTCCCACCGCAGTACCCTCTGGTGGCACACCTTATGTGACTATATAGTTAGTATACATGGTCTACATACATGATATCACTTCCCCCCCCAAGTCTTTAATGCAAATAGACTCGTATATTGACGGTGACCTGGGCTTTGCTATTGTTGGTTGATCATTGGAGGATCGCTTCTAGCTTGGGTGGGTTGGTAGTGAGAGTTGTTGCCAGTGGAGGTCACCGTGGTTTCTGGTTGTGAGTCCATGACTACTCCATTCTTCCCCCCCCCCCCGACACAGAGATCATGCTAATGGCCCGTTACATGCAAGTTGCATTCAAGTTCATCACATGGGTTTTACATTTACATCTTGATACATTTGTTGGGTGGATTACAGTTGTGTTCCTTTTTGTGTGGTACATTTACATGATCAGTACAGGTATATCAGTACAGGTACACTAGGACAGTCTAGTTCCAGCACGGCCAGATGAGATTCGGGTCATCTGGTGGCAGCGCAGCACCCCATGCTAGTGGGTCTTTGGGCGAGGTGAGCTCATTTTGCTCGAGTTGCCAGAGCTCAGGGCTCTTGCCGTTACTCCTAGTGTCAGGCAGGCCCAAAGACAGCTGATGTGTCTGTGACCTCCCTGTCCATTTCGTTTGCACAGTGCTGCTGCTGCTCCCTGGGAAGCGGTCTGAGCGAGTGAGCGTTTCATCTAAGCGACGGTGGGACTGCCTCGTCTTGTCTAGCAGTTCGTAGGGGACTGCTGACTCGCTTTCCTTGAGGGCACTGTTGTGAGCATTCTCTAGTTTGGGATCCTGGCGGTTCCAGGTCCCGTTCGGAGAAGCCGTTGCGGGTGACCCTTCGCTCTTGGGCATTGCCCTGGTGGCGAGTGGGTTTGTGGGCTGCGCCTTTTCCACCTGGGTGGTGGGCGACAGTAATCGACTGTGAGCATAGGCACAATTTATTGTTTCTGGCCCGTGGCAGTTCATGCCATCGGGTGCCTGCAGTGTTAAACTGATCTGAGGCAGGGTATCGCTACCGATGCCTCTGCTCTCCGGGGATCATTTACTCTGCGGCTTATCTACTTCTGTCAGCTGTGGGGACACTTTATGATACATTGTTCTGGTCCCGGGGATGCAGGCTACAGCATTGGGTAGCCCGCTGGACCTGTATACAACCGTTAGGCGTTCGCCCGCTACGTTGGCTGATTGCAATTTGCACCCGACATCGCTCAACAACATTTTGCTCATTACAGCTGGACTTTTACATTGGTTACCAATTTCAAGCAGTTCATTCAAAAATGGTGGGTTGCTGGCCTCCTTTAAGATGGCCTTACTACTTTTACCCCAATCGTCTTCCTTGCGTGGAACCACGTGTCGTTGCTCCATTAACGCTGCACCTCGTGGTTTGGACGCCAGCTTTTCCCTGTCCATGATGTCGACTGCAGCGATCTTCTTTCCCAGGGATTCTGCCACTGAAGCTGGGAAGGCACCCTCAGATCCAATCTTCCACCCAGGAGTCCTGCCACTGAAACCAGGAAGGTGCGTTTGGGTCATCTTGGCCGGATCATCGCCATGCAGTCGTGATGAGTGGTCTGTGCCTCGGGGGCTGCGCAGATCTGCTCCCTGATGCCTGATCCAACCAAAGGTGGTGGCTTGCTCTGCCTCTGAGCATAGGGGACGTCGATCGCTGGAGGGATGAAGTCTTCCCAATTCCAATTAATCTTCCCCATCCATCTTCTTCCAAGTAGCGTTTGTCCATCACCTGAAACAATCCACAATGGTAATTTGTGCACTGCGCCATCATGGGATACACTACCAACAACTGATATCAGTTCCTTGGTGTAGGTGCCTGAGCCGGGGCCAGCTTGGGTCATTCAGCTTGATCGTTCCATAGCCTCTCAAAGGCTTCCTGGCTCATTACTGACTGACTCTCCCCCATGTCCACTTCCATGAAGACTGGAATGCCATTTATCTAAACTTCCATTATCACTGGAGGACAATCTGTGGTGCAGGTATATACTCCATATACTTCATCCTGGGACTGAGATGCCTCTCTAGCCATCTCCTTATAATCCACGCTGGATTCACAGCCATCTGCTGACTCCTCTTCCCCGTAGTGAGTCACAGCTCTTTTGCACATTCGCTGGAGGTGGCCCTTTGTGCTGCAGCCTTTGCACACAGTCTCTGAACCGACACCGATGAGCCCTGTGATTACCTCCGCAATGCCAGCATGGTGCTACTCGACTTATGTTTGCACCCCTCGGCAGACTCTGAGTTAAAGGACTCGGGGGCCTATACGCTCTGCCCTGGGCAGATTCACGTTCAACAGTTCTGTCTGTGAAAGGCACCATTCTATTTACAGTACTTGCCGGGTTTGAGTCCTGAGAGTGAGTCACCATCTGCTTGGAGCTGCAGCTTGAGGTCATGAATGTTTGGCTGATGCTGATGGCCTTCTGCAGAGTGACGGTGGTTTCAGCAGACAGTAGCATGTGAAGAAGGGCCTCATGACCAATGCCAATTACGAAGATGTCCCACAACACATCGGTGAGGGAAGAGCCAAATTCACACAGTCCTGCCAGCCTCCTGAGGTCGGCAGGGTACTTCACGATTTCCTGGCCCTCGGGGCGGTGTGTATAAAATCGATGCCTGGGCGTGAGGATGCTCTCCTTTGGTTTGAGTTGGTTCCGAATTAGCACTTTCAGCTCCTCGTATGACTTGGTCATTGTTTTCTCTGATGCAAGCAAGTCCATGACGAAGCCGTAGACCACGGGCCCACAACTGGTCAACAGGATAGCTCTGCACTTATCTGCCAGCGTGGCCGGATCATCGCCTGCCAGGCCGTTTGCTACGAAATATTGATCGAGCCGCTCCGTAAAGGCTTCCCAATCTTCACCCTCTGAGAACTTTTCTAATGCACCAACGTTACTTATTTTTGTATGTAAGTTCGCAATCTCGTCACCAGTTGTTGAGTCTTTAATACTCTTATGAATGACTCCACGAGGTCTAGTATTGTACGTGAGCTGCTGTGACCTTAGTCCCATTTATTGTAACTCCAGAGTGGGCAGCCTTTTATACTGGGCCCTGCACACCTATGCAGGTAACCCTCAGCTCTCCCACCGCAGTGCCTTCTGGAGGCACACCTTATTTGACTATACAGTTAGTATACATGGTCTACATACATGACGTGACACGGCAACACGATCATGACACCATTGCTGACTTTGACGTCGGTTTTCAACATGATCATTCAAATCAGAATGAAGAGAAAGCCTGGTCTTGAGATTTCTTTTCATCAGTAGTTCAGCAGGAGGAACCCCAGTAAGTGTATGAGGTCTTGACCTGTAACTGAGCAATACACATGACAACCGTCTCTGCAGTGAGCCCTGAGTTACACGTTTCATACTTTGCTTGATTGTTTGAATAGCACGCTCTGCTTGACCATTAGAAGCAGGCTTGAATGGAGCTGATCTCACATGTCTGATGCCATTGAGTTTCATGAACTCCTGGAACTCGAGACTTGCGAAGCAAGATCCATTGTCGCTCACAACAATGTCAGGCAAACCATGAGTAGCAAACATGATACGAAGGCCCTCAATGGTAGTTGGAGACGTGCTGGAAGACATAATAACACACTCTATCCACTTAGAATATGCATCTACTATGACAAAAAACATCTTTCCTAGGAACGGGCCCGCAAAATCAATGTGGATCCTCGGCCATGGTTTGGATGACCACAACCAAAGACTCAGCGGAGATTCCACTGGTACTTTACTTAGCTGCATGCAAGTATTGCACTGATGCATGCACGATTCCAGATCACAGTCAATCCCAGACCACCATACATGAGACGTAGCAATGGACTTCATCATGGCAATACCAGGATGAGTGCTATGAAGGTCACGTACAAATTTTTCTCTACCTTTCTTAGGCATGATTACACGATTACTCCATAGTAAACAGTCTGACTGAATGGACAGCTCATCCTTGCGACGGTTGTAAGGTTTGGTCTCCTCACGCATCTCCATAGGTATTGCAGACCAATCACCACTGAGTACACACCGTTTCACAACCAATAAAATAGGGTCATTGCTGGTCCAGATCCCAACTTGTTGAGCAGTGACAGGGGTTCCTTCACTCTCAAATGCATCCATTACAGATCTGCAGGTTGAGGCGTCTCAATCTCAGTTGTGGGTAAGGGCAGACGGCTCAGTGCATCGACACAATTCTCAGTATCAGGTCTATGACGGATGACATAATCATAGGCAGACAATGTCAGCGCTCACCTTTGAATGTGGGACGATGCATTGCTATTAATACCTTTGTTTTCCGCAAACAATGAAACGAGTGGCTTGTGATCCGTTTCTAGTTCAAAACGAAGACCAAACAGGTACTTTTTTTTTACCCCATACACACAGGCCAAAGCTTCTTTCTCTACCATACTGTAAGCTCTTTCAGCTTTAGACAGACTTCTCAAAGCATATGCAATAGGTTATAGCTTGCCCGATTCATTTGCTTGTTGGGAGTACGCAGCTAACCCCATATGATGAAGCATCACAGGCCAATACAAGACGCTTATGCGGATCATAATGAACAAGCAATTTGTTTGAACATAGCAGATTCTTGGCTTTCTCAAAGGCTCTATCTTGAGACACACCCCAAACCCAGTTGTCACCTTTTCTTAGTAAAACATGCAGTGGCTCTAGTAAAGTGTTCAATCTGGGTAAGAAATTACCAAAGTAGTTGAGTAGCCCAAGGAACGAACACAGCTCCATCACATTCTGAGGCCTGGGTGCATTTTTGATGGCCTCAGTTTTTGAATCAATGGGCCTGATGCCATCAGCAAATCTTCCTCCTGAGGAATTCGACTTCAGGTGCCATGAATATACACTTCGAGCATTTCAGCCTGAGTCCCACTTTGTCCAGACGCTGTAGGACTTCTTCAAGATTGTTCAGATGTTCAGCAGTGTCGTAACCTGTGACCAGAATGTCTTGAAACATGACAGTTCTAGGAACGGACTTCAGTAAACTCTCCATATTCCTCTGAAATATGGCTGCAGCCGAACGAATCCCAAAAGGACACTTGTTGTAGGTGAACAGTCCTTTATGGGGGTTGATGCAGATGAGTTTCTTCGAAGTGTCGACAAGCTCCTGGGTCATATAGGCCAACATCAGATCCAGTTTCGTGAACGACTTTCCATCATCTAGCATGGTGAACAGGTCATCAGCCTTCAGTAACGGATACTGATCCTGTTTCAAAAATTGGATAATCATAACCTTGTAGTCTCCATAAATCCTGACAGTGCCATCAGTCTTCAACACAGGAACAATGGGACTGGCCCACTCGTTAAACTCGACCGGTGATATGATCCCTTCACGCTGGAGTCTGTCAAGCTCAATTTCAATCTTCTCCCTCATCATGTATGGAACAGACTGAGCTTTGTGATAGAAAGGCCTTGCATTGGAGTCCAGGTGAATGCCCGGTTCAAACAAAGAAGGAAACATTTTCAATACTGGAGCACACGAAGTATCATTCACCGAGGACATCTTGACATCATTCCAGTTCAGTTTGATTTTCTCGAGCCAATTCCTGCCGAACAGCATTGCACCATTACCTGGGACGATCCATAATGGTAGTTCGTGAATCATATCGTCATATGACACCTTGATTGCTGCAATGTCGAGCAGCGGTATGAGCTCCTTAGTGTAAGTACGTAACCTAGCATTGACTGGACTCAGCTTCAGTTTTGCAGCCTTAGTATCCCACAGCTTGTTGAATGTCCTTTGGCTCATTATCGACTGGCTCGCAACCGCGTCCAACTCCATTGATACAGGCATGCCATTCAGCTACACATTAACGACTATCGGCTGACTCTTGCTTAGGAAAGAATACAGTCCATTCACTTCCTCCTTGGGTTGCGTATCCGGGCCATCACTGAACTGGTCCTCATTGACCACGTGGTGAGCCGCAGCACGCTTGCTCCATTGTGGACATATCCTGTGAAGATGCCCCACTTTCGAACATCCATTGCTTGAGTATTGTCTAAACCGACACTGATGAGGCTGATGATTGCCCCCACTACGCCAACAGGGTGAAATCTGGATCGAACCAGTTGGCGGGCTCTGAGCAGTGGCAGGTTTTGCGTAAGCAGCTCTGTCCGAAGACGACGCCATCTTGTTTACAGTACTTGCCGTGGAACTCCGGCTTGTCGATGATATAAGAACATAAGAACATAAGAATTAGGAACAGGAGTAGGCCATCTAGCCCCTCGAGCCTGCTCGGCCATTCAATAAGATCATGGCTGATCTGGTCGTGGACTCAGCTCCACTTACCCGCCCTCTCCCCGTAACCCTTAATTCCCTTATTGGTTAAAAATCTATCTATCTTTGACTTGAAAAATTCAATGAGCTAGCCTCAACTGCTTCCTTGGGCAGAGAATTCCACAGATTCACAATTGGGAGAAGAAATTCTTTCTCAACTCAGTTTTAAATTGGCTCCTCCGTATTTTGAGCAGTGGAAACAACCTCTCTGCCTCTATCTTGTCTATCCCTTTCATGATTTTAAATGTTTCTATAAGATCACCCCTCATCCTTCTGAACTCCAACGAGTAAAGACCCAGTCTACTCAATCTATCATCATAAGGTAACCCCCTCATTTCTGGAATGATATCTGCCTCAAATTATCATCCGTCGTCATGCATACCTGGGCAGTCGTGATAGCCTTTTTCAAATCTAGCGTCTCTGCAGCCAACAGCTTCCTGAGGATCGCATCATGGCTGACGCCTATCACGAAGACGTCACGCAGCATGTCTTCCAACATGTTCCTGAACTTACACGGCTCAGCAAGATGTCACAGATTGGCAACAAATCCAGACACGTCCTGGCCCTCAGCACGAACATGCGTGTAGAAACGGTAGCGTGATATGATGATCCCCTCGTTTGGCTTCAGATGGTTACCCACCAACGTACACAATTCCTCATATCCTTTTTCCACCAGACGTACAGGCGAGAGAAAATTCTTCATGAGGCCGTAAATTTTCGGACCACAAACGCTTGAGAACTGCCCTGCGCTTAACCACGTAGGCCTCTGCCTCCATGCTGTTGGCCACAAAATACTGATCTAGGGAGTCGACAAAATCCACCCAATCCTCACACTCCATGAATCTCTCCAGGATTCCAACCGTGCCCATTGTGCATGCGAAGGTTCTTAAATTACCTCGTCGCCAATTGTAATGACTCAAGAGTCTGGTTACTGTAAACTCACTCAGGTGCAACCTGATCCATCTGTATTCCAGCCCAAGAGTGCCAGCGTGACAAAGACACCCAGCTTATATACATGCGTACAGCCCGATGACCTCCGACCGCAACATCCTCTGGTGTCTGGTGACCCCCAAGCATTATTACATAACAGCACCAACACTTGTACATGGCCTTCTTTGAGGGATTATGGAGCGTCCTCTTCAGGCCCTCAAAAGTTTGTCACCATCCTCCGTCTGCTCCACGATGGCATGCAAGCCGTGATCCTGACCAATGGATCCAGCACAGACCCAATCCACATCAGGACCGGGGTCAAGCAAGGCTGCGTCATCGCACCAATGCTCTTTTTGATCTTCCTTGCTGCAATGCTTCATCTCACCCTTAGCAAGCTCCCCACTGGAGTGGAACTAAATTATAGAACAAATGGGAATCTGTTCAACCTCCGCCACCTCCAGGCCAGATCCAAGGTCATCCCAACCTCTGCCATTGAACTACAGTACACAGACGACGCTTGCGTCTGTGCACAGTCAGAGGCTGAACTCCAAGCCATCATCAACATTTTCACCGAGATGTACAAGAGCATGGGCCTTGTGTTAAACATCTGTAAGACAACCTGGCCCCGCCACACAGCACTGCCCCCCCCGATTATCAAAATCCACAACGAGGCCTTGGACAACGTGGACCATTTACCATACCTTGGGAGCCTACTGTCAGCAAGAGCAGACATTGACAACGAGGTCCAATTCCGCCTTCAGTGCATCAGCACAGCCTTCAGTCGCCTGAGGAAGAGAGTGTTTGAAAACCAGGACCTCAAATCCAGCACCAAGCTTATGGTCTACAGAGCAGTAGTGATACCCGTCCTCCTATATGGCTTAGAGACATGGACTATATACAGCAGACACCTCAAAACACTGGAGAAGTACCACCAGCGCTGCCTCCGCAAGATCCTGCAAATCTATTGGCAGGATAGACACGGCAGGCGAGCCTCAGGTGGACAGAGGAAACACTTCAAGGACACCCTCAAATCCTCCTTGATGAAGTGCAACAGCCCCACTGACTCCTGGGAATCCCTGGCCCACGACCGCCCAAAATGGAGGAAGAGCATCCGGGAGGGCACTGAGCCTCGAGTCCCATCGCGGAGAACAAGCTGAAACCAAGTATAGACAGCGGAAGGAGCATGCGTCAACCCAGGCTTCCCACCCACCCTTTCCTTCAACCACTGTCTGCCCCACCAGTGACAGAGACTGTAGGTCCTGCGTTGGCCTCATGAGTCATCTGAGAACTCACTTTTAAAGTGGAAGCAAGTCATCCTCAACCCCGAGGGACTGCCTATGATGATGATATTTCATGGGCTTCAACTTTGCTGGCAAGCCCAGTTTCTTTTAATATTTAGAAAACATAACTATCATGAGATGTTTAATTTAGCATAAAATACATTAACACAAGTTGCAAAAATGTTCCTCTTGAAATTCTTAGTCATAAGTTTGATATAATTTCTTCATAACTTGCATTTAAATAGCTCTTTTAATGTAGTAAAATGTATCAAGCCAACATTAACTGATTTTGGAGAGTAGAGTTTTACCAAAACTAACTGATGTGTTGTGCTTTCAAATATGTGCAAACCCAGTTATCCCCATCATTGATCTGTTTAAAATGTGTGATATTGTATTTCCTTGGAGACATCACACAACATTTAAACTTATAACAACAAGTATTTATATAGCGCCTTTAACATAGTAAAATGTCCCAAGGCACTTCACAGGTGTGTTTTAAGACAAAACAAATAGATTTGACACCGAGCCACATAACAAGAAATTACGGCAGATGACCAAAAGCTTGGTCAAAGAGGTAGGTTTTAAGGAGCGTCTTAAAGGAGGAAAGAGTGGCGGAGAGGTTTAGGGACGGAGTTCCAGAACTTGGGGCCTAGGGAGCCGAAGGCACAGCCACCAATACAGGAGTTTGTTCTCAAGTTGTAAAGTGAACTTTTTTCTAGCCAAAATTGTGGGCACTACACTCACAGTTTCAGATCAAATTGTTCAGCAATTCTGCCTAACCAAAGACTTGGGGCTAGATTTTCCGAGGGGGTCGGGGTCAATGGGCAGGATCAGTGGAGGGTCGGGTGGGAAAGTGATTTTCCGCAACATGCCTTTCCCAATGTGTGATTCGTCAGCACTGAGCAGACCCGACAAGCTGCGGCGGGCGACCCAATTAAACTCATTAGCACGTAGTTGACAGATCATTAACAGGCTTTTTTAACTTTACCTTTTAACTTTAACTTCAATGCCACAGGAACTACACCTGAAGCGGGGGTTCAGTGGCCATTGCTCCAGCTGATTACTTGACAGCATCAAAAGTACAGTTAAAGCTCCCACCTGACAAATCATCACTTTACCCAGCCACAAGCTGTTTCTCAGTCCATTTCTAGTACAGATTCTGCAGGCTTTCCACTCTCCATCCACTCTTACCTCATTGGAAGAACTCTCTCACCATTGACAGAATGGTTGTATCATCTCTACTTCACCTGCCATCTATTCCATCAACATGGGTGCCCTTTATATTGTCTCACCTTGGTCGTCAGAATTTTATCATGATCAGCACCAAGCACACCAGCAGCACCAACACCATCAACCTTCTCGGCTATCACCAGAGGACAACAGCTCCTGAGCACTTTGCTGTCCGAGAGGCCAGGGATTTACTTCACTTGATGCTGTACACCCTGGTTGCCACATGATGTGCCAGGGTGTCACCACCCCACACCAACACCATAAAGCATCCCTACAATGTCCAGTAGCTAACCTTTATTATTGTTGGTGCTAAATTAAGTTAATCTAAGGGTTAAGTCATGGCAGGACAGTTCGGACACGTGTCATGCTCCTCCTGTGCTATGTGGGAACTCGGGGATAATTTCAGTGTCCCTGACGACTACATGTGCGTGAAGCGTACCCTGATGCAGCTCCTGACAGACCGCATTGCGGCACTGGAGCTGCGGGTGGATTCACTCTGGAGCATACGCGATGCTGAGGATGCCGTAAATAGCACATTTAGTGAGTTGGTCTTACCGCAGGTAAAGGTTGCACTTACAGATAGGGAATGGATGACCAACAGGAAGAGCAGTGGAAGGAAGGTAGTGCAAAGGTACCCTGCGGTCATCCCCCTCCAAAACAGATACACCGCTTTGAGTAGTGTTGGGGGGGATGACTCATCAGGGGAGGGAGCAGCAGCCAAGTCCATGGCACCGTGGGTGGCTCTGCTGCACAGGAGGACAGGAAAAAGAGTGGGAGAGTTATAGTGGTAGGGGATTCTATTGTAAGGAGAATAGATAGACGTTTCTGCGGCCGCAATCGAGACTCCAGGATGGTATGTTGCCTCCCTGGTGCAAGGGTCAAGGATGTCTCGGAGTGGTGCAGGACATTTTGAAGGGGGAGGGTGAACAGCCAGTTGTCATGCTGTATATAGGTACCAACGATATAGATAAAAAACAGGATGAGGTCTACAAGATGAATTTAGGGAGCTAAGAGTTAAATTAAAAAGTAGGACCTCAAAAGGTAGTAATCTCAGGATTGCTACCAGTGCTACGTGCTAGTCAGAGTAGGAATCGCAGGATAGCTCAGATGAATACATGGCTTGAGGACTGGTGCAGAAGGGAGGGATTCAAATTCCTGGGACATTGGAACTGGTTCTGGGAGAGGTGGGACCAGTACAAACCGGACGGTCTGCACCTGGGCAGGACCGGAACCAATGTCCGAGGGGGAGTATTTGTTAGTGCTGTTGGGGAGGGGTTAAACTAATATGGCAGGGGGATGGGAACCTATGCAGGGAGACAGAGGGAAGTAGAATGGGGGCAGAAGCAAAAGATAGAAAGAAGAAAAGTAAAAGGGGAGAGCAGAGAAACCCAAAGCAAAAATCAAAAAGGGCCACATTACAACAAAATTTTAAAAGGGCAAAGTGTGTTAAAAAGACAAGCCTGAAGGCTCTGTGCCTCAATGCGAGGAGTATTCGTAATAAGGTGGACGAGTTAACTGCACAGGCAGCAATTAATGAATATGATATAATTGGCATCACGGTGACATGGCTCCAGGGTGACCAAGGCTGGGAACTCAACATCCAGGGGTATTCAACATTCAGGAAGGATAGACAGAAAGGAAAAGGAGGTAGGGTAGCGTTGCTGGTTAAAGAGGAAATTAACGCAATAGTAAGGAAGGACATTAACTTGGATGATGTGGAATCTGTATGGGTGGAACTGCGGAATACCAAAGGGCAGAAAACGCTATTGGGAGTTGTGCACAGACCACCAAACAGTAGTAGTGAGTTTGGGGACAGCATCAAACAAGAAATTAGGGATGCGTGCAATAAAGGTACAGCAGTTATCATGGGCAACTTTAATCTACATATAGATTGGACTAACCAAACTGGTAGCAATACAGTGGAGGAGGATTTCCTGGAGTGTATTAGGGATGGTTTTCTGGACCAATATGTCGAGGAACCAACTAGAGGGCTGGCCATCCTAGACTGGGTGATGTGTAATGAGAAAGGACTAATTAGCAATCTTATTGTGCGAGACCCCTTGGGGAAGAGTGACCATAATAAGGTAGAATTCTTTATTAAGATGGAGAGTGACACAGTTAATTCAGAGACGAGGGTCCTGAACTTAAGGAAAGGTAACTTCGATGGTATGAGACGTGAATTAGCTAGAATAGACTGGCAAATGAAACTTAATGGGTTGACGGTGGATAGGCAATGGCAAACATTTAAAGATCACATGGATGAACTTCAACAATTGCACATCCCTGTCGGGAGTAAAAATAAAACGGGGAATGTGGCTCAACCGTGGCTAACAAGGAAAATTAAGGATAGTGTTAAATCCAAGGAAGAGGCATATAAATTGGCCAGAAAAAGCAGCAAACCTGAGGACTGGGAGAAATTTAGAATTCAGCAGAGGTGGTCAAAGGGTTTAATTAGGAGGGGGAAAATAGAGTATGAGAGGAAGCTTGCCGGGAACATAAAAACTGACTGCAAAAGTTTCTATAGATATGTGAAGAGAAAAAGATTAGTGAAGACAAAAGTAGGTCCCTTGCAGTCAGATTCAGGTGAATTTATAATGAGGAACAAAGAAATGGCAGACCAGTTGAACAAATACTTTGGTTCTGTCTTCATGAAGGAAGACACAAATAACCTTCTGGAAGTACTAGGGGACCGAGGGTCTAGTGAGAAGGAGGAACTGGAAATTGATGGGATTGAAGACCGATAAATCCCCGGGGCCTGATAGTCTGCATCCCAGAGTACTTGATGAAGTGGCCCTAAAATAGTGGATGCATAGGTGATCATTTTCCAACAGTCTATCAACTCTAGAACAGTTCCTATGGACTGGAGAGTAGCTAATGTAACACCACTTTTAAAAAAAGGAGAGAGAGAAAACAGGTAATTATAGACCGGTTAGCCTGACATCAGTAGTGGAGAAAATGTTGGAATCAATTATTAAAGATGAAATAACAGCACATTTGTAAAGCATTGTCAGGATCGGTCCAAGTCAACATGGATTTATGAAAGGGGAATCATGCTCGACAAATCTTCTGGAATTTTTTGAGGATGTAACTAATAGAGTGGACAAGGGAGAACCAGTGGATGTGGTGTATTTGGACTTTCAAAAGGCTTTCGACAAGGTCCCACACAAGAGATTGGTGTGCAAAATTAAAGCACATGATATTGGGGGTAATGTACTGATGTGGATAGAGAACTGGTTGGCAGACTGGAAGTAGAGAGTCGGGATAAATGGGTCCGTTTCAGAATGACAGGCTGTGACTAGTGGGGTACGGCAGGGCTCAGTGCTGGGACCCCGGCTCTTTACAATATACATTAATGATTTGGATGAAGGAATTGAGTATAATATCTCCAAGTTTGCAGATGACACTAAGCTGGGTGGCAGTGTGAGCTGTGAGGAGGGTGCTAAGAGGCTGCAGGGTGACTTGCACAGGTTAGGGGAGTGGACAAATTCATGGCAGATGCAGTATAATGTGGATAAATGTGAGGTTATCCACTTTGGGGGCAAAAACACGAAGGCAGAATATTATCTGAATGGCGGCAGATTAGGAAAAGGGGAGGTGCAACGAGACCTGGGTGTCATGGAACATCAGTCATTGAAAGTTGGCATGCAGGTACAGCAGGCAGTGAAGGCGGCTAATGGTATGTTGGCATTCATAGCTAGGGGTTTTGAGTATAGGAGCAGGGAGGTATTACTGCAGTTGTACAGGGCCTTGGTGAGGCCTCACCTGGAATATTGTGTTCAGTTTTGGTCTCCTAATCTGCGGAAGGACGTTCTTGCTATTGAGGGAGTGCAGCAAAGGTTCACCAGACTGATTCCCAGGATGGCTGGACTGACATATAAGGAGAGGCTGGATCGACTGGGCCTTTATTCATTGGAGTTTAGAAGGATGAGGGGGGATCTCATCGAAACATAAAATTCTGATGGGACTGGACAGGTTAGATGCAGGAAGAATGTTCCCGATGTTGGGGAAGTTCAGAACCAGGGGACACAGTCTAAGAATAAGGGGTAGGCCATTTAGGACTGAGATGAGGAGAAACTTCTTCACTCAGAAAGTTGTTAACCTGTGGAATTCCCTACCGCAGAGAGTTGTTGATGCCAGTTCATTGGATATATTCAAGAGGGAGTTAGATATGGCCCTTACAGCTTAAGGGATCAAGGGATATGGAGAGAAAGCAGGAAAGGGGTACTGAGGTGAATGATCAGCCATGACCTTATTGAATGGTGATGCAGGCTCGAAGGGCCGAATGGCCTATTCCTGCACCTATTTTCTTTGTTTCTATGCCATTCCGTTTACCACTATTGTGGGGTTATCGTTATGTTTCACCATTTACTGCAACTCACTAAGTCACTTCCAAAGGTGCACACAAATCTGTCCAAGAATGGAAAGTGTTGAAAATAAAGGTTTCAATGTTTGACAGCACATTAACAGAATCTTTACATGAACATTGGATAAAAGACCCAAGTACCTACCCTTATAGTTGGTGTGATGGCCCTAGGATGAGGGGGAGTGTGAGGGGTGGCTAGAGAGATGGGAATGTGATAATGTAGAGGGTTGGGTGGACATGCAAAATAAATTGGTGTGGGTAAGGATGTGCAGGAGTAGGGTAGGCAAGGCAGAGTGATTGGGATGTGATGAAGGTGAGTGTGGCTTTGTACTAACGTTTCATGATCTAAATAGATAATTGAAAGGTTTGCACCACTGCATCAAGGTCCTCCCGATAACAACCCTATTTGTGGTCTCCTCTGCAATGTGCAACCAGGCTGTGTTTGCCTCCTGAGGAGGTGTCTTCTGCCCATGGGAAGGGTAGAGGACCTGGGTGCAGCCCTGCACCTCTCTGCAATCATTATCAGTGTTTGCAGCACTTCAGTGCTGCAGAACACTGACAGCACAAATGTTAAAAGAAAGTTGCCCATGGTCCCTTTAAGGAAACCGGTTGATGACATGACATGAATGATGTCACTAGACCCGCTTCCTTTAATTGGCCCGGGAAACACGCTGGGTGGGCTTAACAAGCCCTATCAACTTAAGTTCATTTTCCAGAGCAGGATGGAGCCAGCAGTGGGGTCAGGAGCCACCACCAGTGCCGTTCGTCCAGACTTGCCAGGGTAAGTAAAATCGCAGTTTTAAAATCTACCATAACTCCTGTACTACACACTTAATACTGATTTACACTTGCATTTAAAATTTAAATAATTGCAATTCCAAAAAAGGTCAGAGCACCAATATAATGCAAAACCTGGTCCCCAACAACATTGTTGGGGAAACAAATATCTTTAATAAATTATAAGTGGGTATCACATTTGCATGTGTGTTTTTGCATAAGAATTATAAGAGGATATACCATGCAATATCGTAAATTACCATTTCTCAAAGGATAAGTTTGGGATCAGGAATGCAATATTTCTCCATAAGTAACTTGTGTTGATTAGATCTCTTACAAACACACATTAGGAGCAAAGTGTATATTTACAGCAGCCATCAATTTTAAAAATATATTTTTGAAAGGAGAGTGCAAATTTTCAGAATAGATATATACCATTAAAAGAAAAGGAGACTATTTTTCAGAATGCTGCAGATAAATTGAAGTTAGTCTTAGAAACTAGGGATACCTAAAATAACATATGGTCATGTGACGCGAAGAATGCTGTTTACATGATTGTGTTAGAACTGAAGCAACAAGTCTCCTCAGACTAGATAGATGCTTAGAAGTGCTAATATACAATTATCTGTTATTTTCAAGTTAAGACTTCAACTTTGTTTATGCATCTTTAATTTAACAATTAAGCTCTATTATTACTAACAATCAAGTTATAATGCTACGGGAGGAATTGGAGTTAGCTTAAAGAACTGCTTGTGAAAATAACAACTTGTATTTATATAGCACCTTTTAACAGTGAAACTTCCCAAGGCACTTCACAGGAGTATTATGAGGTTTTAAAAATTGACACCGAGCCGCAAAAGTAGAAATTAGCGCAGGTGACCAAAAGCTTGGTTAAAGAGATATGTTTTAAGGAGTGTCTTGAAGGAGGACGGAGAGGTAGAGAGGCGGTGAGGTTTAAGCAGGGAGTTCCAGAGCTTGGGCCTAGGCAACAGAAGGCATGGTCACCAATGGTTAAGCAATTATAATCAGGGATGCTCAAGAGGGCATAATTAGAGGAGCGCAGACATCTCGGAAGATTGTGGGACTGGAGATAGGGAGGGGTGAGGCCATGGAGGGAATTGTAAATAAGGATGAGAATTTTGAAATCAAGGTATTGCTTAACCAGAAGCCAATGTAGATTAGCGAGCACAGGGGTGATGGGTGAGCGGGACTTGGTGCGAGTTAGGACACTGTCACCTGAGTTTTGGATCACCTCTAGAATGTGGAAGGCCAGCTAGGAGTGCGTTGGAATAGTCAAGTCTAGAGGTAAAAAAAGGCATGGATGAGGGCTTCAGCAGCGGATGAGCTGAGGCAATGGCGGAGACCGGCAATGTTATGGAGGTGGAAATAGGCGATCTTAGTTATGCTGCAGGCATGCGGTCAAAAGCTAATTTCAGGGTCAAATATAACACCAAGGGTTGCGAACAGTCTGGTTCAGCCTCAGACAGAAGTTGGAGAGGGGGATGGAGTCAGTGGCTGGGAAACACAGTTTGTGGTGGGGACCGTAAACAATGGCTTCGGTCTTCCCAATATTCAATTGGAGAAAATTTCTTCTCATCCAGAACTGGATGTCGGACAAGCAGTCTGACAATTTAGAGACCGTGGAGGGGTCAAAAGAAGTGGTAGTGAGGTAGAGCTGGGTGTCATAAGCGTACAAGTGGAAAAGTAAATGAGTATAAATTAACGTGTTATAGACTTAGAATGGAAGGAAGTTGGGGAAATTAACGTAAACGCAAAGTAGTTTGCTAGGTCATAAAGCAGATAACGACCGATTTAAGTAAGGCAGCTCTGGGTTTGGGCCTCATGGTTGAAAGAGTACTGGGCTAGGTCTTGTGTTAATTGCACCCGAGAGGATAGGGACCAGGGAGATAAGACAAATTTCAAAGGAAGGACCCAGAGAAAGTATAAACAGAAAAGACATGTGGACAAGATCATGAGACATCTTTAGGGAGTGCTTTGTTTCAAGAATCCAGACAAAGGACTTGAAGCCCCATTGGGTAATGAGTTTTTAGGGGAACCTCTATAGGTTAAAAGGTATTGTTTATATCTCACTTCAGGCCCACCCATAAAGAGAATAAAAGTAACCTCCTGAAAGTTGTCCTCACAGATGGAGGAGAGCTACAGGCTGTAGATGAAAGAGAGGCCGCTTAGAGTATTGTTCACGTGTGCCAACCATCTGTCCAATCGGATCAGTATCAGCTACTTGTCACAGTCGTATGTTTTTGCTGTATAACTAATGTGTTATATTCCATTTAAACTCTGATTAAACACAATATACCCACCATATTGGTTTGCACTCGAACCTGATTATTTAAAGTGACCAGAGATAGCTGTAAAGAGGTTATTTCTAACATTAGAAACAACCTAAAATTGAGAGGGCATATGGGGTTCATAGGTATAAATAATAGAAATAAGAGTGAATACAAGAAAATAAGGCAAAATGATAATGAATGAGGGGAGAATCTCAAAATATTAAAAATATTCTAGAAATACCAGTAAAACGAGAATTATTAAATGTGAGGTGGGACCTCCAAGGGAGGATACTGAGTTAGTAAAGAATTAGTGGAAAGTGATGGGGATACGTAACAAGTAGTTTGCTTCAGTGTTTACAAAAGAGAATGTTATTGGGGAGGAAGTAAAACCTAAATTGGATAAAAAGTTAGATGACAGTTATAATAAAAAAGAAAGCAGATTAAGCTTAAGGACCACATGATGGTAACTGATGAATACATCCAAGGATCCAGAGGGAAATGGGAGAATAGCAATAGTCTCAGAAATTATATTTCAGGGTTCTATTGAGATTGCATGTGCCTTGGAGGATTAGCGAGCAGTCAACATTTTCAAAGAGAGTTAACCGAGTTAAAAGACTTGCATTTATATAGCGCCTTTCATGACCAGCAGAGGTTCCAAAGTGTTTTACAGCCAATGAAGTACTTTTGAAGTGTAGTCACTGTTGTAATGTAGGAAACACGGCAACCAAGCTATGCACAGCAAGCTCCCACAAACAGCAGTGTGATAATGATGTTGATTGAGGGATAAATATTGGCCAGGGTACCGAGGATAACTCTTTGAAATAGTGTCATAGGATCTTTTACATCCACTTGAGAGAGCAGGCGGGGCCTCGGTTTAACATCTCATCCGAAAGATGGCACCTCCCGACAGTGCAGCACTCCCTCAGTACTGCGCTGGAGTGTCAGCCTAGATTTTTCATAGAATCATAGAAATTTACAGCACGGAAGGAGGCCATTTCGGCCCATCGTGTCCGCACCAGCTAACAAAGAGCTATCCAGCCTAATCCCACTTTCCAGCTCTGTAGGTTACTGCACTTCAAGTGCACATCCAAGTACTTTTTAAATGTGGTGAGAGTTTCTGCCTCTACCAGCCTTTCAGACATTGAGTTCCAGATCCTCACCACCCTCTAGGTGAAGAAATTTCCCCTCAAATCCCCTCTAAACCTCCTACCAAATACTTTAAATCTATGTCCCCAACTTCTTGACAACTCTCCACCTGATCTAGGCCCCTCATGATTTTATACACCTCAATAATGTCTCCCCTCAGCCTCCTCTGTTCCAAAGAAAACAAACCCAGCCTATCCAATCTTTCCTCATAGCTAAAATTCTCCAGTTCAGGCAACATCCTCATAGTTTAACATCTGTAGTTGGGAAAATGCTTGAAACGATCATTAAGGAAGAAATAGTGGGGCATCTAGATAGGAATAGTGCAATCAAGCAGACGCAACATGGATTCATGAAGGGGAAATCATGTTTAACTAATTTACTGGAATTCTTTGAGGATATAACGAGCATGGTGGATAGAGGTGTACCGATGGATGTGGTGTATTTAGATTTCCAAAAGGCATTCAATAAGGTGCCACACAAAAGGTTACTGCAGAAGATAAAGGTACGTGGAGTCAGAGGAAATGTATTAGCATGGATAGAGAATTGGCTGGCTAACAGAAAGCAGAGAGTTGGGATAAATGGGTCCTTTTCGGGTTGGAAATCGATGGTTAGTGGTGTGCCACAGGGATCGGTGCTGGGACCACAACTGTTTACAATATACATAGATGACCTGGAAGAGGGGACAGAGTGTAGCGTAACAAAATTTGCAGATGACACAAAGATTAGTGGGAAAGCGGGTTGTGTAGAGGACACAGAGAGGCTGCAAAGAGATTTAGATAGGTTAAGCGAATGGGCTAAGGTTTGACAGATGGAATACAATGTCGGAAAGTGTGAGGTCATCCACCTTGGAAAAAAAAAGTGAAAGGGAATATTATTTGAATGGG
This sequence comes from Pristiophorus japonicus, assembly GCF_044704955.1. Classification (NCBI taxonomy): domain Eukaryota; kingdom Metazoa; phylum Chordata; class Chondrichthyes; family Pristiophoridae; genus Pristiophorus; species Pristiophorus japonicus. The sequence goes on from NC_091987.1 coordinate 57,138,826, forward strand.
GAGAAATTACAACATGCTGCAGTGCAGAGGGATCTGGGGGTCCTTGTGCATGAAACTCAAAAAGTTAGTTTGCAGGTGCAGCAGGTAATCAGGAAGGCGAATGGAATGTTGGCCTTCATTGCGAGAGGGATGGAGTACAAAAGCAGGGAGGTCCTGCTGCAACTGTAGGGTATTGGTGAGGTCGTACCTGGAGTACTGCGTGCAGTTTTGGTCACCTTACTTAAGGAAGGATATACTAGCTTTCGAGGGGGTACAGAGACGATTCACTAGGCTGATTCCGGAGATGAGGGGGTTACCTTATGATGATAGATTGAGTAGACTGGGTCTTTACTCGTTGGAGTTCAGAAGGATGAGGGGTGATCTTATAGAAACATTTAAAATAATAAAAGGGATAGACAAGATAGAGGCAGAGAGGTTGTTTCCACTGGTCGGGGAGACTAGAACTTGGGGGCACAGCCTCAAAATACGGGGGAGCCAATTTAAAACCGAGTTGAGAAGGAATTTCTTCTCCCAGAGGGTTGTGAATCTGTGGAATTCTGTGCCCAAGGAAGCAGTTGAGGCTAGCTCATTGAATGTATTCAAATCACAGATAGATAGATTTTTAACCAATAAGGGAATTAAGGGGAGCGGGCGGGTAAGTGGAGCTGAGTCCACGGCCAGATCAGCCATGATCTTGTTGAATGGCGGAGCAGGCTCGAGGGGCTAGATGGCCTACTCCTGTTCCTAATTCTTATGTTCTTATAAATCTCCTCTGTACCCTCTATTTCCTGTAATGTGGTGACCAGGACTGCACGCAGTACTCTAGCTGTGGCCTAACTAATGTTTTATACAGTTCAAGCATAACCTCCCTGCTCTTGTATTCTATCCCTCGACTAATAAAGGCAAGTATTCCGTATGCCTTCTTTACCACCTTATCTAGCTGTGTGCTCAAGTTTCTTTTTGTGCTCGTCTTTGGAGTGGGACTTGAAACCACAATCTTCTAACTCCGAGGCGAGGGTGCTACCAACTTAGCTATTGGCTGACACTACTTTAATTACAGGACAGTTAATATTTGGTAGTAATTAAAATTTGGGAATCTTTACATTTAGATATTTAGTGATTTCATCTTTAAAGAAAATTAGAAGCAGCCAACACAGATTTCAGAAAGGAATTCTATGTTTGACAAACCTAGTAGTCTTTGAGAACCTGACAGATAATGGTGAATAGGAGAAATGTCATAGTTGTGGTCTTTATGGACTTTCAGAAAGCTTTTGACATGGTACACGAAGGAGACATTTGCCGAAGGTTAAGGGATATGGAATTGGGGGAGGCTGGCAAATTGGATAGAAAAAATGGTTGAAAGTGGGTAGCAGTGTCCCACAGAGTTCTGTTCTGGGACCACTTCTGTTCACTGTTTACATCAATGATTTGGATATCATCCATCATAGACATAGAGAAACATAGAAACATAGAAAATAGGTGCAGGAGTAGGCCATTCAGCCCTTCTAGCCTGCACCGCCATTCAATGAGTTCATGGCTAAACATTCAACTTCAGTACCCCCTTCCTGCTTTCTCGCCATACCCCTTGATCCCCCGAGTAGTAAGGACTTCATCTAACTCCCTTTTGAATATATTTAGTGAATTGGCCTCAACAACTTTCTGTGGTAGAGAATTCCACAGGTTCACCACTCTCTGGGTGAAGAAGTTTCTCCTCATCTCGGTCCTAAATGGCTTACCCCTTATCCTTAGACTGTGACCCATGGTTCTGGACTTCCCCAACATTGGGAACATTCTTCCTGCATCTAACCTGTCTAAACCCGTCAGAATTTTAAACGTTTCTATGAGGTCCCCTCTCATTCTTCTGAACTCCAGTGAATACAAGCCCAGTTGATCCAGTCTTTCTCGATAGGTCAGTCCCACCATCCCGGGAATCAGTCTGGTGAATCTTCGCTGCACTCCCTTAATAGCAAGAATGTCCTTCCTCAAGTTAGGAGACCAAAACTGTACACAATACTCCAGGTGTGGCCTCACCAAGGCCCTGTACAACTGTAGCAACACCTCCCTGCCCCTGTACTCAAATCCCCTCGCTATGAAGGCCAACATGCCATTTGCTTTCTTAACCACCTGCTGTACCTGCATGCCAACCTCATCATCATAGGCGGTCCCTCGAATGAGGATGACTTGCTTCCACGTCAATAAAAGAGTTCACGGGTGTTTCGAATGAAGGACCCGAACTACATCCTCAAGGGTGGAAGATGCCTGTGCGTGGATTTTTTTAACGTGTGGTGGCCGTTGCACACCAGCCACCACACGGGCTTGAGAGCTAGGTCTTGGTCCAGTGGCAAGGATTACCCAAGATGACTGGAGATCAGCTCTGCTGCATGGACCTAGAGCACACACAGAGTGGGCTGGCCAATGCTGCCCCTGAGCCCCTAGCCCTGAACTCATGCCTCCCCTGTGCCCTGATCACATCCCTCCACAGGATATAGGGCTAGAAGGAATGATGCCCAATTTAACAGACCATGCTAAAATACGAGGCACAGGGCTAAAGGAAGCTGCAAGGAGATATTTATTAAGCTGGATGTTGTGGAAAAGCAGAGAAATGGGGGGGTGGGGAGGAGGGGGGCAGGTCCACAAGACATTACAATCAGCAGCTCAACTGGACAAGGCCATAAGAATGCTAATGGAATATTGAGTTTTATAGCAAGAGCTATAGAATATAAAAGTAATGGTGAATCTATATGAAACTTTAGTAAGACAACAGTTGGAACACTTTCAATTTTGGGTTCCACACGATAGGTAGAATATTGAGGCAAGAGAGAGTACAGCGAACATTCACCAGGATGCTGCCTTGTATGAGGAAATAAAAATACAAAGATTGATTTGAAAAATTGAGGCCGTTATCATTAGAGCAAATGAGATAAAGGATGATTTCATGGAGGTATTTGAAATTATGAAAGGGTGTGACAAAGTAGCTAAAATAGAATGAGAGATCTGGAATAAATGGATACAAGATTAAATGCAAGATTTAGGAAGAGAAATATTTTTATACAGAGCATTGTGCAGTTGTGGAATGTAGTAGATGTACAAAAAAAACCTTGCAAATACTGGAAATGCACAACTGATCAGTAATCCTCTAAGAAGTAATTTGCAGGTTGGTACTTTGTCGGAGGGCAATTTCTCAGAATTCAGAAACTTCACAATTTTAAGACCTCTATTCAAAACGTTAACTTATCTTCAAATCTTTTTTTCAATCCTGATGAATCTACAGTATGATTCCAGCACTTTGCTTTTTAAAAAATTAAGGATTGATTTATAAATGTTATACTTAGAATCATAGAATGGTACCGCACAGAAGGAAGACATTCGGCCCATCATGCCTGTGCTGGCTCTTTGGTAGAACTATCCAATTAATCCCATTCCTCTGCTCTTTTCTCATAGACCTGTAATTTTTTCCTTTCAAGTATTTATCCAATTCCTTTTTGAATGTACCTAGCAAATCTGCTTCCATCACTCTCAGGCAGTGCATTCCAGATCACAACAACTCACTGTGTTTAAAAAACAATTCCTTCATGTTGCCTCTTGCTCTTTTGCCAATCACTTTAAATCTGTGTCTTCTGGTAACCAACCCTTCTGCCATCGGAAACAGTTTCTCTTTATTTACTCTATCAAAACCATTCATGTAATACCTCATGATTTTGAACACCTATCAAATCTCCTCTTAACATCTCTGCTCCAAGAAGAACAACCCCAGCTTCTTCAGTGTCTCCACACAACTGAAGTCCCTGATACTATTCTCGTAAATCTCTTCTGCACCCTCTCCAAGGCTTAAACTTCATTTATATACCATCTGAAGGATGGTTTTGTATTTTTCAAGACAGGTCTTATTGAGATCAACAGAGAATATCCCATACATCAGTTATACTTCATAGATTTTCTTAGAATTAATTATTCAGGCTGTAAAGCAAGGTTTAAAAATTGCTAATTTCTACCTGAATACATTTTTTAATTTTGTTCTATAGCTTGTCTATGTTGTCAATTTAATAGACGTGGCATGTATACTAAAATATTTGTTTCTCCTGTTTGATTTACTTCCCAAAAAGTTAACATGTTTCAATCTGAAGTAAATTTTGCAAATTTCTACAATAGCAATCTGGTTGTAAGACAAACAACTTCAGGTCTCTTTAAGAATGGACCTATTCAGAAATCAATCTTTATTTAGATTATATAGTTTACACAGTTCCACGGTTTTAAAGATATCCATTATTGGCTTATATTGACTGGTCATCAATACAAAACTGCACGAAAGTAACTTGCAGTAAATGACTGCCTGTGATGTTGGCTTGTGTGGACAAATGCTGTAATTTACTGATGTGCAAAGGGATGTTAGTGACAGACAAGTACAAATGCTATGGTACAGGTTGGACCTCTCTGGTCCGGAAACATCCGTGGTTCGGCATTAGTTGGGCCTGAGGGAGAGGAGGGTTTATTAAAAAAAAGTTTTGACTGGCTGGAGCAGCTGTCAGTCAGTGAGTGTGTTCGATGATTGGCTGGAGCAGTTATCAGTCAGTGAGTGTATGCGCGGGTGCTGAGGGAGCCACCCACAGGCTGATAGCACGCACATACACACAGGAGCCCGGGTGCTGTCGACAGATGCCAGTAAGAGTGACCTACCGTGGTTCGGAAAATTCTCTGTTCTGGCACCAGAGGTGTCCAACCTGTACAGCTCTCTGCATATTTGAGTGCTATCAGCACATTATGAACAGTGCTGTTTCAATCTACCTGTTATATATCTACTAATTTTCACCTTAATTACAAATGACCAGTTAAAAATCCCATCCGTCTTTTCAGAGCTTGAATAGATTCAAGATTTCATTAACAAAAAAATAGAAACATCAATAACCAGCACATAAAAATCAGATTGAAAGCGGCACTGCTCACAATAATACTCTGGCTTCTACTGTAACAACTAAGCCTGAATCCTTAATCAAGCCAGTTAATAAATTTTGTTTTGATAAATAGTTCATTGCAGCTGTTAGATTGTTAACTGCTGCTTTTACAAGACAAATTTCACTGCAGTAGTTCTTCAGTATATTGGCAGCTACTAAAATAAATCAAAAAGGATTATACTAATCTATCACTTAAACACACAACTCTTCTCTTTCCCATAGCAGAATGTCACGTCTGTCTTGATTCTCTGTCTGCAACGCCAGCGTTAACGTAGATCTGCACATTTCCAAATACAGTGTTGTTGTCCACACCCTCGGGGAATTCCAGCTTCTCACAGATTAACTGTTTCAGGGGTAAATACTGTGAGATCTCATTCGGATCAGTAAAAAGATATTGTGGAACATTCTGAAAACAAAAGTGAATGTTAGGTTTAGAGAACTATCTACACAAAGTTTTTTTCCCCATCCAGTATCCTGAAATTACACGAAATGGATTAACACATCTGCTAAAATAGCAAACAAGAATATGAAGCATAAGTACAGGGCCCATTTATTTTAAGGCATAAACTGGCACAAGCTTCAAGATGCAGCAAAATGTACAGATCATAAAATAAGCAGTCAGTTCTTAACTGTAGAGACCTCCAACCAACTGCTTCTAGCAGTTATGCTTCATGGTACTCTCTGACAAAATATCAACAGTGTCCCTTTGTTTTTACAATTGATCTGCAAATGGATTCTATGCAGGAAGATTACCCTTCAAAACTAGGGCACTAAAATGCAAACACAAGTAATTCCCCCAACGCCTCCTCTGTTTTTAAAAGGTGAAATTAACAATCTCGGCCCATCATTTAATCAATATTACCAAAACACAACAGGAGGTATGAAAAAAAACTTCCTTGCATTTTACTGATGCAATCTGTTCACACATTTCCAAATGTCTAGTCAGCTTTTAATTCTTAGGTTATTCAGTTGCAAATCTCAGATATTTCAAAAAGTTACCTGAAGAGCTGATATATTACTTTCCCGGGAGCTGTATTCAGAGAGAAGGTAGTTTTTGTCAGCCTATAAAAGAAAAAGAAAATGGTTTTAAGCCACATTAATAGTCTTCTTTATTAAAAAAAATGGCCCAGAATTTGCAGTTGTAATGATGGCAAAACTGTCAGTGTTCATTGTCATAACAACTTCTGGAGTACGCACATGTGCAGTTATAGGTGGAAATCCAGAAGTTACTGTCAGTCATTCCCTGCTCCTCCACAGGACGTGCTGTAGAACTCCCCACAGCTGGCAATCAATTGAAATCATTGAACTGATGAGAATGCAAGCTGTTACGCTGGAATATCGCTCTCAAAAACCCACAAAAAAGTTAAGTCTTGTTGAATGAGGTGTAATTGGATTTTTAATGGTATACTGAGTCATAATTACTGCTGAACAACTGTTCTTGCCCTGAAAAACTAATTTTATATTTGTGGGAAGTCAATTTTTTTAAATTATGATAAAAATTCCATGGTTTTTATAATTTAAAAAAAAAGTTTATGATATTTCAGCTTCTACCTTAATCCCATGTGTATGTCCCAGTCTTTATTTCGCTCTGTAAAACGATTAAAGTGAAGGAAAATCAGTGCATTTTACTTCTTGGTTTGCTGTCTGTTAGAATTCTTTAATGTGATTGGCTGCTTAGCCAGCTTAATGGCATCACTCTTGATGGATGCTGGAGGTCTCCTAGACTTGGCGTCAAATTCAAATTAACATCAGGAGAGGTGAAATCGATGCCAGAGATAGTTAGATCTTTATGGGCAACTTTCTTTGAGGACAACGGCAAGCACCATCACTTCGCCGCTGACTGCAAAATCCGGGCCATTGTAACTTGAACTTCCATGGTTCTTTACTTTTTAAGTTTATATTGTGTTTTTGCATTTATCTCCAAAATGTAGGGTCTCTATTTTTATGGGGAAATACCACTGGTGTTTCAACTCCTTGTTTTTTGTACGGTCTAATTTTTTTCTTCAACATATCCTTTTCAGTTCCTATAAAGACCAAGGTATGGGGGTTCTGATAAAGGGTTATTCTTCAAATGTCAACATGGTTCCTTTCTTTACAGATGTTGCCCATCTTGCTGAGTGATCCCAGTATTTTCTACTTTTGTTCCAGATTCCAGCATCTGCAATACTTTTTCTTATTTTGAGTTCAGGGATGAGTTATAAATGTCCTTGAATTTTGAAAACTGCAAAATAACAGGACTTAATTTTCCCTAAACTAATATAATCTGTTCACTGAAAGTCACACAATTATGGATGAGGAAGACTATTCAGCCTATCTTAGTTTATCCATTCAAAACACTCCTACAGTCCCCCCATTTCTAATAGTTTCTTAAATGGTTCCAGAGTTATCATCTTCACTATTCTATCTGGAAGTCTATGCCAAGGGTTGAATACATTCAACAGAGGAGTGAAAGGAAAAAAACTGAAGGAGAAAAATCAAAAGGTATCTTAAAAATGTCACATTCTTTTGCAAATTAAAACAGAAAACCTCTCAAGACATACAGTACGATTGTCAAAAGAACATCCACATCTGGCAAAAGATCAACTCTTGCCCAGAACAAGACTCAACAGCAGGATGGAAGGTGGCCACATTGTGACCGAATGCCCAAATCTATTTATATTTGGAGACTTAGTGAATAAGGAAGATTTTACAGTTCAGCCCCAAAACTACTGCTATGAAGATGAGACAAAAACAGTGTGTGTCAGCAACACATAGAAACATAGAAAATAGGTGCAGGAGTAGACCATTCGGCCCTTCGAGCCTGCACCACCATTCAATAAGATCATGGCTGATCATTCACCTCAGTACCCCTTTCCTGCTGTTAGAAATTATTGAATGATAGGTAAAGTCCCCTATTTCAGTCTATGAAGAGCAGGAGGAAGGGTAGCAAAACAAATGCTGATTATTCTGTAGACCTTCTTGCAGTATTGGATTGGTGATCATCTGACTAGAGTCTCAATGGCCCAGTGATCTTTACCCCATGGACAATCCAAAAGATACATGGAGGATAAATATGATCAATTTTAAGTTTGTACTTTACAAAGTTAAGTTCACTTGTATGCATTACAGTTACTGAATCATATCTTAATCAATTGTTTAGTTTTAATACCACAATAATATAGATAAAGTAAATAGCTATTATCCATCCTTACCTCATGATAAACTCTGGTGTCATTTGTCCGTATGAGTACACCATCAACTCTCAAGAAAAATCTCAACAGCACGAAGAAACTAGATGGCATCACTCTCTTGAAGTAAAAGATGAATTAGTTACTCAACTGTACTGCCCATTAGCCTCCACTTCCACAGCCAAAATAATTTAACTTTAAACAATCTGCAATTTCTTTCATATATTTGAGCTATAGTAATGAGAAACATTGAAAATCACAACAATCTATTTTGTGACAATGAAATTAAAAAGGTATGCATCTCAACAAAAGATACAGTATCATCTTTCCTGCTGAAGATAACTGATGTCCTTTAAACAACATTCATTACAAACATGAGCTGTACCTAGTCATCTTTTGAATTATGCAGAATAACCTCAGGGTAAGGCACTATAACAACCTTGTCCTATATTTTCTTAAAAACTGTGTCCTTATTTAAGATGGCACTTAAAAAATGTATATACCTCCGACTGGCCTATTCACTGCAGCCATTATATTTATTCAGTTTCATTCATAATGGAGACATTTTAAGATGACTTTACCCCAATCATTCAGTGGGAAAACACTACACGCACAAATCTTTAAAGGTGACAGGACAAGTTGACATGGCTGTTAAAAAAGCATGTGTGATTCTTGGCTTTATAAATAAAGACATAGAGTACAAAAGCAAGGAAGTTATGCTATACCTTTATAAATCACTGGTTAGACCTCAACTGGAGTATTGTGTCCAATTCTGGGCACATATTTTCGGAAGAATGTCAAGGCATTTGAGAGGGTGTAGAGGAGATTTGCCAGAATTATACCAGTAATGAGGGACTTCAGTTATGTGGAGAGACTAGAGAAGCTGAGATTGTTATCCTCAGAGCAGAGAAGGTTAAGGGATGATTTAATAGAGGTGTTCAAAAGTATGAAGGATTTTGATAGAGTAAATAAGTTGAAACCGTTTGCAATGGAAACAGATCGGTAACCAGAGGACACAAATGTAAGATATTTGGCAAAAGAACCAGAGGCGAGATGAGAATTTTTTTTTACGCGGTGAGTTGCCTGAAGGGGTAGTGGAAGCAGGTTCAATAGTAACTTTCAAAAGGGAATTGGATATATACTTGAAATGGAAAAATCTGCAGGGTTATGGGGAAAGAGCAAGGGAGTGGGACTAATTGGATAGGTCTTTCAAAGAGCCTGTACAAGTATGATGATCTGAATTATTCTGTGCTTTATGACTCTATACATGGTGTGCTACAAGAGGTCACAGGTTTGATGTGTGATCAATGGTGGCACTATAATTGGCCTTGGGGAAGGGGAAAAATACTCCAAATCGTGATTATTATCCAACAAACCCTGATGGAAAGTACACATAGGTAGACAGGATTGGGCTCAGTTCTGATGTGCATCCCCTCCACCCCGCGCGCCCCCCCCCCCCCCATCAAATAATCTGCCCACACATTTTAAGAGTAGACACTTTGGCATTAAAATAGGGATCCACCCATCAATAGGATGGGCAATGCCTCCAGCTATGAGAGAAAAAAAGGGTGTGTGGGAGAAAGGGGAATTAAATTCAGAAAATTACTGAAATAAGGCTAAGTTTGTTAACACTTGTACTGCATGATTTATTTCACTGGACCTGGTGCAATGTGATTTCCTCCTGTACTTGATGAAATAATAATGACTTCAGTGCTTTTAAATTGTGTGTTTGGAGTAGGTCATTAGTGACAAACAAGTAGCCACAACTGTTCTCGTGCTCATAATAAAATAAGCAACCATTCTGTTTTCAGCTTTCACTGCTTAATGGGTGAAGTAATTAACAATTTTTGTATGGTTAACTGCCATATAATCCATCTTACCACTTTTACACTGAGCATGGAAACACCATGATCATGAAGTTCATCTTCAAACAACAAAACTTCTTCAAAATACATGATCTGCTCTCTTGTTTTCAATTTCTCCAAATCAATACGTTCGGTTGTGGGAGTAACCTACAAAAGAGATGAATGTATACCATTCAGCCAGCTAAAGAATGACAATATAATATTGTCTGAAGGAAAAAGGCAATTATTAAATGGGTATGATTATCCTTGCATCTCATTACAACGTCGCTGATTAAAAAAAAGCAATGAATCAATAAACTGGATAACATTTTGATGATTCATTTCAACACTGAGTACATTTTTAATTATTACGTATACCCACCTATCAAGAAAACTGTTTTAAACATTAGTAACATTATAAAAACAGGGTTGAATTAAAGTTAATGGGCTATAAATTTGTGTTCGCCACGAAAGTTGCCAGTGTCACCGGCAACTAGAGTTAACAGGCACTGAAAAAGGTCACAATGCTAAGGAAAATAAATTTGTCTGGGGGGCAGGAGATTGGTGGCATAGCGCGAACCTTTCATGCAACGCCCTCCTGGTGGCGTTAGTTGAGAGCTCCGGGCCGAAGTTACTGTCCTTAAGTGGCATTCAAGCTTCACACAGCCTCTGGGAGCATGTCTGTGAAGCTCGCAAGGAATTGTGTGCAATTATAAGGGGTAATGCAACCAATTAATACAAATTAAAATGCAGTAAAAAAAAATGCAGCTTTCAGCCGTTCCTTTCAAAAGGAAAATTAACATTAAAAAAAAGTCCCAAATGTGATCATTCAGCTCTTAAAACTGAATTAGCTTTCAAACCTCAAAAAATGGGAAAACTGCTTCAACATTAACGCAAGTGACTTAGCAAGCCAAGGAAGGGACACCCAGGGTCTCCCACGCAGCACTCCAGCTTTGTGCAGGGGGTCAACATTGCAAGAGAGAGGTCCTCTACCCATAGGGGCCAGGAGGTCCTCCAGAAAGAAGGATGTGGGACTACATCACTGAGGCCATCACTGCCAGAAGTGTCACCCCCACCACCTGGCGCGAGTGCCCAAAGAAGCTTCATGACCTCAGACCACTGATCAAGGTCAGTAAATGCATCTTCAAAAGCTGTCTCCTATCAACTGCATCACTAGCCTCACACACTGCTCAATGCATGACCCCCATTCCCACCCACTCACCTACCAACAATCACGAGGCACATCTCCCATTCCTAGCCTCACCTTACTCCCTTGGAGGAGACAGTGCTGGCCATTCTTGGCAGGGCATGGCTGAACCCTTGGCCAGCGGTGGGGCTGAAAGGATAAAAAATGTTATCCCCCTTCTTGCATGCACCTCTTGCTTTCCCGCCCTTCCCTCACCACAACTCCACCCTTGTGCCTTCATTTCACACACCTGCACACAATGCAGCCTGCTCAGCCAGTGGTTGACCAAGAAGAGGGAGAGGAGAGCGAAGATGATGAAAAAACACAGTCACTTGATTTCACACTCCCAGCTCCTCAAGTTCGACTAGCAAGGCCATTTGCAGTGCCCCCCACTGAAAGTCAACAGACTTCCACCAGCCATGCTGCAGCTATTGGGGTAGCACTGCGTGACATCAGTAGGATAGACAATGGTACACACAAGACAGTCACTAAGAGAATGCACAAGTGATGAGTTGATTTCTTGATGTCATATTGGATAGATAGATGTATAAAGTTGGATTGGAAGCTTTGCTTTGTAGTGGCTTTTATTTCCGCATTGTGGCCAAGAGGACACTGAGATGGTCAGTAACAGAGGGAAGGTAAGGTAAGGTGTGGGACAAATGTGGAAAGGAGAATTGCAATTGTGGTCACTGGTACCACAGGTAGATGATGCCATTCTGGATATCCATCCAGAAAGGGGCAGTCTGGGTTGCATCCTTCATTCTGCTTCCTCCTCTAGTGTCTTCCTTTTACCTCTGCGAGCGAATGCTCTAAATCTGAAATGGCTGCATAAAATGCTGGAAATACTCAGCTGTTCATTCAGGCGGCATCTCAACCTGAGACATGAACACAGTTTCTCTTTCCACAGATGTTGCCTGACCTGCTGAGTATTTGCAGCATTTTCTATCTTCTCAGAGACCTTCCTTTACCATCCGAGGCCTTGCAAGTATCCAGCAGCACTCCCTACACACTTAAAAAAACTTCTAACATCTATTGCAACAAGCCACTACTTCAATAAATCAAAAAAAAACAGTCCAAAAGCTTAAATCCAAACTTACCTGAAAGATGTATGTCTCCCTGTAAGAGGTGCTGACATTGTCACTGTCAGCCTGCTTGCACACTAGGTTTACCTGGCGTATTTAGGATCCAGCACTGAATTCAGCGCTAGGGTCGAAATTCGGCGTGGTGACAGTAAGTTGGCTTTGCACACCGATTGATGTCACCACGCCGCCATTTTATTTCCCAGGGTGCTGTCAGTTACCGGCAGCGCTAAGGGAGGGGGGAAAATGGCGGCCATCGTGGGACACGCCACCAGCTGGCGAAAGAGCAACAGCCACCATTTTTTCGCTGTTTCATTGGTGTTACGGAGTGGCGGTAAATAAATGAATTTCTAACAGTATTTGCACAAATTACCTTTAACTTTAAATCGTCACCAAGTAACGTTCCTTTATAGTCTGTAGTAAAAGTCCAATCATAGGGTTTAACAACTTCTTTCGAGTGTTCAGAATCAGCCCTAAGATTAAAACAGGTATATAGTTTGAAATTAATTATGCACAACTGCTCTGTCAACCATTATGTAATCAGCCACAACTCAATAAACAATCCCCCCCAAAAAATTTAGGATAATCCCAGCACGTGATCATAATGACCATTATGATACAATTTCTTAGTTAAATTGCACAACTAATAAAGTTAAAGTCTGATATAATGGGCTCAATTTTCCCCAAAGCTGGTTTTTGGCGTACTTGAAGAGTTACGCCCATTTTTTGGGGGGCCCCAAGTACACCCCAAAAAAATCATCCAAGTTTCCCCAGTTGAATTCTTCATTTTGGCACCGCCTAACCTGTCGTTTACTTTTGGGGGTGGAGCCCAAGATCTACACCAAAAAGATCGGGTTGCCACGGTAACCAGGGAGACAATGTGGGCTGAGACTGGAACGTGAAACATACAGCCAGCTCACAGCAACCTGCACAAGCACATTACAGCAACTTACCAAGCACATTAAACATTGCAGAAACTTACCTCCATTCCGCCGCCACCCCCCCCCTCCCCCGCTCCTATCCCTGGTAGAATGGCCTCCCGGTCCCCGTCCCCACACTTATCCCAGGCCGAGTGGCCTCCCCCCTCCCAGTCCCCACACCTATCCCACCCTATGCCGGTCCCCGCACCTATCCCTGGCCTAATGGCCTCCCCCCTCCCGACCCGGCACCTATCCCTGCCCGATTGCCTCCCGATGCCAGACCCGCTCCTATCTTGGGCCGAATGGCTTCCCCCTCCCGGTCCCCGTTCCTAACTATGCCCGAAAGGCTTCCCCCACCCGCCCTCTCTCTTACCTCTCCTGCTGCTGCTGCGCTGATTTACTTGCCTGTGCCGATTTTCTTAACTCACCAGAAGATTTATCTACAGAGGCCACATACGCCAGCCTAAGAAAAATTAGAGTAAATCGGAGCTGGCCAAACTTGCCTAAATGGCCAGAATTGGTGTGGTTGGCAGGTTCCGCCCCCATGACTCAAAAAAAAACGAACCTAAAAAAATCGTAACTAACTGAATTACGCTGGTGCACATTGATTGGGGAAACTTGTATTTTTTTTAAAACTTAGGCCAAAAAAACGGCGTAAATCACTGGGGAAAATTGCACCCAATATATCTGAAAATGAATTTGAATGCACTGTGGAAATCAGTACCCGCAAAGCTAAATTCAGTTATATTTAATACAGCAAGATCAAATCAGCACCATAATGGCAACAAATAAAAAATCAGGTCTTATTTATGGACATCACCTACTAAATTAAAGGATAGTTTTTTGAATTTGCAGTATTTGACCTCACCTGCTCTCCTGCCATGCCTCTGCACATGCTACTTTCACCATGCCATGCCCATTATCCACTGTTCTTAAGGCATCTGTAGCATTAAATGTAATTCCAAATCCACCAGCATGTTGCACCTTTAAGACATTATCACCGAACAACATCTCTGGAAGAGAATGCATCTTCATTTCCTCAGCTAACCTGTGTGGTTAATCAGTCAGAGGAAAGTTGAAAACATTCGGAAAGACTGCATCCATTAAGGTGCTTTCACCCATGTTGGGCAATCAGTAACATCCTCACCAATCAGCTGGAAGATCTAGTTTTACATTTGAGTGTAAACTAAAAAATATATGGTACCAACAGGACTCATCAATTTATTTTAACATGCATTCCACTGCTTGAGAAATAGATTTGACCAAATTCATCAAAAATGGTGGCTAAACAAAACTTATATGCAAATAGTTTTTCACATTGTATTTTGCATGTATTATTCCTAATCTACAATGGATACAATAGTAAGCTTTAAGAAACGGAGGAAAGGATATATCAAGTTTAGCCAATTTTGATCCAAGTTGGTAGCAAATCAACTTCAAATTTTAGCTTTGTTGATCATGCCATGAAAGTATCCAGAGGGGGGGAAATTAATCTACGGGAGTTGAAAAAGTCCAGTTGTCTTGGACTTGAATTCAGATTTTAGCAGAAGAACCATCAACCTCACAATACTAGAAGATCATGACCATTTAGTACTGTGCTGTAGACAAACTCAATAGATTTCTTGAGTATTGCTGATGATAAAGCAGCACATTCATCAATTTTGAATTACACTGATCCAGGATCAATAATATTTCTATTCTTACACATTAAGATATTACTAGACAGCAAATAAATTCAGTCTGAAAAGCAAGAGAAACTCATTTCATACTTTTCAATGTCTTTTGATTTCATAATATGGCTTTTGTTGGCAGTGAGTTTCCATGGTCCAAAGTTAAATTCTTGTTTGCTGTTTTTGAAACTGTGTGTTGTCATAGCGGTCAAATATCACCTGAGAGAAAATATCCAGTTACTCTATTAATCACCTCAATTATATTGTACATATACAACGATAATGCAATTGTATCTTTGATTACATAAATCCTTCTATCTGAGGATTTTAAACAAACTCAGTATTCTAGAAGTCACTTTTATATACTGTTGTTTATTGCTAAGAAATCTATATAAGGGACTGAGTCTATACTGTAGGCAGAGGTGACCCTAGAGCATGTTTTTAAGCATTCTGAAATAGCTTTGAAGTATGTAAATTAATTAATTATACCTGAAATATTAAAAGTTTTGTCATACAATACTTGACTTTATTGGGCTTTGCAGAGCTGGCTACTCTGCCAGCAAAATGAAGAGGCTCAATCAAGCAACAGACTGCAACTTCCAGAATGCACCAGTGTCACTCTGTAAGCACTCTGCATGACAGCTCCCCGAATGTATCTTAAGGTTGGCCTCTCTCTAATTCCAATGACCATCACGACATTTTGGAGCTAGGTAGAAACAAGATACAAGATACATCACAAGATACATCACAATGATGACTAACTGGCCTTTCACAGGATATGCCACAAGTCAATGCTCGTAAACCTGGTCTGTCCTATTTATCTTCACCTTGGTCCAGTTATGAAAACGGTTGAGAAAACTGAATGCAAAGAAGCCAATATTAGGACCGCAGAACATAATTCACATTGAAAGAGTCGCATAAAAAAAAAGATAAAAGTAACTGTGAATGTTCTTTTTTGTTTGTATGAAAATATCGAAACAAAATAAACTATGACTTTTTTAACTTTATCTGACATATGAAAGGAAAAACAATATTTCTAACTATATCTAAAAAGGTTATTTATTTATGTTACAGCACACTCCATGTACACATTTATTTATAATTACATGTGAGGACAGCAACTTTATTTCTTTACTTAACTGTTGCCGATGAGGAAAACACTGTATAAAATTCAGTATTGAAAAAATCATTGTTCATCACACAAGCAAAGTATCCATCACAGAAAATACTGATTATTTCTTGGAAAATTTGAACCAATGAAAAAAATTACTTATTTCACTGTCCGAGTACAGCTCTCTCAAACTTTTTTCAAAATCCAATGAGCAGCAATTAGCACCCCCTACCTTCACTTTGACATCAGTTCTTTCAACCACCAGTTCTTTCACCATGAGCAATGTCACAGGTCAGTTACTATCAAAAATAAACTTTGAATTTCCTGCCATTTCCTCATAGGCCAGCTATAGGCCACTGTAAACAAAAACTGCCTGCATCCCAGAGTGGCTCAATTCATTACAGCAGAGTCCATAACTTCAGCTCGTATTATTCAGCTGGACTCATACTTAGACGCAACCAATTAGAAAGAAATTGGGTTGGAAGCAATGATCCGATCATCCTAATATATACTGCATAAAGCAGCTAATTTAACTATTTCATTCTACAAAAAACTATTTCATCCAAAAATCTTGCAGTTATCAGAAATACATTTTAAAGAGAAACCCCTTGTGAACTGATCAGTGTTTTAAGTGTTGATAAATGAAACTCAACTAATTCAGCTTCTGAAAAGTGTTCATTTTAGCTCATTCAGTAGACAGCAAAACAAGTAATTGATATAAATGAAAAGAGAGAGTTATAGATCCCCAAGCAACAGTCAGTGTATCAAAGTAAAGCCTGAAGTCTGAAAACTTGTGAATCCTGACAATATAATGGTCACCACAACAAGGACACAGCATATTACGTGCTCTATGGATAAAGGCTTTTGTGTGCGTATGTTGTAGAAATATGTAGATTTGTGCGTGTATGGATTGAAGGACTACCATATAAGGCAATGCCAGTTCCAGTTTGATAAAAACAGAGTATGTATAAGCTTTTCCTTTGTTCAAGCAGCCGAGGAGCACATGCCTACGTTTGCGTGTTTTGTGACAATACTCCACTTGTAAATTGCTTTGTATGTTGAAGAAACAATACTCTGCTTGTAGATTGCTTTTTATGCTGAAGTTAAAGAATAAAATGTTTGTAACCATAAGACTGAATTTGCTACTACTCAAGCGAACAACAAAAGGTTGTTTATAATAACATTAATATTTACTAATTTCTGGCTGTGTATTTCCACTTTGGTCTGATATTAACAATATGGTACTTTTACTACCTTTGAGTAGACAGGAGAACATGAGATGAGGGACAGCTGTGGAGTTTGAAATCAGCACAATCCACCCATCTAATGCAGTTACATTGCCAATTTACCACCAGCATGCCACAGGTATTAAGCAACTGACCATTCTATCAACACCACTGATAAAGACCTGAGAAAATAATTTCATTGCATTCTTCTCTAATGTATTGGCAGAGCAGTAAGTGATCAGTTATGGCTATTTATTTCTTGGCTTTCCAAGTTCAGTTTCAAACCCTGCACCAAAAGATACTTTGTGGCAGCATTTCAATTTGTAGGAACAATTTTCACCAAGTAGATTAAATGTATATTTGAAAAGCTTTAAACTTCTCTATGAAATAAAACCATCATATCAGTGGGAGTTTAAAGCCCCCAATGCACTCTGGGCTCGAGTTCGATGTTACACCAAGACACCAATTTATCCACGTCCACAGGTCTCAATTATCTCGTTTTTCTGGCTTAGGTTGTTATCGAAACACTACCCAATCTGAGCTCTATCCACCAGTCGCCAGGCTCTTACCTGCATTTTTAACCCCTAATACTTCAACCAAACCCTGCCCTCTCCAATTGTTGCCCTACTCACTAATGTTATTACCAGCAGCCTCCCTCCCTCCCTCGCTGCCAATCTCCCACATTGCCTACTATCCCTCTCTCTCCCACACTGCCCCTCTCTCTCTTTCACTCACTGGCTACTGTCCCTCCCTCACTCACTGTCCCTCTCCCTTACTCTCTCACTCACTGCCTACTGTCTCACTCACTGTACCTCTCCCACTGTCCACTGTGTGTGTCTCTCTCTCTCACTGCCCACTCTCTCACTGCCCACTGCGCCTCTCTCTCTCTCTTACTGCCCACTGCCTCGCTCTCTCTCTCTTACTGCCCACTGCCTCTCTCTCTCTCTCTCTCTCACTGCCTCTCTCTCTCTCTCTTACTGCCCACTGCCTCTCTCTCTCTCTTACTGCCCACTGCCTCTCTCTCTCTCTTACTGCCCACTGCCTCTCTCTCTCTCTCTCTCTCACTGCCCCTCTCTCTCTCTTACTGCCCACTGCCCCTCTCTCTCTCTGCCCACTGCCTTTCTCTCTCTCTTACTGCCCACTGCGCCTCTCTCACTGCCCACTGCCCCTCTCTCTCACTGCCCACTGCCTTTCTCTCTCTCTCTTACTGCCCACTGCCTCTCTCTCTCTCTCACTGCCCACTGCCCCTCTCTCTGCCCACTGCCTTTCTCTCTCTGCCCACTGCCTTTCTCTCTCTCTCTCTTACTGCCCACTGCCTCTCTCTCTTACTGCCCACTGCCTTTCTCTCTTACTGCCCACTGCCTTTCTCTCTTACTGCCCACTGCCCCTCTCTCTCTCTTACTGCCCACTGCCCCTCTCTCTCTCTTACTGCCCACTGCCCCTCTCTCTCTCTCACTGCCCACTGCCCCTCTCTCTCTCTCACTGCCCACTGCCCCTCTCTCTCTCTCTCACTGCCCACTGCCCCTCTCTCTCTCTCTCTCTCTCTCACTGCCCACTGCCTCTCTCTCTCTCTCTCTCATTGCCCACTGCCACTCTCTCTGCCCACTGCCTTTCTCTCTCTCTGCCCACTGCCTTTCTCTCTCTCTGCCCACTGCCTTTCTCTCTCTCTGCCCACTGCCCCTCTCTCTCACTGCCCACTGCCTTTCTCTCTCTCTCTTACTGCCCACTGCCTCTCTCTCTCTCTCACTGCCCACTGCCCCTCTCTCTGCCCACTGCCTTTCTCTCTCTGCCCACTGCCTTTCTCTCTCTCTCTCTTACTGCCCACTGCCTCTCTCTCTTACTGCCCACTGCCTTTCTCTCTTACTGCCCACTGCCTTTCTCTCTTACTGCCCACTGCCTTTCTCTCTTACTGCCCACTGCCTCTCTCTCTTACTGCCCACTGCCCCTCTCTCTCTCTTACTGCCCACTGCCCCTCTCTCTCTCTCACTGCCCACTGCCCCTCTCTCTCTCTCACTGCCCACTGCCCCTCTCTCTCTCTCTCACTGCCCACTGCCCCTCTCTCTCTCTCTCATTGCCCACTGCCTCTCTCTCTCTCTCTCTCATTGCCCACTGCCACTCTCTCTGCCCACTGCCTTTCTCTCTCTCTGCCCACTGCCTTTCTCTCTCTCTGCCCACTGCCTTTCTCTCTCTCTGCCCACTGCCTTTCTCTCTCTCTGCCCACTGCCTTTCTCTCTCTCTGCCCACTGCCCACTGCCTCTCTCTCTCACTGCCCACTGCCCCTCTCTCTCTCTCTCTCACTGTCCCTCTCTCTCACTGCCCTCTGCCACTCTCTCCCTCCCTCTCCCCAATAATGCCCCAGCCTCCGATGCCCCGCTCATACCCTGCCCCTCACCGGCCTGCTCGGCTCCTCCGGCTGCCAATTCGCCGCCGTTGCTCCGCGTTTTCCTAGGCCGCAGTCCGCCGGAATTCTGGCCCGAGAGCGCCCGGGGAGCCGCCGACGGTTCCGCGCTCGCAGCTGCAACGTGCCAGGCGCGGGGTAGCGGCTTCTCCCGGCAAATACACAAAGAGGCTTTAAAACACAACTTACCCTTTGGCCTGCTCCTGTTTGTGGGCAAAACCGTCAAAGCCTCGCTGAGCAATTTGACTGCAGTCCTTCACCTAAAAGTGTCCGGGCAGTCGGAATGAGGAAGAACTTTCGGCGGCGGCGGGTCCGTCTTTAAAATCAACCGATTGCCGGCCGGTGGGGCTCTGTCTCCCGCTTCCCCTTCACCCCTGTCTCCTCTCCTCTCCTCTGTGGCTCAGTGGGTAGCTCTCTCGCCTCTCAGTCAGAAGGTTGTGGGTTCAAATTCCACTCCAGGAACTTGAGTAGAAAAAATCTAGTCTGACACTGGGAGTGCTGCACTGTTGGAGGTGCGGTCCTTCAGATGAGACGTTAACCCTCGCAGGTGGACGTAAAAGATCTCATGGCACTAGTTTGATGAAGAGTAGGGGAATTATCCCTTTACCCTGGCTGATATTTATCCCTCAATCAACATAACAAAAATGGATTATCTGGTTATTATCACATTGCTGTGGGAGCTTATTTGAGCCCAAATTGGGTGCTGCAGTTTGCTACATTACAACAGTGACTACACTCCAAAAATACTTAATTGGCTGTAAAGTGCTTTGAGATATCTGATGGTCATGAAAAGTGCTATATAAATCCAAGTCTTTTTTTTCTCTCCTCTTCACCCCTGCCCCCTCCCCCCCATTCTCATGCCTCCTCTCCTCTTCACCCCTTCTTTGTGCTCCTCTTCACCCTCCTGCCTCCCATCTCTTCACCCTGTTTCTGCTTTTTTCTTCCCCCGTCTTCTCTCCTACCCCCTCTGTCTCTGTCCCTAAAATAGCCTGATTATCCTGTAGTTTCCAGTTCTGATGAAGAGCTTACATCCAAAAGCGCTTTTCAGCTGCTGCTCGATCTGCTGAATGTTTCAAGCATTTTTTGTTTTTATATCAAGTTTCTGCCCTTTGCAGTTTTTTTTCAATTATCTATTCCATGAACTTTCATTTCTGCTTGTTGCATTTCAGGGTGCACATGAGGCCTGCAAGTAGTGTTGTGGATAGTTGAGTCTGGAGGTGCTGAAGACAGGTTTCAGAGGTGGAGAGGCTGAGATAGGGGCCGAGCAGTCAGTTGAGAAATCCGCACGAGTAGATTGGCCTACCTGGAGTTTACACTGTCTTTTAGTAAAGCAAATTAATCAACATCTTAACATGAAAATCAATGTTAAATGTTTTGGTTGTAGACTCTTTGTCAGAACTGGAAACTGGACGCCCTTGATAGTACAGTATCGAATAAAATTGAGGGAGCAGAACAATAGGTAGACATCAAAGGCCCAGAAAAATTGGCACTGTATGTGCGTCTGTGGCATAACCGCAGCATTGTCTGTAGTGCAAGTGGTAAGTTGCATGGAATGAGTAGTGCCATGAGATCTTTTTTGTCCACCTGAGAGGGCAGATGGGGCCTTGGATTATTCGAAAGACAGCACTTCATACAGTGCAGCAGTCCATCAGTACTGTACAGAAGTGTCAGCTCAGATTACCTGCTGAATTATCTGAAGTGGAGATTTCAACCCTCAACTATCTGGCTCATACAAGGGTGCTACTATTGAGCTAAAACTAACACTTAAATACCCTTTTAATTTTTTTCTCAAATATTTATCCAGTCCCCTTTTAAAAACTATTATGAATTCTGATTCCACCACTGGGGAAAAAAATCTGCTAACCTCTCTCTATATTTTTTCAGTGATGATCAAATTTATACCCTCTAGTTAAAGATTCACTGACCAGTGGAAATAGTTTTTTCTGCTCTATCTCATCAAGCTCTTCAAAAATTTAGCACTTCCTCTTAATCTTTGTTGTTCGAATGAAAAGAGCCCCATTTCTCTAGTTTCTTGGAAAATGGGAGAAAAGCCAAAGACCAATGCATCCTCTCAATGGAAACTTTGGGGGTCAGAGAGAGGGATGAAGATTAGGGCAGACAGAGGGGTTACACATACAGAGAGACAGGGGGAATTAAGGGAGACATTAACAGCAGAGGGAGAGGCATTAGAGGTTCAAAGGTAAAAATCTAGGCACACTGAGAAAGATTAGGCTCACAAAGAAAGACATTTGAGCCAAGGAGCATGTTTCGTTCCCAGGGACAGGTCAGATACTTCACCATACAGTTAGCCAATGCAATTAACAGGAATTTAACTTATTGAAAGAGAATTCTCTGAAGTTTGCAAAGGGGTGATCCTAACACCCACCCACTGCTAACCTACAGCTATTTACTCCCAACAACCTCATTAGCCATGCAGGGCAGTTTCAAAAGCCACCATTCATTGGCTTATTGTCTGTGGGAGGGAGGAAAAAATAGTTCTGGTGCAGCTAGTTTAAGGGGGGACCTTGCATTTACAGCTCGAGACACTGCAAGATGTCAAAGAGAGCAGCAGTTAAAGGCATGGCAGCAGCAGTAAGGGCATGAAGATTTACATCTGTGGAGATAATGTTGGCAGAAGTCAGGGCAAAGAAGGACCGTCTATACAAACAGCACATAGTGCTAAAAAAGATTTCATGAACTCACAAAGGTGGCCAAGGTAAGTACGTATTCGTGCTAACACACATCTTCTACCGCTAATAGAGCCTTTAATCACCTCCTGACATCATATATGTTTTCTCTCAGCACCTGCTGGTTAAGGGAACTCAGTAATGCAAAGGGCAACCTTTCTAAGCACTCACCAGCCATTTTCTCAGCTCACCTTTCGTGCAGCTAGTCTTCAAAAAATGTTTATGTAAAGGAAGAATGTATGTCCAATTCTCATCAAAATGGAATGCATGTACTCATATGGGGAAAAGGTTCATGCCAGTCACAGGCCTGGAACACTGCCTTCTCTTCCTCCAAAGGAAAAGTTGGTTTATAGCCAGTGCCAGAGAAATATCACTGTGGGGAAGGACCACTGTAAAGTCCTTACACAATACCACAAATCCACACGAGGCACATTCTATGGACAAGGTCACTCTATGACCTGCACCTTTAATCACAGGACCAAGAAGTGATGACCCTGCGTGGGACCTCCCTTTATATACCAGGATGACCAGGTGAGGAGTGTCTCCCACAAGTTCACCCCCTGTGGTCAAGGTGTACATTTCTCAAGTATATACAGTATTGCAGTGTTGTTACATGAAGGTTACATACATGACAACCACCATGATTGAAGAGCATGGGGTAATTTTGACTTTGAGCGATAGTATAAAATGGGCGCTGGCAGATCAACCACCCATCATATATTTCTCTAGTTTCTCTTTGATCTCCCCTCTTAATCTCTCCAAACTAATCTTATCCATGAGACCCACTTCCTGCACTCTTGACCTTATTCCCACTAAACTGCTGACAACCCAACTTCCTTTTCTGGCTCCCATATTAACTGACATTGTTAACGGTTCTCTCTCCTCTGTTCCCCTCTCCTTCAAATCTGCTGTCATCACCCCTCTCAAAAAAACAACCCTTGATCCCACTTTGCTAGCTAGCTATCACCCCATCTCCAACCTCCCTTTCCTGTCCAAAGTATTTGAACGTGTTGTAGCCTCCCAAATCCATGATCATCTTTTCATGAATTCAATTTTTGAATCCCTTCAATCTGGCTTCGCCCCTGCCACAGTACTGAAACTGCTCTCATCAAAGTCACAAATGACATCCTTTGTGACTGTGACAAAGGTAAACTATCCCTCCTCGTCCTTCTGGGCCTGTCTGCAGCCTTTGACACAGTTGACCACTCCATCAGCCTCCAATGCCTCTCCACCAATGTCCAGCTAGGTGGGACTGCACTCGCTTTGTTCCATTCTTATCTATCTAATCGTAGCCAGAAAATCTCCAGCAATGGCTTCTCTTCCCACTCCCACATCGTTACCTCTGGTGTCTCCCAAGGATCTGTCCTCGGTCCCCTCTTAATTTTATATATATAGATATATATATATGTTGCCCCTTGGCGATATCATCCGAAAACACGGAGTCAGTTTCCACATGTACGCTGACAACACCCAGCTCTATTTCTCCACCACTTCTGTCAACCCCTGCTTGGTATCTAAATTGTCAGATTGCTTGTCCGACATCCAGTACTGGATGAGCAGAAATTTTCTCCAATTAAATATTGGGAAGACCAAAGCCATTATCTTTGGTCCCTGCCACAAATTGCGTTCCCTAATTACTGACTCCATCCCTCTCCCTAGCATCAATCTCAGGGTGAACAAGACAGTTCGCAACCTAGGTGTCATATTTTATCCTGAAATGAATTTCCAGCCACATTTCCACGGCATAACTAAAACTGCCTTTTTCCACCTCTGTGACATTGCCCGTCTCCGCCCCTGCCTCAGCTCTTCTGCTGCTGAAACCCTCATTCATGCCTGTGTTACCTCTAGACTTGACTACTCCAGCTCACTCCTGGCCAGCCTTCCATATTCCACACTATGTAAACTTGAAGTTATCTAAAACCCAGCAGCCCGTGTACTAACCTGCACCGTCAAGATCACCCATCCCTTCTGTGCTTTCTGCCCTACATTGGCTTCCAGTTAAACAACGCATCGATTTCAAAATTCTCATCCTTGTTTACAAATCACTCCATGGACTTGCGCCTCCCTAGCTCTGTAATCTTTTTCAGCCTCACAATCCCACAAGATGTCTGCGCTCCTCAAATTCTGGCCTCTTGAACATCCCTCATTATAACTGCTCAACCAGCGGTGGACGTGCCTTCAGCTGCCTAGGTCCTAAGCTCTGGAACTCCCTTCGTAAACCTCTACACCTCTCTCCCTCTCTTTCTTCCTTTAAGATGCTCGTTAAAACCTACCTTTTTAAACAAGCTTTTGATCATCTGCCTTAATTTCTTCTGTGGCTCGGAGTCAAATTTATCTGTTTGTCTGTAACAATGTTGTGAAGGGTCTTGGGATGTTTTACTACGTTAAAGGTGCTTTATAAATAGAAGTTATTATTATTACATTACATAGAATTAAATAGAATGTACAGCACAGAAACAGGCCATTCGGCCCAACCAGTCCATGCTGGCATTTATGCTCCACTCAAGCCTCCGCTCATCTTTCCTCATCTAAATCTATCAGCATAACCCTCTATTTCTGTTCTCCCACATATGCTTGTCTAGCCTCCCCTTAAATGTATCTATACTATTTGCCTCAACCACTTCCTGTCGTAGTGAGTTCCACATTCTCATCACTCTCTGGGTAAAGCAGTTTCCTCTAAGTTCCCTATTTGATTTCTTAGTAACTTTCTTATATTGATGGCCTCCAGTTTTGTTCATCCTTTCCTGATAGGTATAACCTCGCAGTTCTGGTATCATCCTTATCATTCTTTTTTGCACACTCGCCAGTGCCTCCATATTTTTATAATATTGTGACCAGAACTGTGCACAAGGTTCAATACAAGTTTAGCATAACTTCTCTACTTTTCAATTCTATCCCTCTAGAAATAAACCCAGTGCTTGGTTTGCTTTTGTTACGGCCTTAGTGATTTGTGTATTTGTACTCCCAGATCCCTTTTCTCCTCTACCCCAATAAGATTCTTATTTGCCAAGTAATATGTAACCTCCTTATTTTTCTTACCAAGATGTAATACCTCACATTTATCTGTGTTGAAATTCATTTGCCAATTATATGGCCATTCTATAAGTTTATTAATATCGTCTTATAATTTGTTGCAGTCCTCCTCGGTGTTGACTATCCCTCCCAGTTTGGTGTCTTCCACAAATTTAGAAATTGTGTTTTTGATTCAAAAGTCTAAATCGTTAATATAAACTGTCCATGTGGTACTCCATTTCCTACCTTCTGCCACTCTCTGCGTTCCGTCTTTTAGCCAGCTAGCTATCCATTCTGCTCCTTGTCCCCTGACCTCTGCCTATTTTTATTAGTCTATTATGTAGTACCTTATCAAAGGCCTTTTGGAAATCTAGATATGTTACATTTACTATATTACCCTTCAAAGAATTCAGTGAGATTGGTCATGCAAGACTTTCCCATTTAAAATCCATGTTGACTATTCATTCTTATATTTTTGATTTCTAGATGTTTTTCTATTTTCTCCTTTAGTAGGGATTCCATTATTTTTCCTACTAAGCTGACTGGCCTATAGTTCCCTGGACATGTTCTATCTCCCTTCTTAAATATAGGTATTAAGTTAGGTATCTGGCACTACACTTAGTCCTCTGGCACTACACTTTTTTCAAATCAATTATTAAATATATGCAATAGATATAATGATATACAGCTTTCCCAATTTTTATTTCCATTGACAACCCATAAAATTGTTGCAGCATCAGGATGCCAGGAAGAGCTTCTAAGAATATTGGTGGCTTCCAGAGTAGCAGCGGCTACTGTTTCCAAAGATGCTTTCAGCTGGACATTCTCTTGGGACTTGCAAGAACTGATTGGGACTATTTTGTCTGTGATGATACCTACCAATATCACATCTGAGCCTCTGCCCAGCACCAGTGTGGTGCAAGGAGTGGGTGCAGATGTTGCTATCTCTCGAGAGTGGCCATGAGCCTACTTCCATAAGTCCCTCTCCAATACTATCACCGGAGGGAATTTCAGACATTGCAAGTGTAAGAGTGCAAGAAACTGGTCTCTCTGGGATAACAGTTACCCTGAGATGAGAGTCACCTCAGGCCCCTAAGGCTCCACCTGAACCTCCCAGTGCTCAATCTTACTTCACTGAGGGAGCACCTCATAGGAGTAGTAGATTAGGAGCTAGAACAAGTAAATTAACTGGTACAAAGTGTGATCACAATGTTAAGAATAGTTGCAGATAGGCAGAATGGATTTTTGTGGCACTTTCTGGTGAATGCTGTTTAAAGTAAACACAGCTTGGTCACATGAGTTCATTCCTGTGTTTGCTTTCAACTTTTGGGAATTGGATGATGGCAGGTGAAATGGAGACTTCTGTCTTTTGAAGGAACTTGGCAGAAATCTTGGACAATGAGAGGCTTTGTAAGAGTTGAGGAGAGGGTCACAGGCAGGCGTGAAATTACTTTAGTTTAGTGAGTGAACTCATTTTTTTTAAGTGCAGGGCTATCGGTTATGCTCTTCTTGCTCTGGCTGATGGTTCCCCCGCTGCACTTACTTTCCTTTCTGTGCACCTTCCTCGTTCTGTGACGTTGTAGGCGCTTCCTCCAGCTTGTCATCATTGTCATCACCTACAGGTTCCAGAAACAGCAAGCCTTTCTTTGTGACAATCTTAGGAAGCATGCAACAAGCCACAATGATCTTGGAAACTTCTGCCGGAGCTGTACTGCAGCGCTCCACTGGAATTATCCAGGCACCTAAAGCAAGATGTCAGAATTCCTGTACTCTGCTTTATAACACTTCTTATGATTCTATATTCCTCATTATATCTGTTCTCCCTTTTTATCTGTGGAAGCCTCACTGGAGTCATCAGCTATGAGTGGAGTGGAGGGCCAGTCACCAATTAAGCATGCTAGTACATGGCCTTGAGTTGTCAGGGCTGGAATGGTGGATTGTTGCCTGATGAAAGAGTCATGGCCACTCTTTAGGTATCTGTCATTGACATACAGGGTCAGGTGATTAGCACTGTACACTAGATAGAGGACTTTGAGATCCTTATGATTTCCATCAATTGCTCTCTGCATCAATGGGAATCCAGTAAGCCTATATAACTGCAAATCTCCCTTTGCTTCTTTGGTTCCATTAAGAAGGAAATTGATTATGCAGCCACCCTGAAAAGAATACCAGTGACCTTACTGATTGCTATTATTGCTCCGTGAAGCGCCTTGGGACATTTTACTACAGGTATTAAGAAAGAAAGACTTGCATTTATATAGTGCCTTTCATGACCACTGGACATCTCAAAGCATTTACAGCCAATGAAGTCATTTTGAAGTGTAGTCACTGTTGTAATGTGATACTAGGTTAACGGCACTATATAAATACAAGTTGTTCTTGATGCACAATTAATATGAAAAAAAATGATCTTATTGAATAGCGGAGCAGGCTCGAGGGGCCAAATGGCCGATTCCTGCTTCTTATGTTCTTATGTTAAAAGCCATAATGTTGACATAGGACCTCTGAATGGAAGTTGCCATTTTAATATGTTTTTAGTGGGTTACAATGCAGGAGTGCAATAACTTTTGTTCTGTATACCTATACATGTATATAACGTTAACCATTAAAAAAGTATTACATTCTTTTGTTAATACAGATAATTCTGGAATATAAAGTATTTTCTATATATGCAATAACTCCCTGTTTAGATGAATGTAAAAGCTGTTGTAAATTTGTGATACTTTTCAAAGAAGAATAATAAGTTCTCTCAACGTCTAAGCTGAACACCACCAAAAACAGATTAATTGGTCTTTCATCTGACTTGCTGTGGGGCTTTGCTGCACGTTTGTCTGCTTAACAACTGTGACTACACTTCAAGAGTAACTCATGCTGCAAAGTGCTTTGGGATGTCCTGAGGACAGGATAAGATGCTATATAAATTCAAGTTCATTACTAAAATGTTTGAAGGAAGAAATTGTTAAACCTTAGTAGGAAAGTCAATAAGGAGTCTACACTTTGAAATTAATTTATCTTTTCCTGTATTTTAAGATAATTTCCAGCAAATTTGGTATAATGTTCATAATATATATAGTACAATACAGTTCAGGCTGACATTGCATTCTGTTTGTATATTTCCAGTATAGCTATCTAGAGGATGTCAGCTAAATTCTGTATCAGATTCAAAAACTAGTGAGGTTTAAATTGTTTGTTTCACTTGTACTCCAGTATGCATTCAGGTGCCTTGCACGTGTCTATACTTTGTTTTCATTGAGTTCTGTAATATTCAGCTTCAGTTCTTAGAGAATGTAATCTTACAAAAAAATAGTAAAATTATGTCAGTATATAAAACTTATGAAATCTCCTCAGACTGGACCAAAGGACAGTATATATTGAAGCATTGCTTCCTGTTCAATAAAATCTGTCATTAGTTCAAGATAACATTCCATGGCCTAGAAATTCGGAAGGGCCCATTTTTGAGTCTTAAGCGTAGCGCCTGAAAATGGGCACTATGCAATCCAATTTCTAGGCATCAGTATACAATTCAGAAATAATAAAAAGGTTGGGAATGACTAAGGTTTATGAAAACAAGCACCAGTAAATAAAATTGAAAAGAATAAACAATGCAGGAAATAAAACCCTTGAGTAAGTATCAATAGCATGATTGTTCTTTATAATAATTTCAGTGACATTCCCCTTCACAGATTTCTTCCTGTTTAACTGTTGACCACCTGGATTTGAGCAAGATACACGTTCTCTGGCCTCAGTATTTGTTAATTTTAAACGAGCTTCGGCGTAGGCTGACAGGTCCAGCTGACTATCATGGTAACAGCCATCAAAAGCCATGGTTTGTGTCTGATTCAACCTAAAGGAATCCAAAAACTGAAAAATAAAAGTGCCTTTGTGATTATCACTAATATTGAGACATTTATATAAAAGTGACCGATAGACTTTAAAAGCAATCTTCCCATTTATAAATCAGTTTACTGCAGTCATTTATTAAGTGCATCTTCAACTCTGTAAAACCAAATGACTAAACAGTCAAATAATTTCAGGTTAATTAAAATCAGCTTCTTTCCTCCTTTTCATGTAACAATGGGATGAATTTTCTTCTAAGATTATGGGTCCTGTCATCAGGATTCAGGCCCTAGGATCAGGGAATTGCTGAGAACTGATCCTGGCTAGTTATCAGTTGACAATAGATGTATTTTTCCTGGTTTTTGTTGATCAGATCATGAAGGAATGGTGTTATAATGATTGGCATCAACACCGAGAACCCAACTATACAGAAACTCTTTCCAAGAGTTCTGAAGAACAGAAAGGTTTTTAAAGAAAACAGGATCTGTAAAGCTGCTCCCATAATACCAACATTCATACACCTAAGCTATTGCATCGAACTAGAAGCTACACCAAGTGCAGCATACGTTGGTAAATCACTGTTACCTTACTCAGCAGCCAATCTACACCATACGATTGGAACTATCAGTGGTAGGCAAGGTTACTCAACATTTATGGTGGTGCCTTCTTCCAGTCTAGCATAGGCACCATCTGCCCTGCCAGCCATGTGCCTGAGCCATCCATAGATGTATGAAACTACCGATTGACACCTTTTAAAGGCGAACACAACATGTAGCCACATACCTTTAAGTGACTGTATCCTTTTCCATGTTTTCACAATCCTTCACCAGCAGCCAGCATGAGACATGATATGAGCTGAGAGCTCACTTATACTA
Organism: Pristiophorus japonicus; assembly: GCF_044704955.1. NCBI lineage: Eukaryota > Metazoa > Chordata > Chondrichthyes > Pristiophoridae > Pristiophorus > Pristiophorus japonicus. Next base: position 57,168,766 of record NC_091987.1, read on the forward strand.
CAGGTACAATGTCCAGAATCCGACTGTCCGAAAACCAGACATTTTTGCGGCAGCCAAGATGGCGACATCGGGCGGCTAGGGTTGAAGAAACCGGTAAAAACCGCAGCGCCGGGGGGGCCATGGGAGGCGAGAATTAGTGGGAATCAGCGAGGAGTGGTGGGTCGGCGGGCGGCGAGGAGTGCCAACAGCGAGGTCCGAAAACCAGCTCGGTCCCGGTGTTTCTGGATTTGGGACGTGTTAATTTTCTTGTCTGAAATCCGGAAAGATCTGAAAACAGGCACGGTTTCAGTCCCGAGGTTGCTGGATTTCAGACATTGTACCTGTATTATAATTAGAGAGACCCTGGAAATTTCACTGGACGCAAATCTGAGCTCAACGTATTGGCGTTGCGGGAGCAATCACTGACCCCATCAGTGCCGCTTCAGCCAGTATGTATGCAGAGGGTGTGCGAAGACGGGGCATCTGCAGCTGCGACACACCACGTGGATAATGATTAATTCAGCATGGATCTGGCAATGCAGCCTGAGACATTTGAGAGCTCCGAGGAGGAAGTGTATAGTGTACGTACGTTCCTAATAAAGAGCCAACTGATAATGATGGAGATCAAATTAAACGGCGTGCCGGTATCCATAGAATTAGACACGGGTGCGAATCAATCGATAATAAGCCAGAGGACTTTCAAAAACTGTGGGAGACCAAGGCAGAGAGACCCAAGCTGAGTCCGATAAATGCGAAGTTGCATACCTACACCAAAGAGCTCATACCAGTGATCGGTAGTGCAGCAGTAAGAGTGTCGTGTGAGGGAACTGTCATGTATTCAACTATCATTGTAACCCATGTATAAGCTGACCTAAGTTGTACACCTTGAGAACATTGACCACAAGGAGGTGAACTTGTGGGAGACACTCCTAACCTGGACTTTCAGGTATAAAAGGGGAAGCTCCACCCACCTTCATCACTTGAGGTCTTGGTAATAAAGGTAACTAGTCACAGAGTGACCTTCTCTCAAGTACGGGCCTCGTGTGCATTTATACTGTATAGTAAGGACATATCAGGAGCAGTTCATGATCCACCGTTATGGATTATCCCGGGCAATGGCCCATCATTATTCGGCAGGAGTTGGCTCGAGAAAATAAAATGGAAATGGTACGATATCAAAGCTTTGTCATCAGCGGATGATGATGTATGTGCTCAAGTGCTGAGCAAATTTCCCTCACTGTTTGAGCCGGGAATTGGCAGCTTCAAGGAAGCCAAGGTGCAGATTCACCTAGGCCCAGACGCAAGGCCCATCCATCACAAAGCCAGGGCGGTCCCGCACATGATGAGAGAAAAGGTCGAGCTCAAATTGGACAGGCTACAATGCGAAGGGGTCATCTCACCGGTCAAATTTAATGAATGGGCCAGCCCCATTGTTCTGGTGTTAAAGAGCGATGGCACGGTCAGGATTTTTGGAGCTACAAGGTCACGATCAACCAAGTTTCGAAACAAGATTAGTACCCGCTACCAAAAGCTGATGACCTGCTTGCAACGCTAGCCGGGGGAAAATCGTTCACCAAGTCTGATCTAACGTCGGCCTTCATGACACAGGAATTGGTTGAATCATCAACACGCAAAAGGACTGTTTATTTGCAACAGGTGCCCTTTTTGCATTCGTTCAGCGGCAGCCATATTTCAGAGAAACATGGAGAGCCTATGGAAATCCGTCCCCAGGATTGTGGTATTCCAAGACGACATCCTAGTCACAGGTCGTGACACCGCCAAAAACCTGCACAATCTGGAAGAGGTTCTGCGTCGTCTGGACAAAGTGGGACTCAGGCTGAAATGTTCAAAGTGCATTTTCTTGGCACCAGAGGTCAAATTCCTTGGACGAAAGATTGCTGCAGATGGAATCAAGCCTACAGACGCGAAAACAGAGGCCATCAAAAATGTGCCCGGGCCCCAGAATGTGACGGAGCTGCGTTCTTTCCTGGGTCTTCTCAACTACTTTGCTAACTTTTTATCCAAATTGAGCACAGTATTAGAGCCTTTGCACAAGCTGCTCAGGAAAGGAGACGACTGGGTGTGGGATGAACTTCAAGACAGAGCCTTTGAGAAGGCTCGAAACCTATTGTGTTCCCACAAGCTACTTGTACTGTATGACCCATGCAAGCATCTAGTTTTGACCTGTGATGCGTCGTCCTATGGGGTCGGCTATGTACTCCAGCAAGCCAATGAGTCAGATAAACTACAACGAGTTGCATACGCGTCTCGAAACCTGTCCAAGATGGAAAGAGCCTATGGCATGGTAGAGAAAGAGGCTTTAGCATGTGTTTATGGGATAAAAAAAATGCACCAGTACCTGTTTGGGTTTCGCTTCGAGCTGGAAACCGATCCCAAGCCGCTTATATCGTTGTTCTCGGAACAAAAAAGTTATCAATATCAACATGTCGTCCCGCATCCAGAGGTGGGCGCTGACATTATCTGCCTATGATTATGTCATTTGCCACAGACCAGGCACTGACAACTGTGCTGATGCATTGAGCCGGTTACCGTTGCCCACACCGGAGGTGGAAACGCCAATGCCTGCAGAGCAACTCATGGTCAAGAATGCCTTTGAGAGTGAAGGGTCGCCTGTCACTGCTCAACAAGTTAAGACCTGGACCAGCCAGGATCCGACCCTATCAGTTGTAAAATATTGTGTTCTTAACGGGGACTGGTCGATCATCCCCAAGGAAATGGGTGCTGAAACCAAACCGTACAGCCGTCGCAAAGATGAGCTTTCCATCCAGTCTGACTGTTTACTGTGGGGTAATCATGTTGTAATGCCCAAGAAAGGCAGGGCGAGATTTGTACGGGAGTTACATAGTATGCATCCTGGTATTTTCATGATGAAGGCCATCGCCAGGTGGCCTGGCATTGACTCGGACTTAGAGGCATGTGTGCATCAGTGCATCACTAGCATGCAGTTAAGCAATGTCCCAAAAGAAGCTCTGCTCAGTCTGTGGTCATGGCCATCCAAACCGTGGTCTAGAATCCACATTGACTTTGCAGGCCCCATCCTCGGTAAAATGCTTTTTGTGGTGGTGGATGCGTACTCCAAATGGATATAATGTGTGAGCATGTCATCCAGCACTTCCTCTGCCACCATCGAGAACCTGAGAGCCATGTTTGCCACACATGGTCTGCTAGACATCGTTGTCAGCGACAACGGACCGTGTTTCACGAGCCTGGAGTTTCAAGAGTTCATGAAACGCAACAGCATAAAACACGTGCGGTCAGCCCCGTTCAAACCCACGTCCAATGGTCAAGTGGAGCGGGCAGTTCAAATCATCAAGCCAAGCCTGAAACACGTAACTCACGGTTCCTTGCAGACACGCCTGTCACGCATACTGCTCAGTTACAGGACAAGGCCACACACACTCACCGAAGAGAACCTCAAAACCAGGCGCTCTCTTGTGTATGGAGAAAGAGTCAGACCGAACACTGTGAGCTCAAAGTAAAATGTGACCTTAGTCTTTTATTGCAGTCTCCATAGTGCCTCTCCAACCTGTGAAGCCTCCTTAAATACCTGTGCTCCCAAGGGATTATGGGATTCCTTGGGACTCCAGGGCATGAGCCTTCTGGTGGCCGTACAGAGTAAATACAAGTGTACATAGAAAACAACACTCCCCCAAAGTCAATAGGGTAATTATTTACAATGTGAGTCGATCTGGGGCCATTCTTGCCCTGGTTGATCGTCTCGGTGTGAAAGCTGGTGTTGTTGAATCTTTTGTTGGGCTCTCGCTGGGCTGCTATGCAACTGGCCTTGCTGGGCTGCCTGGTGTGTTGGGCCCTGCAGGGCTGCTGTGGATGATGGGTTCAACTTTGTGGTCAACCATGGTGCTGGTTGCCACTGATGTGTATGTTGGGGGATCAAAAAAGGTAGGACCCAAGGTGGGTTGCTCAGGATAGTCCGTGAATCTGAGTTTGATTTGGTCCAAGTGTTTCCGGTGGATGAGTCCATCTGAAAATTTGACCTGAAACACAGTGCTCCCCTCTTTGGCCATGACAGTGCCGGGAAGCCACTTAGGACCTTGTCCATAATTTAATACAAATACAGGATCATTGATTTCAATCTCGCGTGACACATTTGCGCTATCATGGTATGCACTTTGTTGAAGCCGCCTGCTCTCTATCTGTTCATGCAGATCAGGGTGAACTAACGAGAGCCTTGTCTTAAGTGCCCTTTTCATGAGCAGTTCAGCAGGTGGGATCCCAGTGAGTGAGTGGGGTCTTGGCGGTAGCTAAGCAGGACTCGGGATAGGCGAGTCTGCAGTGAGCCTTCAGTTACCCTCTTCAAGCCTTGCTTGATGGTTTGCACTGCTCTCTCTGCCTGACCATTGGACGCTGGTTTAAATGGTCAATGGTGTGACATGTTTGATCCCGTTAAGGGTCATGAATTCTTTGAACTCAGCACTGGTAAAACATGGTCCGTTGTCATTCACCAGGACATCGGGTAGGCCGTGTGTGGCAAACATGGCCCCCAGGCCTTCAGTAGTGGCAGCGGACGTGCTAGCCGACATTGTCTCACATTCAATCCACTTGGAGTACGCGTCTACAAGTACAAGGAACATTTTACCCAAAAACGGGCCTGCATTGTCGACGTGTACCATAGACCATGGTTTGGAGGGCCGAGACCATAAACTTAGCGGCGCCTCTCTGAGTACATTGCTTAACTGTGAGCATGTATTACATCTGTGAACGCAGGACTCTAAGTTCGCATCGCTACCGGGCCACCGCAAGTGGGATCTGGCTATCGCTTTCATCATTACGATGCTTGGATGGGTACTGTGGAGGTCATTGATGAAGGTGTCTCTGCCCTTCTTGGGGACCACTACTTGAGTGCCCCACAGAAGGCAGTCTGCCCGTGTAGATATTTCATCTTTGCGCCGCTGGAACGGCTTTATCTCTTCCTGCATTTCCAATGGAACACTGGACCAGCTCCCGTGAAGCACACAGCTTTTGACACGAGATAATATGGGGTCCTGGCTTGTCCAGGTTTTGATCTGCCAGGCAGTGACGGGTGATTGCTCACTCTCAAATGCTTCCATAACCATGGCTAGATCTGCGGGCTGCCATTTCCACCCCCGTGGTGGGCAATGACAGCCTACTGAGAGCATCGGCGCAGTTTTCTGTGTCTGACCTGTGGCGGATGGCATAGTTGTATGCGGACAACGTGAGCACCCATCTCTGGATGCGGGCCGATGCGTTGGTATTTATCCCTTTACTCTCGGAGAACAGGGATATAAGTGGCTTATGGTCGGTTTCCAATTCGAATTTTAGCTCAAACAGGTATTGATGCATTTTCTTTAACCCATAGACACATGCTAACGCTTCTTTCTCAATCATGCTGTAGGCTCTCTCAGTCTTAGACAGACTCCTGGATGCATAAGCAACCGGTTGCAGTTTCCAGAAATCATTAGCTTGTTGCAATACACACCCGACACCATATGATGACGCATCACATGCTAGTACCAAACGCTTACATGGATCATACAACACAAGCAATTTGTTTGAGCACAACAATTTTCTCACTTTTACAAAGGCGTTTTCTTGGCTTTTGCCCCAAACCCATTCATCCCCTTTTCATAGTAAGACATGTAGTGGTTCTAGCAGCGTGCTGAGACCCGATAAGAAGTTACCAAAGTAGTTCAGGAGTCCCAGAAACGACCGCAGCTCCGTCACGTTCTGTGGCCTCGATGCATTCTCGATTGCTTCCGTCTTTGCTTTGGTGGGCCTGATGCCGTCAGCCACGATCCTCCTTCCCAGGAACTCCACTTCAGGCACCAGGAAAACGCACTTCGAGCGTTTTAACCTGAGCCCAACGCAGTTGAGTTGACTAAGAACCTCCTCCAGGTTCTGCAGATGCTCGACTGTGTTCTGACCTGTGACCAAGATGTTGTCCTGGAAGACCACGGTGTATGGGACTGACTTCAGTAAGCTTTCCATGTTTCTCTGGAATATCGCTGCCGCCGATCGGATTCCAAGCGGGCATCTGTTATAAACAAAAAACCTTTGTGCGTGTTGATGCAGGTGAGGGCCTTCGATGATTCCTCCTGCGTCATGTAGGCTGAAGTCAGATCCAGCTTCGTGAATGCCTTCCCTCCTGCCAGCATTGCAAAGAGGTCGTCGGCCTTTGGTAGTAGGTATTGGTCCTGCAGGGAGAAACGATTGATAGTTACTTTGTAATCGCCATAGATTCTGACGGTGCCATCTCCCTTGAGGACTGGGATGATAGGACTGGCCCACTCATTGAACTTGATTGGGGAAATGATGCCCTCTCTTTGCAGCCGGTCTAGCTCGATCTCTACCCCTTCTCTCGTCATGTATGGTACTGCTCTCGCCTTGTGATGGATAGGTCGTGCCCCCGGAATTAGGTGGATCTGCACTTTTGCTCCTTGGAATTTCCCAATACCTGGTTCGAACAGCGAAGGAAATTTGTTAAAGACATGGGCACACAAAGTGTCGTTAGCAGGCGATAGCGCTTGGACGTCGTCCCAGTTCCAGTGTATCTTTCCCAGCCAGCTCCTGCCGAGCAGCGTGGGACCATCGCCCGGTAGCACCCAGAGTCATAGCTTGTGCACCGCTCCATCGTAGGAGACCTATACCATAGCACTGCCGATTACAGGAATCTGTTCTTTCGTGTAAGTTCTTAGTTTCGTGCGAACTGGAGTTAAGACTGGCCTTGAAGCCTTATTGCACCACAACCTTTCGAAAGTCTTTTTGCCCATGATGGACTGGCTCGCACCTGTGCCCAGCTCCATAGACACCACGAGTCCATTTGGTTCAACATTCATCATTATCGGGGGACAATTCGTGTCCCCATGTACCTCTGCCTCCTCGATCTGAGGCTCTGGTTCGTCATGATCCTCCATGGATCTGTCCTCCTCTGAAACATGGTGGTTTGCAGGTTTAACAGGCTTTGCAGCTCGCCTGCACACTCATTGGAGGTGTCCCATTGTTCTACAGCCCTTGCAAATGTATTCTTTCAATTGGCATGAATGGAAACGATGATCACCCCCACAGCGCCAAGAAGATATTAATGGCCTTGCATTCATCACCCTTGATGGTGGACTCTGAGACATCTGCGGATGTGTAGCTGCAGGTATATGTGAACTGCCCTGTACATTACGATTTGAAAGCATCATCACTTTGTTCACAGTACTTGTAGCAGCACTTGTGTGCTGAGAGATTTGCTTCGTATTGTCACTGGTGGCAATGAACGCTTGGCCTATCGCTATGGCCTTACTCAAGGTTGGGGTCTCTGCAGTCAAAAGTTTGTGAAGTATGGTTTCATGGCCAATGCCAAGTATGAAAAGTCTCTGAGCATCTGCTCCAAATGTCCTTCAAATTCGCAATGTCCTGCAAGGCGTCTTAGCTCAGCGACATAACTCACCACTTCCTGCCTTCAGACCGTTTGTAGGTATAGAACCGATACCTTGTCACCAGAATGCTTTCCTTCGGGTTCAAATGCTCTCGGACCAGTGTGCACAAATCATCGTACGATTTCTCCGTGGGTTTCGTTAGAGTGAGCAGATTCGTCATGAGGCCATACTTTGGTGCCCCACAGACGGTGAGGAGGATTGCCCTTCGTTTCGCAGGACTCTCTTCCCCGTCTAGCTCGTTGGCCATGAAGTATTGGTTGAGTCGCTCCACAAAAGTTTCCCAATCATCTCCCTCTGAGAATTTCTCCAGGATGCCCACTGTTCTCTGCATCTTTGGGTTCGCTATCTGTATCTTGTCACCAGTTGTTGTGTATGAAGAGTCAGACTGAACACTGTGAGCTCAAAGTAAAGTGTGACCATAGTCTTTTATTGCAGGTCTCCAGAGTGCCTCTCCAACCTGTGAAGCCTCCTTAAATACCTGTGCTCCCAAGGGATTATGGGTTCCCTTGGGACTCCAGTGGACGAGCCCTCTTGTGGCTGTACAGAATAAATACAAGTGTACATATATAACATCTCTAGTCTATCCTGACCTTAACGATTATGTCGAAACCCGACGTCGACGCCAGCAGTAGTATCACAACCGTGCCGCATTGTCACGCGACATATCTGTAAATGACCCAGTGTATGTACTTAACCATGGTCAAGAGCCCACGTGGCTCCCGGGCAATGTTATGGATAAGGAGGGTGACCGGGTGTATATGGTTAAGCACAAGAATGGGCAGATGTGCAGGAAACACATTGATCAAATCAAGCTAAGAAGCACTGATGACCCGGAACAGTTGGGAGAAGACACCATGAGCTTTGACGACTAAACAACTCACATCCAGCCAGCAGAAGGACCCACTGAGGTCAACGCCCAGCCCCAAGTCATGAGAGACTCGGAAAGCACTGGGATTGAACGGAGACGGTCAACCAGGGAGTGAAGGGCTCCAGACTGTCTGAACTTGTAATATGGACTTGTGCCAAGAACTGTGGGGGCGAGGGGATGGGAATGATGTAAAGTATGTACATAAAGGTCTGCCCATCATCAGGGGGCACTACCATCGGAGGTCCTAGGCTCATAGGTACACTCGTGCTGGGCCCGGTTTATAACCTGAACTTCACCTTTGCATCTTCACGTCTGAAGCCATTAAAGACTGACCAGGTTACACCTAGTCACTGGCTCACAGTACGGAGTTCATTGTATCATTTCATACACCACAATGAGAAAAGCCAATTTTGTTGGAAAAGGTAAACTCTCTGCATGTTCTGCAAAGCTCATGCCTTTTTAAACTAATACAACTGGTGTTTTTCTACAGCAAGAAAATAAAGTTTTATCCAGTAAAATATCCTAAAACAACCTGTGGGGCCAATTATATAGCTTGTGATCTGTACTGGGGGCATAAATATAAGACAGCCAACTAAGAGAACAAATAAACAATTTAGGAGGAATTTCTTTACACAGAGTGGTGACAATGTGGAACTCACTGTCACATGCAGTGATTGAAGCAGATAGCATTGACACATTTAAGGGAAGACTTGATGCATACATGACAGAAAAAGGTATAGAGAGATATAGGGGCAAGGTGGGAAGAGTGCAAGGAGGCTCGGGAAGAGTAGAAGAACTGGCATAGATCTCAAAGGTCTGTATTTGATTGTTAAATGACTAAATATACTTTGTGTGTGTGTGTGTTTATTTCTGGCTCTCTCTCTATCCTTGTGTATGTCTGTGATTCTATCTGTTCTTGGGTGGTTCTGTGTGTGTGAAACTGGTTCTCACTCTGCATCCTTGCATGTGATTGTGGTTCTCAATCTTTATATTTCTGTGTGATTTTCTCTGTTTGTGTGTGTGTGTACTGCAATTCTCTCTGTACCCCTGTTGGTATCTGTGCTTTATTCTCCCTCTCTCCCTGTGTGTCGGTGGTTTTCTCCCTGTATTCCTGTGTCCTTGTGGTTCTCCCTCTTTTCCTTCTGTGTGTCTGATTCATCCTCCCTCTCCTTGGGTGATTTGGGCTGCTCCAGACCTGCACTGCTGCCAGCTCCAGACCTGCACTGCTGCCAGCTCCAGACCTGCACTGCTGCCAGCTCCAGACCTGCACTGCTGCCAGCTCCAGACCTGCACTGCTGCCAGCTCCAGACCTGCACTGCTGCCAGCTCCAGACCTGCTATCTCATTCAATGTTGGCCTGCTCCAGGACCACTTTCCTCCATGATGGCTACTCCAGATCCAGATTGAACCATAAAATCCAACAAATGGCATGTTCAAACTTTCTTACCCCATCCTCACTGCTGTGCTTCAGCTACCTCCCTCCAACTCACAAAAAGCAAGGTCCCACTCTCCTTGGCTCCCATAATACTGAACTCCCAACTTGTTTTACTTGACTCCAGCAATATTCACCAGCTCTCTTTCCTGGGTCCAGACTCACTGCCTCTCTTTCCTGGACCCATCTCTCTTTCATGGCCTCTCTCTCACTGCTTTTCTTTCCTGTTACCCTGTGACGCAGGCTAATTTTAGTTGATTTAATTCTGCAGCCTTGGAAAGTTCTGCATTTAGGAACGTAGGAAACATAGGAACAGGAGTAGGCCATTGAGCCACTCAAGCCTGTTCCGCTATTCAGCGAGACCTTGGCTGAACTATGACCTTACTCCATATATCCGCCTTTGGCCCATATCCCTTAATACCTTTGGTTAACAATAAGCCATCAATCATAGATTTAAAATAAACAATTGATCTAGCGTCAATTGCCGTTTGCAGAAGAGAGTTACAAATCTCTACCACCCTTTGTGTGTAGAAGTGTTTCCTAATTTCACTCCTGAAAGATCTGGCTGTAATTTTTAAGATTATGCCCCCTAGTCCTAGGCTCACCAACTAGTGAAATAGTTTCTCTCTATCTACGATATCTGTTCCTCTTAATATCTTGAAAACTTTGATCAGATCACCCCTTAACCTTCTAAATTCTAGGGAATACAATCCTAATTTGTATAATCTCTCCCCATAATTGGAGTCCGGGTATCATTCTGGTAAACCTACGCTGCACTCCCTCCAAGGCCAATATATCCTTCCTAAAGTGTGGTGCCCAGAACTGCTCACAGTACTCCAGGTGTGATGTAATCAGGGTTTTGTATAGCTGCAGAATAACTTTTAACCCCTTGTATTATAGTCCTCTAGATATAAAGGCCAGCATTCCATTAGTCCTTTTGGTTATTTTCTGTACCTGTTCGTGACATTTTAATGATCTATGTACCTGGATCTCCCAAAGTCTCTTTGGACCTCCACTGTTTTTAGCTTTTCACCATTTAGAAAGTACCCTGTTCTATCCATTTTAGGTCCAAAGTGGATGATCTCATATTTGCCTACATTGAAATCCATTTGCCACAGTTTTGCCTATTTACTTAATCTGTTGATATCCCTTTGTAATGTTATGCTTTCATCCACAAATAACTACAATGCTGCATATCTTTGTGTCAATTGACAAATTTTGATATATGGCTTTCTATGTTATTAATACATACTGTGAATAGTTGAGGTCCCAACACAGATCCTTGTGGGACACCACCAGTCACATCCTGCCAATTAGAGTACTTACCCATTATCCCTACTGCCTGTCAGCAGCCGCTGAGTAAATTTCCTAACCAGGTCAGTAATTTGCCTTCAATTCCATGGGCTTCCACCTTAGTTAACAGTCTCTTATGTGGGACTTTAGCAAATGCCTACTGGAAGTCCATATAAATAACATCCATAGACATTCCCCTGTCCACTACTTTAGTCACCTCCTCAAAAACCTCATTCAGATTTGTCAAGCATGACCTACCTTTCACAAATCCATGCTGGCTCTCTTAGTGCTGCTTTTGGCTGATTTATCCAGAAATAGTAGCACTGAATGCAACCCATTCTAAGCCAAACAGTTAAAATCGGTTGAAGAAGAAATATCATATAGGGGAGAAATTCAGTTGGGCCTCTGTTACGCCTTTAATCCAGGTGGAGTGGTACTTTTAGCGCCTTGAAAAATGTTGCGCCTCCCGCCCAGAAATTCATCAAAATGGGTCGAAGAGCTGACAGGGGTGATAAATCAGTTGTTGCACACCAAAGCTACGGGGGGGGGGGCGGTGGGGGGGGGGGGTCCGATAACGAAAGTTTGGTCGGTACATTTTGCGGATCCACTGCGCATGCGTGGAACTCCGAATCAGATCCCGGGAAAAGACGACTCTTAAAATCAAGTATGTGCAAGTAGGCAGACAACGAGTGCACCTCTAGCAGCCTTTGAGGCACTGCTAGAGGCCGTGGAAGGGCATCCCCCAGAGTGTTTAGGAGGCTGTGGAGAGAGGTGGCACAGCACGTTTCTGCCCACGGCATGGTGCAGAGGACCGCGACTCAATGTAGGAAGAAATTCAATAACCTTACTAGGGTCGTCAGGATGTGTACTCGTTACATTATCCTTGCAATGCATTCATGTGAGCTTCACTGCTTCACACTGCCCACACATTCTCTGTTTATGCCAGGCCATGTTCCTCATTGCTATACACACCCTCATAGCCTCCCCAGACATGCCCCATCCATCCAAGCGTCTCTCACCTAGCACCCGACTCAGCCTGAGGACATCTACCAACCCTCCATATACGGTCACAGGTCTTCAGCCTCATACTTACTCGTAGCCCCTTGTGCCCAGACCCCACCTTTTACATATCCACTGTGAGCTGCCACGCAGTCTGAGATGCAGACATTCACACGTCACAACATTAGTAGTGAGTCACTTACTACAGACACATGTTGCACACCAGTAGGTACAGACCCACTGACAACTTATTGTTTTGCTCATTGCAGGCCAAGCTCGCCCACAACAGGTGAAAGCAGGAGCAGACAGGAGGAGGGGAGCCAGACCTCCAGGACCTCACCGCCATCGAGGAGCGAGTGTCTGCCCTTATGCGCCCACTGGGCGGAGCAGTGGCGGCCGGGTTCTCAAAGGGATTTCAGTTTTCTGTGACGGCTCTGACCCTTGATCCCACATGCCCACAACCTGCATCTGCAAAATAATGATGCCCACTTCTTCTTGCCTTCCTGCCCCCTTCCCACTGCTACCTGCTACCCACACTTATGTTGCTTTGTGCTTACAGATGATGAACCAAATGAGCCCGTCAGCCAGTGACCTCACATGAGGGGGAGGATGAGGAGGATGTCCAGATATCTGTGGCGACCAACTCGGGCTGGAATAAAGATGGATCAGGTTGCACCTGTGAGTTTACAGTAACCAGACTCTTGAGTCATTACAATTGGCAACGAGGTAATTTAAGAGCCTGCGCATGTGCAATGGGCATGGTTGGAATCCTGGAGAGATTCGTGAAGGGCGAGGATTGGGCGGATTTTGTCGACCGCCTGGAACAATATTTTGTGGCCAACGGCATGGAGGCAGAGGCCTACTCAGTCAAGTGCAGGGCAGTTTTCCTCACCATTTGTGGTCCGAAAATTTATGCCTCATGAAGAATCTGCTCTCGCCTGTACGTCTGGCGGAAAAAGGATACGAGGAATTGTGTACATTGGTGGGTAACCATCTGAAGCCACAAGAGGGAATCATTATATCATGCTACTGTTTCTACATGCATGTTTGTGCTGAGGGCCAGATAAAGTTGGGATTTGTCGCCGACCTGCGTTTCCTCATCCCTTTAAGTAGCCACCAACTCTGCAAGCCTGTACTGACCTTTTTTACAGATCTTGTCAATGAGGCGCACACACCGAATTTACCGTCCGGGGCGCAAGCGTGTGCGTTGCACCAGGATTACGTCATGATCGGAGTGATCATCAGCAGCCAGGCGCTACTGGTTTGCGTCCCCGCTGAGCCTCTAATGAATTTTCCGTCGGGGTGCTAAAAACTACACGCCCAGTCGCTAAGCTCTAACGCTCCCATTAATGCCCCCTCAGGCCGTTAACTGAGGCTATAGATAACCGAAAATCCAATGTATTTATCTCATTTGCATTAAATTATAATAGGCCCATCCATTTGTAAGGTGGTATATTAATTATGCTTTTTACATGAATGGAAATGAGGACTTAATTGATAAGGTTGGGGGAAAGCCTCTGTTGGATTTTATAGGAGAATTGGGTTTAGATGTAGATATTGCTGTTGATCGAATATGCAGAGCTTTGTTAGATGTTGTATTTTGTTGCAAATGTAAATGTTGCCACTGTGAGAGTGATACTGCCAAATTATGTCACAATCACTTCGAACTCAATTTCAGCAAGTTGGAATGCAGATACTGTAATAAGGAAAAGTACTTTACATAATGCATGAAGTGAACCTTTAAAGAACTTTCTCAATCTCTATTTCATATACACATTTTTTAAATTAACGATGTTAGTCATCTTACCTTGGCTCTCAGTTTCATTTTTTTCCTTTCTTCGATGGTAGTTAAGTAATTTACAGCCGCGTATTCAATTATAGAAAGGAAGACAAAGAGAAAGCTGACCCAGAGGTAGATATCCACAGCTTTGACGTAAGATACTCGAGGCATGGATGCATTCACTCCAGTTATAATTGTCGACATTGTCAGAACAATTGTTATTCCTTTCAATGGAAAAGAAAGAAGTAGGTGCAAAGATTATTGACGATACGAGGCAGACAGTAGTTAAAAGAACTTGGGCCCAAAATTCTGGTCTGGATCAAAAGCAGAGGATGGGTGGATCATCCATCTGTGGTCAGAATCTCCTGTTCTGTTGGGATTTTGCCCCATTTTTTTTGATCACTCAATCCATGATGGTGGCAGTTAAACTATTCAAGCACTGCCACCAGCAGGAATTTAGAAAGAATGCAGCCTGGAATCTTGTGTGACCAGTTCTTTCTGGAGTTTTTTTTATTCGTTCATGGGATGTGGACCACTTCTCAAGGACAAATAGGGATGGGCAATAAATGCTGGCCTTGCCAGCGATGCTCACACCCCAGGAACAAATTTTTTAAAAGTGCTATTAGGAATATAAAAATCTCTACAAGTACAAGCTCAAAATTTATGGGATCAACACTCAGTACAAAAATTTCAGCAAGCATTTTAATGGACAGTTTCAGAAGGTGTGCACTGAATCATACTGAATTCATAGTATGAAGTTAAATTAACTGCAGGCAATTCAGGGTTATGCACTAATATCAAAAAATAGGTAATTCAGTTTGGATACAAAAGCATGAATTTCCTCAATGCCACTTACACCAAAATTGACACCAGTTTCTGTGCCAATGGAACTTATGCCCAAATGTCCTGCAGTGCATATGGCACAGAATAAGTGGCACAAGTGCATGCCACCAATAGGAGTAAAAGTGTGTGGGCTGCTTACTTCTGCTTTGACACCTCCCTCTCAGAGGCTCTTGCCTCCGCTGGTCATCTTCCTCTTCCATTATTATGCAGTACAGGGATATGGTCATTGGGAAAACCATTCTAGATGCTTGGTCCTTCTCAGCATGGAAGTGAGGGGGGGTGGGGGCGGTGATTGCAGTGGGAGGAGCAGAAGCCTGAAAAATTATGTCACTGAGACTGACAGCACTTGATTAAGTATAGTGCAGGTCTCAGCAAAAAAAGGTTAAATCACAAAATGGGTATTGAACTCCAGAAATCTCTGTTACATTGATATCTGGTGACCTTGGGCGTGCTGCACCTAAATATACAGACGTAAATCTACACCAGCGCATTACTGCCGTAAATGCAGGAAACTTGCGTGATCTGTTCCTTGGCATGGGATATAGTTAAGTAATGAGTGGCACAGAGTTTCAGGGAATGTGTCGCAAAAGCAGCACAATAGATTGAGGAAACTCATGTGTAGTGATGGTTCATCATAAAACTGGTATAATGAGTTCCCTCAAAAAGAAAAATCGGCATTATACCGCTCTTATACCATAGTTATGCCAACAGTTATAAGGAAGTTTTTGGCCAATAATTTCTATAAAACAAGGCAATGTGTAGGTTAAGGGATTCTGAGCAACCGAGTGAGAGATTCTGTATCAGACTGGCCTGAGCTTCAGTTGTAATGAAAATTCAGAGAGTTTTATGAAACTTAAGCCTAAATGTCCATCTTATTATTGAATGTTAACAATTGGAATTTATCCTTATCCTAAATCTCAGAAAAGTGCTCTCAGCCATACCAGGTGGGATTTTAAAATTTGTAGTTTTATTTCAGAGTTTTGTGCTCACGTTATTATCTTGTGCAAGGACATGTGCTAAAATAGAGCTATTTTATCCTTCATATATCTGATGATCCATGCATATCCTCATGTATCTGATTCTCCTCATATCTCTGACACATGTATTTGATTCTCCTCATATCTCTGCTCCATTTCCAAGACCCCCTCCATGTATCATGGTCCCTAACCCAGCCATGTAGCTCCAACATTAAATGTCGCTGATTTCCGTACTTTCACTCTTGCACTGTCAAGAAACAGTAATAGGAGCTGAAGCAATTCCAGTTATTTGAAACCAGCTAAGTAAAGGGAGCAGATTCAACCCAGTTTCTGGTGAATGTTAGCACACAGCACAATACTGCTTATCATTTGGGACTGACTGGCACTAAATTGTCAATCACATTCTGGATGATAAATGGAAAAAATTACACTAGAGTTGTAGGAAGTCTCTTGTGAGGTTTTAAGTTAAGGTACATTGTTTCGTTTCATGTAATCTGAGCGTGCTTCATGCTGGCATTGACCATATTGATAGACTTCACCTTGATAAACACAAGACACAATAAAGCAAACAAAAATAAGTTACCCAGTGAAACCCGAGCTGGGACTGCTCTTCTGTCAATCCAGAAAGAAACCCAGGACAGCATGACCATTAACATGGTTGGAAAATAAGTTTGTAAAAGAAAAAAGAAAATGTGCCTCCTTAGGATGAAATTAATAAACAATCTGTTGTACCAACCTGAGGAGAAAAAAAAAGTTACAAAGAAAGTTATGGTAAAATTTCCTCTCATATATGTTTTCTTTTACTATAAACCCAAAAAGTAGTTAGTTATATGTTTCAAAGTAAGGGAAAGAATTTTGATGACTAATTAGAGTATGTAACACTATAATTTTCAGGAGCTTCAATATTACAAAGATCTGTGATTTGCATTTTATATACAGTTTTCTGCAAAAAGTATTGCGGATTTGAATATATGCTAATTTTATTTTTTGCAAACTTATTTGTTAAAATTGCAGAAACATCCAATAGTATTTGAATGAAAATGAATTTAACTACGTTAGCTTTCCTGTTGTCGTAGTTTTACCAATTATCATATTTGCCAGTCATTTTTTATGTCATTTTACAAGATATTTCTGTTTCTATTTTAAACACAATTAGGCCCCAAGTTTCCACATGATTTGCTCCTGATTTTTAGGAGCAACTGGTGGAGAACGGAGTATCTTAGAAATCGGAATTCTCCACATTTAAGTTTTCTGCAGTTCTAGTCAGGTAAAACAGTTTCACTTTTGAACAGAATTTTTTTTTCAAAAGGGGGCGTGTCCGGCCACTGACGCCTGATTTGAAAGTTTCCACAGTGAAAACGTACTCCAAACTAACTTAGAATGGAGCAAGTGAAGATTTTTGTGGGCTTGAAAAAACCTTGTCTACAGATTAAAAAATCAGGCGCAGGTTACAAATTAGGCGTCGGGAACGAGGTGGGGGGGGGAAGGGAAGTCATTAAATTCTACAATAAATCCTTAGTTATACTTATACAAATATTATACAAATAAATCCAACCTGAATAAAAATTTATAAGCAAAGAAAAGATTAAATAAACCATGTTCCTACCTGTGTGAAAGTGCTTCAGGCAGGCCTTTCAGGCAGCGGTTTGCCGTCGGGACCGACCGACGGCAGGGGGAGGGAGGGAGAAAGCTGCAGGAAGCCTCATTACTTGAGGCAGCCGTTTGCCGTCGGGCCTGACGGACGACGGGGGGAGAAAGCTGCAAGAAGCCTCAGTGCTGATCATGGAAGGGCAATGTGGTTTTATTAAAAAATGTTAAAAATTGAACAGCTACAAAGAATTTGAATAGTCTCAAACAAGTGCATGTGTCCCATTTATCACAGTCTATCTTTAATTACAGAATGCACTCCCTCACCCTCACACACAGAAATATCAAGAAAATTAAAATGCAAGCCTTTGCAAAGGTTCAATAAACAAATTTCACTTTTTCTGCAGCACTTTTTAAAATGGCCGAGTGCCAATGTTTACTTCAGACTGCGCGTGCGCGAACGCTCCAACGCGCACGCGCAGGGTTGCCGGCACGAAAAAAACTCATTTAAATTGTACCCGCCCCCTCCTACTTACAAAATCGGCGCGAGTGGTAGGCTCCGCCCCCTGGGCGGCACGCCAAGCAGACATCGAGCTGCAAAGCGCTCGAGAATAGCGCGGTTTTTTTCAGGCGCCGTTTTCGGCACGAAAAACGGGCGCCCAGCTCGGAGGGGCGCCTGTTTTGCCGCGTGTGGAAACTTGGGGCCATAGAGTGTTTAGATTCTACTCACCTTTTCCATTATCCAATTTTCACTTTTATCAATTTTTTTTTAAAGCAAATTCAAAACAGGAATGACATACAAACTCAATAATATAATGAATGATTAGCCTAAAATCTATAGTAGGAAAAATCTTGAACACATTAAGTGAACCTGTCAATATGTAACTAAAGAATACAGAGGATGTAAAGGAAAATTGGCATGAATTTAGATGTAATAATAAGCTATTGGAATTCTTTGAGGTGGTAAATATAGTAATTGATTAGGACAATGCAGTGGCTATAACGTACTTGGTTTTCAGAAGATGTCAGGTTTTAAAGAAGATTAATACTTGTGGAATTCATAGAATGTTTTATAAATAGATTAAAAATTGTCTGAGCCATAGAGCACAGTAAAGGTGCCGATAAATGGACAAATCTCCATCTTGGGAGAAGTGCCTAGTGGAGTTCCATAAGAATCTGTACTCGGTCCCTGCTGTCTACTAGCTTCATAAGTTATGTGGCAGAGGGTATTTATTATATTATAAAATTTATGAATTACACAAATTAATATGGCAAGTGTAAGATATAGGCTAGAGTGGATATGTATCCCAGCATGCTTTTCCAGCAGGCCAAGAAGACATTGACTAAATCTAGCAAGCTATCAATCTCCCACAATTAGCAGCTATAAATAGCCAGACAAATGGGCTGCGAATAACATGACCAGGGCGGAGTCCTTGATTAGATCGAGCAAGCTAGCAATCTCCCACAATTTCTGGACTGAAAAGAATATGAAAAATAGGATAAGGTGAGGTATAAAACAGTACAAGAAGTTCTATATGTTGAGGCAGAGCAGGAAGAGTACTGACGTCAATGTTCCTCCCAAGAGCATTGGGTAACATCCTCTCTGTTGTATTAATTGCTTTAACTTGTTGAAATTGCTGGGCCGTTCTTGAGCGTAAGAATTGTGCTTTGCTAGTGAGTCAACCTGTTGACCTCTATGTGTTCATTTCACTCTACTAATAAAATATACTCGCTACACACCATATTGGTTCAGATTCTCTCACACAGCTATAAATTAGATTCATAGCAGAACAAGTGGGAGAAAGGCCCCCAGCGGTGGAAGAAGCATCCAGGGGAAGAAAGGAACAATGGGCAATGTGGTCTGGAGCAGGATCTATATCTTGATCACTCCTATGCCATTGGGATTCTGCTGCTGTTGGCCCACCTGGGACTCCCCTGGTGACAAGATTCCACCCTGCTACTGGACCATCTGGTGGAGAGGGGGAGGTGCTCCTCCCTGCTGATTCATGATCCATACTCTGCTCCTCCAACAGCTCCCAGATCTTTCCCATTCCTCCAATGGTCCCCAGATAAATGCTGCTCTTCTAATGTCTTCGAAACTGAATTATACTTTGACGCTGCCTCGTGCATTGGTCTTTGCCAATTGTTGGCTCTGAGCTGAATCTTTACTCCCGTACTGGCTCCAATCCTGCCCTCCTGCTTGGATGCTTCTTTCTTAAGATAAGTCCCCAAAAATTGGGCTGGTTTTATTTCTCATATAAACCTGGAGTCTAAGATTCTTCCTTGTTCTCTGGCGCAGGTCCATGTAATCTACGGTCTCCCTTTGTGACAATTTGTATGTGCATTTTGGCTGCCTGTCTGGATCCCAACCTCCTACTCCCACTTTTCTTTTTCATAATTTCTGAGCCCAGCTCTGCACTCTCCTCTTCATCTCATTCAGCCATGGCCTCTTTCACTTTAGATTGTTTCAGCACTGTCATTCCCTCAATCCCTCCCCTCTCTCAACACCACTCTTCAGTGTACCATTTCTCCTGCTGCTGTCCAAGACTCAAACCCTTGACTGAGTCCATGGCCCTTCTCTGCATATTCCATGGGATTCTGCATCACACCCATCGTAGCATCTGCAACTGCCTCTCCAGATTAGTAACCCCATTTGTTTCATCCTTCGCTCCTGGTAACCATCACACCCAGCTTATTCCTCAAGGGTTAATCTTTCAGCACTCCTCCCCATTGCTCTAACTTATTCTATGCTCCCCCTACCACTGATTGACAATTAAGCACTTTCCAAGTGTGTATGGCCCTCCAGAATGTTCGGTTTCTCACAAACAAGGTCTAAACCAACCATCAGCTCATTAGGAATGAATCTATTGACATTGTGCCGACAAAGACCCGGCTTACTCCATCATCATAACTTCCTCAGCTGGTTACATTTTTCATTACCTGCACTACCCAAACCGCTGTGGCAGTGTCATAACCCTTATTGCTATGTACCATCAGTATCCAGCAAGTATGACGCTGTTCTTAGCGAGCACAGTTCAGATAATTTGCTGTCACACCATACAATGTCAATTTAACTCCTCACTATAGTATTTCTTCCTTTCTGCTATCGATTATTCATAAATCTGTTCTAATAACAGAAACTTACCAGTACTGCTATAAAATGCAAGTCCACTTGATGCACGAAATTCTTGTATGAAATACTGAGCAAGTAAAATCTGCTCATCTGTCTTAAGTGGTTCATTTTCATTCTTCCAGTGGAGCATTAGATCTTTTTCATTGTAAGCATCTGGAGGAAAATATTAAAGTATTAACAGATACGGTCAAGCCAAGATTACGAACAGGCCATACCAGGAATTATAATAACAATTCTTTTGCTTCTTCATGTGCATCAGCTGTGGCTCAGTTGGTAACACCCTTGCCTCTGAGTCAGAAGGTTGTGGGTTCAATTCCCACTCCAGGGACTTGAGCACAAAAGTCTATATTGACACTCCAGTGCTGCCCTGTTTGGATGAGATGTTAAACGGAAGGTCTCACATAGATGCAAACGATGCGATGGCACAATTTCGAAGACGACCAGGGGAGTTATCCCTGGTGTCCTAGCCAATATTTATCCCTCACTAAAAATCAGATGATCTGGTCATTGTCACATTGCTATTTGTGGGTGCTAGCTGTGTGAAAATTGGCTGCCATGTTTTCTAGACTGCAATAGTGACTACACTTCATTGGCTGTAAAGCGCTTTGGGACGTCCGGTGGTTGTGAAAGGCGCTATATAAATGCAAGTCTTTCTTTATTTTTCAAAATAATGCACTGTGCCACTAGTCACAGATACCAATGTAAGAACATGGAAGAAATGTAATAGTAAGATTTTCATTTGTACATAATTAACAAGTCAATTCATTATGAAGAGCACTCATTAGATTTTCATAAACAAATTCAGGATATAGTTTGCATTATTGCCCTCCTTTCATACAAATACATGTTTCCTTTGGAATTCAATCAATTAGTTAACCTAATGGAAATGGCTATTCTAGGATGACTTTGCTGCATTAGTTCTTGGCCACTGTCATAAAACATTGTTGCAATTTCACACGTAATTAGACAAAGGGAACTTTTTCCTTAGC
The DNA here is from genome assembly GCF_044704955.1 of Pristiophorus japonicus. Taxonomy (NCBI): domain Eukaryota; kingdom Metazoa; phylum Chordata; class Chondrichthyes; family Pristiophoridae; genus Pristiophorus; species Pristiophorus japonicus. The sequence continues at coordinate 57,190,069 of NC_091987.1, forward strand.
ACGAAATACTCCCTTAAGTGACTTCTGTAACAGACATTTTTGAGTAGGACACCAAAGTAAAAATTTAATTAGATACCTTCCATTTAAAAAAAAAGGATATTGACATCTGAACTGGACTAAATTTGAGTATTCACTAATAACCCCAAAATGCTCTATTTTGGGTTACTAATGGTTGTAAACATGGTTCAGCATTCATCCCTAGTATGAGCATTGAAAAATTATATCCGAGTATATTGCGTATTGAAATGGGAATCAGTTAGTGTAATTGGCAAACTCCCCAGAAAATAGCTCCGCCTAGGCTAATGGGAAGCAGAATCATAGAATCATAGAAATTTACAGCATTGAAGGAGGCCATTTCAGCCCATCGTGTCCGCGCTGGCCAAAGAGCTATCCAGCCTAATCCCACTTTCCAGATCTTGGTCCATAGCCCTGTAGGTTACAGCACTTCAAGTATCCTTTAAATATGGTGAGGGTTTCTGCCTCTACCATGCTTTCAGGCAGTGAGTTCCAGATCCCCACCACTCTCTGGGTGAAGACATTGCCCCTCAAATCCCTGCTAAACCTCCTACCAATTATTTTAAATCTATGCCCCCTAGTTGTTGACCCCTCTGCTAAGGGAAATAGGTCCTTCCTATCCACTCTATCTCGGCCCCTTATAATTTTATACACCTCAATAAGATCTCCCCTCAGCCTCCTCTGTTCCAAAGAAAACAAACCCAGCCTATCCAATCTTTCCTCATAGCTAAAATTCTCCAGTCCAGGGAATACCCTCATAAATCTCCTTTGTAAACTCTCTAGTGCAATCACATCTTTCCTGTAATGTGGTGACCAGAACTGCACACATTACTCTAGTTGTGGCCTAACTAGTGTTTTATACAGTTCAAGCATAACCTCCCTGCTCTTGTATTCTATGCCTCGGCTAATAAAGGCAAGTATTCCGTATGCCTTCTTAACCACCTGGCCTGCTACCTTCAGGGATCTGTAGACATGCACTCCAAGGTCCCTTTGTTCCTCTAGACTTCTCAGTGTCCTACCATTTAATGTGTATTCCTGTTTCTTGTTAGCCCTCCCCAAATGTATTACCTCACACTTCTCCGGCTGAAATCCATTGGCACTGTTCTGCCCACCTGACCAGTTCATTGATGTCTTTCTACAGTCTACAGCTTTCTTCTTCATTATCAACCACACAGCCGATGTTAGTATCATTTGCAAACTTCTTAATCATACCCCCTACATTCAAGTCTAAATCATTGATATATACCACTAAAAGCAAGGGACCTAGGACTGAGCCCTGCGGAACCCCACTGGAAATATTAAGTATAGAGAACTCCACAAGATTGAGTACTATTATGTCCTTGGATGCTCTAATAATGACTCCACGAAGCAATGTGTTGTACTTGAACTGTAGTGACCTTAGTCCTTTATTTGTTATCTCCAGAATGAAGTTCACACCTTGTGGCCGGCCATTTATATTAGGCCAGGCACACCTGTACAGGTAACCTACAAGTCTCCCACTGATGTGTCCTCTGGTGGCACACCTTGTGATGGAGCAACAGTAGCCATGTAGGATACATGACATCACTCTCCCCCAAGCCTTGAGTGCAAATCGCCTCTGCATTGACTGTGCTCTGGGCTTAGCTCTATCTGGTTGACCCTTGGCAGGTTGTTTCAATCTTGGGTAAGTGGTTGGTGCAGTAGAGTGCTGGGGGTTGCTGTTTGTGTGTGTCCTTGACCATCCATTCTCCCCCTCCCACATATAGGTTATGCCGGAGGCTCAGTGCGTTCATATACATTCAAGTTCAGGAAGACAAGTTTGCATTCATTTGTGGTTTAGTTGTGAGACCGGTACGCAAGACTGGTGAGATACATTATCGATGCATGCTGGGGATCGGTGACCGGTGCGTAAGGACAACCTAGTTCCAGATGGCATCCAGGCAGTCTGGTGGCGGCGCGGTGCCCAGTGCTGGCAGTGGGAACCCGGTTGGCTCGAGTTGCCTGCTCTTGGGGCTGTTGCCGTGGTTCCTAGCACGGGCCGGTTCACAGATGCCTGTGACCGCCCTGTCCTTTCTTTGCACCCTGGGTCGCTGCTGCTCCCTGAGGGGCTGTCATCTAGCAGTGCACAGGGAACTGCTGACTCGCTAGCCTGGGCGTTGTTTGGTTTGGGATCCTGGCTGGTCCCGGTCCCCTTTGGGAGGACTGTAGCAGTGACCCTTCATTTCCGGGTATGGCCTTGGTGGCGATGGGGTCTGGGGGCTGCGCCTTAGCACAGTTTGCTCTTTCAAGCTTGTGGCGGTTGGTGCCATCGGGTGCTTGAGAGGTGGAGCCGATCAGGGGCAGGGTATCGATACCAGTGCCGTTGCCCTCCTGAGATCGCTTGCTCTGCAGCTTGTGTGCATTGGCTGCTTGTGACCACACTCCATGGTGCATAACTCTGGGCCCAGGGACGCAGGCTACAGCATTGGGTAGCTCGCTGGACCTGTGCGCTCCCGATGAATGTCTGCCCGCTGCATTGGCTGCGTGCAGTTGAAATCCTACATCGTACAACTTTTCATTACTTATTGTGGATGCTCTGTAGCTCCGATCGCGATTGTGCGACTTTTCCTTGCTTATTGCATGTACACAACTCTGATCATCAGTTACACATTTTATCTCTAACTTACAGTTACTATTACATTGCTTGAGTGTGTGGAATTGTCCCTTTAATTGTAGTGGGTTGCAGGCCTCTTTTAAGACAGCCTTGCTTTCTTTACCCCAATCCTCTTCTCCGTTTGGTGCCACATGTTGCTCCGTCAGCGCTGCATCCCGTGGTCTGGCCGCGGCCTTCTTTTTCTTCAGTGCCTCACCTTGTGGTTTGGGTGCCATCTTTCCTCCATCCATGACGTTGATTGCGGTGATCCTCTTCTCCCTAGATTTTGCCACCGAAGCTGGGAAGTCGCCTTTGGATCCGATTTTCTTCCTCCGGAGTCCTGCCACTGGAGCCTGGAAGGTGCGTTCGGGTCGTCTCAGCTGGATCATCTCCACGCAGTCGTACTGAGCGGTCTGTGCCTCGGGTGCTGTGCTGGTCTGCTCTCTGGTGCCGGATCCACCCTCGAGTGAGGGCTTGCTGTGCCTCTGAACGCGGAGGATGTTTATCGCTGGAGGGGTGAAGTCTTCCCACTTCCAATGGATCTTCTCCATCCACCTTCTTCCAAGCAGCGTTGGTCCATCACCTGCAACAACCCACAGAGGTAACTTGTGCACCGCGCCATCATGGAGTACCTTTACATTCACACTACCAACGACTGGGATAAGTTCATCGATGTAAGTGCGCAGCTTTGCCTGAACCGGGACCAACTTGGGTCATTCAGCTTGATTGTCCCACAGCCTCTCAAAGGCTTCTTGATTCATTACTGACTGGCTTGCCCCTGTGTCCACTTCCATGAAGACTAGAATGCCATTTATCTCGACTTCCATCCTCAACGGGGAACACTCGGTGGTGCAGGTAAACATGCTATATACCTCATCGTGGGGCTGAGCTGCCTCTCTGCCTATCATTTCGTAATCCATGCTGGATTCAAAGCCATCTGCAGACTCTTCATTGACACAGTGAGTCATATTTCTCTTACACATTTGCTGGAGGTGGCCCTTTGTGCTGCAGCCCTTGCATACATAGTCCTTAAAGCGGCACTGATGAGCTCTGTGATTCCCTCCACAATGCCAGCAAGGAGCTACTTGATTAGCCCCCCTCGGCGGACTCTGAGTTAAGGGACTCGGGGGCCTGTTCTCTCTTCCCTAAGAGGGTTCGCGTTCTACAGTCCAGCCTCTAAAAGGCGCCACTCGGTGCACAGTACCTGCCGGGTTTGAGTTCTGAGGGTGAGTCATCTGCCTAGAATCACAGGTCGAGATCGTGAATGCCTGGCTCATAGAGATGGTCTTCTGCAGTGTGACTGTGGTATCTGCAGACAGTAGCTTATGAAGAAGGCCCTCATGGCCGATTCCAATGACAAAAATGTCCCGCAGCGATTCGTTGAGATGGTTGCAGAAATCACATGGTGCCACCAACCTCCTGAATTCTGCAGCGTATTTCACGATTTCCTGGCCTTTGGGCCGTCGGTGGGTGCAGAACTGGTGTCTGGCTGTGAGGATGCTCTCCTTGGGCTTGAGTTGCTTATGGATCAGGGTTACAAGCTTCTCGTACTCTTGGTTGTTGACTTCACTGGTGCCAGCAAGTCCCTGATGAGGCCATAGACAGGGGGCCCACAACTGGTTAGCAGGATAGCTCTGCGCTTATCAGCCAGTGTGGCCGGGTCGTCTCCTGCCAGGTCGTTTGCTGTGAAGAAATGGTCGAGCCTCTCCACAAAGGTGTCCCAATCATCACCATCGGTGGACTGCTGCAACGTAGCAAGGGTAGCCATTTTCGCATGAAAGACCGTAATCTCGTCGCCAATTGTTATGTCCTTGGATGCTCTAGTACTGACTCCACGAGGCAATGTGTTGTACTTGAACTGTAGTGACCTTAGTCTTTCATTTGTTAACTCCAGAGTGAGGATCACACCTGGTGTCCTGCCTTTTATACTAGGCCAGGCACACCTGTACAGGTAACCTACAAGTCTCCCATTGCTGTGCCCTCTCGTGGTGATACCAACAATAGCCATGTAGGATACATGACAAATACTTTGAGCTAAAGCTGATGTGACCTTAGTTTCTTTAATAAAACTCCAGAGTGCCTAAACAGCATGGCAAACAACCTTTTATACTCCCTTGCATGAGGTGTGCAGGTGACCCTTGGGCCTCCAACAGTTGCGCCCTCTAGTGGCAAGTCTTACACAGTTACAATGTTTACATACATAACATCACTCCGCCTCCCCCCCCCCCCCACAAAGTCTTTGATACAAATTATTTACAAGTTGAGACAATCCGGGGCCCTACGCTTCCTAGTTGATCGTCTGAGTTCAAACTCTGGCATTGGTGAGTTGGTCGGACCATTGCTGCACTGTGGCGCGGCTGGTCTGACAGGACTGTTGGGAATGGTGGGTTCATCCTCTTGATTGACAGCGAGGTCGATTGCTGGTTGGGTGGATCAATGATGGTGATGTCCTCTTCAGGTTGTTCCTGGTTGTCAGTGAACTGCAGTTTGGTCTGATCCAAATGCTTTCTGCACATTTGTCAATTCAATTGACTATAAACATTCTATTCCCCTCCTTGGCCTAGACAGTGCCAGTGACCCATTTAGGACCATGACCGTAAATAAGGACCAACACAGGGTTGTTAAAATCAATGTCATGCGGTACAGCCATGCGATCGTGGTATATGTTTTGCCAGTGACGCCGGGTTTCCACATGATTATTTAGATCCGGGAGGACTAGGGAGAGCCTGGTTTTGAGTGCTTTTCTCAAGGGGGAACCCCAGTGAGCGAGTGGGGTCGCGTCCGGTAGTAGAGCAGAACATGAGATAAGCGGGTCTACAAGGAGCCGTCCGTCACGCATTTCACGCCTGTTTCGTTTGACTGTTGTAGGTGGGTTTAAACGGAGCAGACCTGACATGCTTGATGCCATTGCGGGTCATAAACTCGTTGAATTCCGAGCTGGTGAAACACGGTCCATTGTCACTGACAAGGACGTCGGGCAAGCCATGGGTGGCGAACAAGGCCTGAAGGCTTTCAATGGTGGCAGTGGATGTGCTGGATGACATGATTATGCATTCAATTCATTTAGAGTAAGCATCCACTAAAAACATCTTTCTGAGAAAGGGGCCAGCAAAATCTATGTGGATCCTGGACCACGGTTTGGAGGGCCATGACCACAGATTCAATGGAGCCTCCCTTGGTACATTACTCAATTGTGAGCACGTGTTGCACTGGTGTACACATGATTCTAAGTCCGAGTCAATGCCGGGCCACCAAACATGCGACCTGGCTATAGCCTTCATCATAACTATGCCTGGGTGGGTATGGTGTAGGTCGCGTATAAAGATTTCTCTGCCTTCTTTTGGCGAAACCAGACGATTACCCCATGAGAGACAATCCAACTGGATGGACATTTCATCTTTGCGTCGGTGAAATGGTTTAATTTCATCTTGCATTTCCCCGCGAACGGCCGACCAGCTCCCATCGAGGACACAACTTTTTACAAGTGATAGCACAGGAGCCTGGCTGGTCCAGGTCCTGATCTGGGGAGCAGTGACGGGTGACCCCTCGCTCTCAAAAGCATCCATGACCAGAATCAAGTCTGCGGGCTGCGCCATTTCCACCCCGGTGGTGGGCAATGGTAGCCAACTGAGGGCATCAGCACAGTTCTCCGTGCCTGGTATGTGGCGGATAACATAGTCATAGGCGGACAATGTTAGTGCCCATCTTTGGATGCGGGACGAAGCATTGGTGTTTATACCTTTGCTTTCTGAAAACAGCGAAATGAGCGGTTTGTGGTCGGTTTCAAGCTCAAACCGAAGTCCAAATAGGTATTGGGGCATTTCCTTAACCCCATATACACATGCCAACGCCTCTTTCTTGACCATACTGTAGGCTCTTTCAGCCTTAGACAGACTTCTAGATGCGTATGCAACCGGTTGAAGTTTTGCCCGATACATTGGTTTGCTATAACACACAGCCGACCCTGTACGAAGATGCATCACAAGTTAGCACTAATCATTTACACGGGTCATATAGTAAAAGTAACTTATTAGAACAAAGTAGGCTTCTGGCCTTCTCAAAGACTGTCTCTTGAGATTTACCCCAAACCCATTCGTCACCCTTACGTAGCAACATGTGCAACGGTTCCAGCAAAGTGCTTAACCCGGGTAGAAAGTTGCCAAAATAGTTGAGGAGCCCCAGGAACGAACGTAGCTCCATCACATTCTGTGGTCTGGGTGCATTCTTGATGGCCTCTGTCTTTGAGTCCATGGGTCTGATGCTGTTTGCCGCAATCTTTCTCCCCAATAATTCGACCTCTGGCACCAGGAAAACACACTTGGAGCGTTTCAGCCTGAGTCCCACTCTGTCAAGTCGACTTAGAACCTCTTCCAGGTTCTGCAGGTGTTCAGTGGTGTCACGACCGGTGATCAGGATGTCGTCTTGAAACACAACGGTGCGCAGAACCGATTTCAGTAGACTCTCCATATTCCTCTGAAAGATGGCAGCAGCCGAGCCAATCCCAAAAGGGCACCTGTGGTATATGAACAGTCCTTTGTGCGTGTTGATGCACGGCAATCTTTTCAAAGCCAGCTCCTCTGTCATGTAGGTGGAGGTTAAGTCCAACTTGGTGAACAACTTCCCCCCGGCTAATGTTGCGAACAGGTCATCCGTCTTGGGTAGTGGGCACTGGTCTTCTAACGAGACTCGGTTGATCATTACCTTGTAGTCTCCGCAGATTCTGACCATGCCATCGCTTTTCAACACTGGAACAATCGGACTGGCCCACGCGTTGAACTCGACTGGCAATATGATTCCCTCTCATTGAAGTCTGTTCAGTTCGATCTCGACTTTCTCCATCATATATGGAACTGCTCAAGCCTTGTGATGAACGGGCCTTGCATCGGGGACTAGATGGATCTGCACCTTGGCGCCTGTGAAGTTGCCGATGCCTGGTTCGAATAGCGACGGAAACTTGCTCAGCACTTGGGCGCACAAGGCATCATCCACTGAAGATAGTGTTTTGATGTTGTCCCAGTTCCATCGAATCTTTCCCAGCCTGCTTCTGTCAAATAGCGTTAGGCCATTGCCTGTTACAATCCACAGTGATAAATCATGCACAGATCCATCATACGATACCTTAACTGCCACACTGCCAATGACTGGTATGAGCTCTTTGGTGTAGGTGCGCAGCTTAGTCTGAATCGGGCTCAGTTTGAGCCTTTGTGCCTTGTTGCCCCACAATTTCTCAAAAGCCTTCTGGCTCATAATTGACTGACTTGCCCCCATGTCCAACTCCATTGATACCGGAATACCGTTCAATTTGACTTTCAGCATGATAGGAGTGCTCTTGGTGGTGAAGGTGTGTAACCCATACATTTCTTCCTCAGATTGAGTTGCCTCTCTTATTTGTTCTGCGTGATCCGTGCCGGATCGATCATCCTCTGCCGACTGCCATGTGGTGAATTGCAACACTCTTGCACATTTGCTGGAGGTGCCTCATTGTTTCACAGCCTTTGCACAAATGGGGCCCAAGTTTCCACAAGAAAAAAAACGGGCGCCCCTCTGAGCTGGGCGCCCGTTTTTCGCGCCTAAAACGGCGCCTAAAAAAATCCTCGGTATTCTCCACCTACTTACAGGTCCTGTGGCACTCGGCGCAGTCAGCACGAGCTGTGGGAGGGCGGAGCCAGGTCCCGGCGCTGAAAACAGTGCCGGGACCTCTGCACATGCGCGCTACAGTCGGCACGCAAGTGCAGTAGCTCCAGGCACCGAACTGTGAGGGAGGGGCCCGAAGCACACAGCCCCTAGCCCTGGCTGAATGGCCTCACTGGGGCTGCGTGAATGAGGCTCCTCCCACGGCCAGCTCCTGCTCCCCGCCCGACCAGACCCGACACTCGCTCCCCGCCCCGACCCGAGACCCGCTACCCCCCCCCCCCGCGACCTGACACCCGCTCCCCCCCCCCGACCCGAGACCCAACACCCACTCCCCCCCACCGCCCTGACCCGACACCCGACACCCGCTCCCCCCCGCCCCGACCCGAGACCCGACCCCGACCCACTCCCCCCCACCGCCCCGACCCGACACCCGACACCCGCTCCCCCCCGCCCCGACCCGAGACCCGACCCCGACCCACTCCCCCCCACCGCCCCGACCCGACACCTGACACCCGCTCCCCCCCGCCCCGACCCGAGACCCGACCCCGACCCGCTCCCCCCCCACCCCGACTGACCCGACACCCGTTCCTGTTCCCCGACCCGACGCCCCCCCCCTCTCTCCCTCACCCCCTCCCTCACCCTCTCCCTCTCTCCCTCCCCCCCCTCTCCCTCCCCCCCTCTCTCTCTCTCCCCCCCTCTCCCACCCCCCCTCTCTCTCTCTCCCTCTCTATCTCCCTCTCCTCCCCTCTCCCTCCCTCCCTCTCTCTCTCTCTCTCTCCCTCCCCCCCTCTCTCTCTCTCTCCCTCCCCTCTCTCTCTCTCTCCCTCCCTCTCTCTCTCTCTCTCTCTCTCCCCCTCCTGCTCAGCGGCACGAACGGCTGCAGAATTCTCCCTGGCTGAAGCACTTTCACACAGGTAGGAAGATGGTTTATTTAATCTTTTCTTGGCTTATAAATGTTTATTCAGGTTGGATTTATTTGTATAATATTTGTAGAAGTATAAATAAGGATTTATTGTCGAATTTAATTAGTTCCCTTCCCCTCCCCCCCCACCTCGTTCTGGACACCTAATTTGTAACCTGCGCCTGATTTTTTAATGTGTAGAACAGGTTTTTTCAGTTCTACAAAAATCTTCACTGGCTCCATTCCACTTTAGTTTGGAGTATATTTTCACTATGGAAACTTTCAAATCAGGCGTCAGTGACCGGACACGCCCCCTTTTGAAGAAAAAATTCTGTTCTAAACTAGAACTGTTCTACCTGACTAGAACTGCAGAAAAAAAAATGTGGAGAATTGCGATTTCTAAAATAGTCCGTTCTCCACCAGTTGCTCCTAAAAATCAGGCGCGAATCATGTGGAAACTTGGGCCCATAGTGCTTGAATCGACATTGATGGGCTCGATGATTACCCTGAAGCGCCAACATGGTGCTAATGGATTTGCATTCATGCCCAATGGCGGACTCTGAGTCATCCAAGGTCTTGCAGCTGCAGATGTGTAGGCCCTGACATATGCAGTTCTGCCTGCTAACGACGTTATTTTATGCAGAGTACTTGCCGGTGAGCTTCGATGCTGGGAAGATATCTGTCTGGTATTATCGCTCGTGGATGTGAATGCCTGGGCTATCGTGATGGCTTTGCTCAGGTCTAGGGATTCGGCAGACAGCAGCTTGCGAAGAATAACCTCGTGGCCGATGCCGAGCACAAAAACATCCCACAGCATTTCCCCCAAAAATCCAGCAAATTCACAAGTTCCCACAAGGCGTCTCAGGTCGGCATATAACTCGCCATGTCCTGGCCCTCGGAGCGGTGGTGCGTATAGAAGTGATACCTGTCCATTAAGACGCTCTCCTTCAGCTTGAGATGGTTCCGAACCAGCGTACACAACTCTGTATATGTCTTCTCCGCTGGTTTCTCCGGTGCTAACAGATTCTTGATGAGAACATATATTGTGGACTCATACATGGTGAGGAGAATCGCCCTGCGCTTGATCGCTTTATCATCCCCAGCTCATTGGCCACGAAGTACTGGTTGAGACACTCAATGAAGGCTTCCCAATCATCACCCTCTACATGTCCCTCTAAAATACCAACGGCAGCCATGAAAGTTTGTAATCTGTTACTCGTCGCCAATTGTTAACTATGGAAGAACTCCACAAAACTGAGTACTGTGAGCTAAAACTAATATGACCTTAGTCTCTTTGGCCCCAAGTTTCGTCCCGCGACGAAAACGGCACACCTCCGAGCTGGGCGCCTGTTTTTCACGCCGAAAACTGCACCTAAAAAAAAGTCTGATATTCTCGAGCTCCTTGGAGCTCGATGTCTGCTTGGCGCGGCGCGCTCTTCGCAGCAGGGGGGCGGAGCCTAACACTCGCACTGATTTTCTAAGTAGCAGGGGGCGGGTACAATTTAAATTAGCCTTCGTGGTGCCGGCAACCCTGCGCATGCACGTTGGAGCGTGCGCGCATGCGCAGTCTTACACAAACATTGGCACTCGGCCATTTTTAAAAGGACTGCAGAAAAAGTGAAGATTTGTTTCTTGGACCCCTGCAAAGGCTTGTAATTTAATTTTTTTTGATATTTCTGTGTGTGAGGGAGTGCTTTTAGCAGCACTGCTGAATAAATCACATGCTGAAATCAGTGAGTTCAGCTTTTCACTGCTAAACTTGCAGAACCGGTGCTGCATTGGTGCATGCAAATTAAGGACTGTGTGTTTGGAGAAATAAGAGTGCCAATTCAACTTTGCAATGGATCAACGTCCACCAAGAACAAAGAATTTCTTGCATGAGGAAGTGGAGATATTAGTCAACATAATTGAGCAGAGATGGCAGGAGCTAGATACCAGCAACAGAGGTCGCATAAAAGTGCCACCAAAAGAAATGAAGAAACGCTGGAACCAAGTTGCAGAAGATTACTGCGCAGTGGTGCATACCAGGAGATCTGGAAGTCAGTGTAAAAAGAAATGGCACGACCTTGGTCAAGTAGTTAGTGCAAGTAATATTTCCCATTTTTAATTTAATCGTAATTGTAACCTGGCTATCTGTATGTCCCACCTTGCAGACTGACACACTCTGTAAAAAGTTATATTTTACTCTTTGCAGAAGAAATTGGCCCACAACAAAAGGGAGGCAACTCAGACAGGAGGAGGCGTGCCCAATCTGCATCCACTGACACCCTTGGAACAAAGGATAGCTGCTATGATGAGTCGTACATGGAGAAAAGCAATCGGTACAGCACAAGCTGGGCCCGCACGCGAGGAAGAGCGTAAGTCCTGAAAATGCATCATGGCCCTTTAAATCAACCTGCTGCCTGGCCTGCTATGTGTGAGAGTACTCATGCCACCCATCCGGCCCCCTCCCTTGCTGTTAAGCATTTGACTGTTCTGATGTATTTTGCAGAACATGATGATGATGATGATGATGATGATGATGATGATGCTGCTGCTGCCAACCCTGAGGATCCTGAGGGTACAGAAAAAGAACCAGTACAACCAGCTGCGGACGATCCAGACTGGATGATGGCAGCGATGACTGAAATGTCTGCAGGGGAGAGCTTCCAATTTAATGTTTATGAGCCCCCATCAAGGGGCATCAGCGTTTCAACCCCGAGCATAGGTCTTGGTTCCACCTTCCATGGTTTCGCTTCCGATGTTGCGGGTCCCAGTGGTGCTGCTGGTATAATGCAGCATTCTATAGTCAGTGCACTACCGTCCCAGCCTGCGCCTCCCTCTCGCATAGGTTCTGGTTCCACCTACTGTGGTTTTGATTCCGACGCTTCGGGTCCCAGTGTTGCTGCTGATATTATGGAGCAGTTTACACCCATTCGTCCAACATCCCAGCCCACGGCTCGCACTCGAGTGCTGTTGTCTGGAACACCGAGCGTCCTACCGTTCCAGCCTGAGCCTCTCCCTCTCGTTCTGCCGTCTGCAACACAGAGCATCCCACCATTCCAGCCCGAGCCTCTTCCTCCAGTTCAGCCGTCTGGAACACAGAGCGTCCCACAGTCCCAGCCTGCGCCTCCCTGTGTAGTGGTGTCGCTTGTAACACCGAACATCCCACCGTCCGTGCCCGCGCCTCCCAGTGTAGTGGTGCCACAAGGCAGACCCAGGCAGAGGAGAAGGAGATTGGAGACATGCTCTCCTGAGATGCAGCGTGCAACAGATGCGACTCAGGTTGTGGCATTGGGTGTGGAGACCAATGAGCTTACCTGATCACTCATCGGTGGCGTCAATGCAGTGGGTGAAGAGTTGACGGTCCTGATGGGAGAAATAGCAGTAATGACACGGGAACTTAGGGAGGGAATGTCCGAGGGAATGCAATCGACGGCACAGACCGTCAGGGAGAGCATGCAAATGACGGCACAGGCCATCAGGGAGGGCATGCAAGTGTTGGCACAGGCCGTCATAGAGGTAGCTGCTGCAATAAGGGCACACAGCCCAGCCAATCAAATGACACCCCCATGAAGAAGTGAACATTCACTGAGATGTGGATGAGACATGGTTGCAGCCTTTCTTTGCTGCTTTTGTTCTTGTTCTTGATGTAGCTGTAGTAACGTTTTTCAAATTGAAATTGTTTTGTAAGTTTTGTAACTTTACAACTTATAAGGGATCTTATGGTTTTTAAGTGATCTTATAGTGTAAATGCTCTCACATTTTTTTGTATCTTATTTAATTTTGCACCTAAAAAGTGATCCTGAAGTTTAAGTGTTCTTCAGAGTGTAAGATTTTTCACAATGAAACTGTTTTGTAACTTTACAACATATAAGTGATCTCAGGGTTTTCAAGTGATCTTATAGTGTAAATGCTCTCACATTCTGTAAATTATTTAATTTTGCATCTAAAAAGTGATCTTGAAGTGTAAGTGATCTTAGAGTGTAAAAGTTTTCACATAGAAAGTGTTTTGTAACTTTTGTAACTTTACAAGTTTTTAAGTGATCTTCAAGAGTCATATTAAAAAGTATAGTTTGATACAACAAATATTTTATTAGAGTGACATTAACTTTTCAATAAAATATTTTTTCATTAAAACTGTTTCATGTTCCATTAACACAACACAACATAGGAACAACTGCAAAGAATAAACATGTCCATATGCAAAAGTGGTCGCAGAGCCCTCAGGCATCAGTAATTGAAGCGTTCACGGATGAGCTGCTGGCGCAAGTCTCGAGCAATCGTTAAAGGGGCACGATGGACGGCCCTCCTCCGACCTCATGCTTCAGCATCAGGCACTTGCATTCTTTCCTGATTGTCGTTATCATCCACATCCTGGTCTTCCGTAATACTATCATCATGCACTGGACCCTCACGTCGGTCTTCGGGTTCCACTACCAGCTCCTGCTGCCTCATGATGGCTAAGTTATGAAGCATGCAGCACACAACAGTGAAGTGACCGAAAATCTGAGGAGAGTATAGCAACTGTCCTCCGGAATGGTCCAGGCATCGGAATCGCTGTTTCAATATGCCAATGGTCCTCTCAATGATGCTGCACGTCGCAATGTGCGCCATGTTATATTGACGGTCAGCTTCTGTCCGTGTCACGCGTAGGGGCGTCATGAGCCAGGTGGTCAGGCCGTACCCTTTGTCTCCCAGTAGCCAGCTCTGCCCTTCTGGCTGCTGCTCAAACATGTCAGATAGAACGCTATCGCGTAGGATGAACGCATCGTGGGTGCTGCCAGGGTATCTCACATCGACTGACATGATGTGCTGCTTGTCGTCACACACGAGCTCCACATTGATAGAGTGGAAACCTTTCCTATTTCGGTACTGCTCAGATTCCTCCACAGGTGCTCGCAAGGCTATGTGGGTACAATCAATGCAGCCCTGTACCTTTGGGAAGCCGGCAATCCTGAAGAAACCCACAGCCCTCTCATGGATCGCTTGTGCGGTCATTGGGAAATTGATGAAGTCATTCCTTCGCGCATAAAGTGCAGCCGTGACCTGGTAAACGCAGGCATGTATTGCACATTGAGTGATGGCACACACATCTCCAGTTATAGCCTGAAACGATCCCGAGGCATAGAAAGAAAGTGCAGCTGTTACCTTCACTTCAACAGACAAGGCAGTTGTCCTTCTGCTTCTGGGCTGTAAATCTGCTCTCACCATATCACAGATCTCAGTGACAACTTCTCTGCGAAAACGCAGCCTTTTCACACAATCAGCCTCGCTCATGTCCAGGTACGAGCGCCTGGTTTGATATTGTCGACGTGGGTAAGGTCTCCTGCCCATCAACCTACGGGCTACGACGTTCCTGGTGCGGTGAGCTCTAATCAATTCTCTCCTATGCAGTGAATTGATGGCAAACCATTGCATAATATGTGGTGTTGACAATGCAGCACCCATTCTGCAAATTTAAATATAAAACTATCTATGTGGCTGCCTCTCCCTGTCCAAATGGCCTCAGTCCCCCTCACAGCTCGAAGGCTGCTGCTGTATCTTCGGCTGCCGTCGAGCCACTGACGCCGCCCCTAAATCATGGCCGAACGGCCTCAAGCACCTTAAAGAGCTGTGTGTGTCCGGTGTTGATTCTTCGGCTGCCGGCCAGCCACTGATGCCGCTGATATCCCATGGCCGAATGGCCTCACATCGGTCCGATGTTGATTCTTCGGCTGCCGGCCAGCCACTGACGCCGCTGATATCCTGTGGCCGAATGGCCTCACATCGGTCCGGTGTTGATTCTTCGGCTGCCGGCCAGCCACTGACGCCGCTGATATCTCATGGTTGAATGGCCTCGGGTCCGTCCGGTGTTGCTTCTTCGCGGCCAGCCACGAAGAGAATGAAGGCCTGCCTCAAGCACTGCAGCTCAGCTCGAAGCTTGCTGCCGCTGCCGTCGAGACACTGACGCCACACCGCTGCCTGTCTCCAACATGAAAGGCCTGCCTGAAGCACAGCAGCTCGAAGGCTGATGCTATTTCACACAGGTAGGAACATGGTTTATTTAATCTTTTCTTTGCTTATAAATTTTTATTCAGGTTGGATTTATTTGTATAATATTTGTATAAGTATAACTAACGATTGATTGTAGAATTTAATGACTTCCCTTCCCCCCCTCCCCCCACCCCACCTCGTTCCCTATGCCTAATTTGTAACCTAAAGTTAGTTTGGAGTAAATTTTCACTGACGAAACTTTGAAAACAGGCATAAGTGGCCGGACACGTCCCCTTTTGAAAAAAAAATTCTGTTCCAAAGTGAAACTGTTCTAATTGACTAGAACTGGAGCAAACTAAATGTCGAGAATTCCGATTTCTAAGATACTCCGTTCTACACCAATTGCTCCCAAAATTCAGGAGCAAATCATGTGGAAACTTGGGGCCTTTAATACAACTCCAGAGTGCCTAAGCAGCATGGCAGACAACCTTTTATACTCCCTTGCACGAGGTGTGCGGGTGACCCTTGGGCCTCCAACAGTTGCGCCCTCTGGTGGCAAGTCTTACACAGTTACAATGTTTACATACATAACAGGAAACAGCCCTCCAGTCACAAAAACACCCATCAACCATTACTCTTTGCTTCCTGCCTCTGAGCCAATTTTGGATCTAACTTGCCACTTTGCCCTGGATCCCATGGGCTTTTACTTTTGTGACAAGTCTGCTATGTGGGACCTTATCAAAAGCCTTGTTAAAATCCACATACACTACATCAAAGGCACTACCCTCATCGATCCTCCTCAAAAAATTCAAACAAGTTAGTCAGACACGATGTCTAGTCAGAGCTACATGTTTTTTTATTCATTCACGGGATGTGGACATTGCTGGCAAGGCGGTATTTAGTGCCCAGCTCTAATTGCCCTCAAGCAGAACACAGGTCACGCACACGTGTCTGTCCTGTGACATTCTGAACTCAGCTGGGCCTTTTGGAGGAAGGCACCAAACATAGGCCTTACAGGAAGGGAGGGGAAATCAAAGTAAACCCATGTCACTCTTAAGCTTAGATACTTAAATTATAGAGCTATATATGAAAACAATGCCTCTGTTGACCCTACTAGACTGAGAATGATGGATGGGGCAGATTATTTAAAATGGGGAAAAAAGTTGCAGGTCATGTGATGATACAACAAAGATTTCATTCAGTTTTTTTCTAAGGCTTTCATTACTATACACAGTGAATATTCAAGAAGATGTTTATGTAGCTCTCATTTTCCATATAGGGTTTGTATATGGTTATCTGTTTAACACAAATAAATGCAAACATCTATGCCACATAATACTTTCAGGAATCAGATTTATTGCTATTGATTTGAAAAATATGCAAGTACCATGAGTAATTTTATCATGGTGCTAACACATGTTTTGATGTGATTTATGTTACTATATTTGTGTTGGTAAAAGAATAAAAAAGATTTATAAAATATTTTATGCCCTTTGACTTTTCCAGTATTTGATTGTGTCATCCTGATTTTTACTTTGACTTTAGTTCTCATCAGTCTGTTAATGAAAATAATGATATAGACAACTATGGAAACAAAGAACATTTCTGCCTATGATAGTTATATCATATTGCATAAAACTATATACAAACCCTACATTTCATAACTGCCTTAAGTGCTTTGAAGAATAAATACATGTAGTTAGTCAAATTCAGAAGGCTAAAAAATAGATACTTACAGCTTTCAAGTTCAAGTGAGCAATTCTGAGTATCAAGGGGAAAGTTGCTAAAATCCATTGAACACATGGCAGTGACTGTTGTCCTACAGAAAATATTCATAATATATAAATTATGCTTTAATTTCAGCCGCATAAACAAAACAGTTTGAAAAATAGACTTAACACCATTTAAGTGATGTTTACTAAATTTGATGATAAGCTTGGAGATACATCAACCCTAAAGATTAACCCAACTTTGGAGCCACGTATGATGATGATCATCATCATCATAGGCAGTCCCTCGAAGCGAGGATGACTTGCTTCCATGCCTGAAAGGAATGAGTTCACAGGCGTTTCAATGAAGGACCTAATATTCCAGATCCCAAATTACATCTTGGAGGATGGAAGATGCCTGTGCTTGAATTTTTTTAATGTGTGGTGGCCATTGTACACCAGCCACCACACGGGCTTGACAGAGCTAGGTCTTGGTCCAGTGGCATGAATTAACCAAGACGACTGGAGACCAGCTCTGCTGCACGGACCTAGTGCTCACACATATTGCAGTGTGGGCTGGCTCATGCTGCTCCTAGGCCCTCGCCTCTTCTGGGCCCCAGGCTCACGCCTCTCGTGGGCCCCCGGTCACTTCCTTCTACCAAGTCTTGCTGCTCCTTCGTCCCTCCTGTTGTGCCTGCCTGCACTGCAATCAGCGACCGGACTTCATAGAAACATAGAAAATAGGCGCAGCAGTAAGCCATTTGGCCTTTCGAGCCTGGTATGAAGGGCCTGGGTGACTGCACTCCCTCCAAGCAGCTGGCCACTGTGTTTTACTTCAGTGAGTCATTCAGCTCCATTGGAGCACCTCCTGTATCAAGGCCTCCATCTCTTCAGCATTAAAGGGCACAGTGTTCCCCACATGTCTTCACTATGCCATTGTGAATAATTCATTCATTTTTCTTTACCATCCAAATTTCCCCTTTTGTGGGGAGTTGCAGTCCTTTAAGAGCTGTTCCCAAGCTCTCTGGGCAAGCTCTCCTTTTGCTTGTAACATAGTCAAATAAGAAAGTGGGGTTATGTCACAAAATTCGACACAGCACACACCCTGAGCTATGGACACACATCTGTCTGCACTTTGGGCCAGCTTAATCCTATTTAGTATCAATGTAGCCAACCATGCAAAAAGTATCACAGGATTTGCACTCATTTCCATATTTCAAATGCAATTAAACTGTCGCAATATAGATTTAGACTGCTAGGAGCAATAGCTTCTTACTGCACAAGAAGTTTAAGGAGCCATATTTCTCAACCCAAAAAAAATGAAAGTACAGAATTTAAAATGATGCAAACATTGATTTTTGAATCACTGAAATATCCAGTTCATGATTGATAAGTTTCTATTATGTTTGTTTATAATATAGAATCAGATTTACGATACAATATCACAGCAACATTGCTTCAGAACTCCGAGAACCATAACTATAGTCACTGAGGCATGCAAACAGAACATCAGCTTACCTAATGCACAGCTAAATTACTATCCAGGATCCTGATGGTGGTGAAGCTTTTCTTACAAAGCCAAAGAAACAAGTTGACACCACTACACAAAGGATCTTCGTGCACCTTAAAATAGATGCGTGAGTTCCCATCTTAAGCCTCTGCCATGGCTTGACAGGCTGCATAAGAAATGTGATGAAAAAGGAGGAATACATTCACCTTTGCCTTTCTTGTGATAGTAGCTAATTTCTTCCACATTTGGAGCCAGGTATGAAGGGCCTGGGCGACTGCACTCCCTCCAAGCAGCTGGCCACTGTATTTTACTTCATTGAGTCATTCAGCTCCATTGGAGCACCTCCTGTATCAAGGCAGCCATCTCTTCAGCATTAAAGGGCACAGTGTTCCTCACATGTCTTCACTGTGCCATTGTGAACAATTCATTCACTTTTCTTTACCACCCAAATTTCCCCTTTTGTGAGGAGTTGCAGCCCTTTAAGAGCTATTCCCAAGCTCTCTGGGCAAGCTCTCCTTTTGCTTGTAACATAGTCAAATAAGAAAGTGGGGTTATGTCACAAAATTAGACACAGCACACACCCTGAGCTATGGACACACGTCTGCCTGCACTTTGGGCCAGCTTAATCCTATTTTTGCTTCAATCAAGATCGGATTTGACCATGATACAAACGATGCAAATTCTGAACTTCAACTCAGTCTGACATTAGGTAAACTCATTTCTAGGACTGATTTGGAGCATTGCAATGTGAATAGTAATTAAAGTACAAATAAAAATGTTTCATACAATTATTATATATACCTTGCTGCAGTTTGAAAGATTGTAGCAATAATCAGAATCATGTTAGTGCAATTTGGACTGTGGAATGGTTGATATGTTGGCGAGGCATAAAATAGTATGCATAGTGTATGCAATAAAAAATAGATTTTCTGTTTCTATTGACATCACAGAATTATGCACTTACAAGGTATTTGCAGAAGGAAAACCAACTGACTATTAATATGGAAAAACTATCCTCAGCAATACAAACATTTTAAATGTACAATGTTTCACCTTAGACTGTAGAGGATGTGGCCATCTGGATATACCCTTAGCATGATGTTCTCCATAGTTGTGTCATGTATGAAAGATCTTTTGGAGTGAACAAAAAACACATCTGGAACCCAAATTTTCTTGATTAATCTTCCGTCAAATGTCATACTTCTGTTGTTGGAACTTGGGAAAGCGAGTCTGCTATCCTTCCAGTAATGTCTTAGGTATAAAGTCATTGTAAAGTCCTAAGGATATGAATCAAACATAGACAAATGGATTGTAAATTAGAAGAAAGGATACTGTAAGAAATACACAATGTTAATGCTGGTAATTAGCCTTGAATTTACTGATGAGGGGATAGAAAACTAGGAAACGTAATTTGACATAATCTAAACATTTTATCACAGTGCTAAAAAAATCAGGGTCTCCTTATACCCACGAATCCAATTCAAATAAAAAAACCAGAATCCAATTCAAATAAAAATGATAAAAAGGCAGTAATATACACTGTGCTGTACCATACAATTATGTAGTACAGTTTTACTGTAAATAAATTCCTGCCCACAAATAACTAAACCTCAGACTTACCATATCAACTTCAGAAATGCTGTCAATGCTTTCAATCTGGACATCTATACCAACAGATACTGCTGATTCTTAAAAAAACAAATAAGAAACAAGTAATTTCAGTTTGACCTTTTTCATTTTTTTATTTCTCATGATTCCATAAGCAGCAGTACCTCGCCCATTCTTAATAATACAAATAAATAGCAAAAAAACTGCAGATGCTGTGTATCTGAAGTGAAAACAGAAAATGCTGGCAACACACAGCAGGTCAGTCTTTATGTGTATAGGGAGGGAGGAAATTGGAAGAAAAGTTGATGACATTTTATAGTTCAGGGCGAGAGCAGGAAGTGGCACCGATAGAGTTATCATTGTACTGGAAAAAGTGAGGAATGGAATGTGAGTAGGACTGGAACAAAGAATATTCCACGTATCCTATGAAAGGGCAGGCATTGCTAAGGTCCATATGTGTTCCTATTGCAACACCTTTTATTTGGAAAAAGTGATTGGAGTCAAAGGAGAAGTTGTTCAATGAAAGAACAAGTTCAGCCAGGTGGAGCAATGTGGTGGTGGATGGGGACTGGTTGGGCCTCCATTCAAGGAAGAAGCGTAGTGCCCGCAGAATGCCCTGATGAGAGGTGGAGGTGTAGAGGGACTGAACATCCATGGTGAAAAGGAGACGGTTAGGGCCAGGAATCTGCAAAATGGTAAAGTGGCGGAGGGCGTCAGAAAAGTGGTGGATGTAGGCAGGAACAGAGAGGTGGTTAGATGGCTGAGATGATCTTCACAGCAGATGATTTCCTGGAATGCATAAGGGATGGTTTTCTAGACCAATATGTCGAGGAACCAACTAGGGGGGAGGCCATCTTAGACTGGGTGTTGTGTAATGAGAGAGGATTAATTAGCAATCTCATTGTGCGAGGCCCCTTGGGGAAGAGTGACCATAATATGGTGGAATTCTGCATTAGGATGGAGAATGAAACAGTTAATTCAGAGACCATGGTCCAGAACTTAAAGAAGGGTAACTTTGAAGGTATGAGGCATGAATTGGCTAAGATAGATTGGCTAATGATACTTAAGGGGTTGACTGTGGATGGGCAATGGCAGACATTTAGAGACCGCATGGATGAACTACAACAATTGTACATTCCTGTCTGGTGTAAAAATAAAAAAGGGAAGGTGACTCAACAATGGCTATCTAGGGAAATCAGCGATAGTATTAAAGCCAAGGAAATGGCATACAAATTGGCCAGAAATAGCAGCGAACCTGGGGACTGGGAGAAATTTAGAACTCAGCAGAGGAGTACAAAGGGTTTGATTAGGGCAGGGAAAATGGAGTACGAGAAGAAGCTTGCAGGGAACATTAAGGCGGATTGCAAAAGTTTCTATAGGTATGTAAAGAGAAAAAGGTTAGTAAAGACAAACGTAGGTCCCCTGCAGTCAGAATCAGGGGAAGTCATAACGGGGAACAAAGAAATGGCAGACCAATTGAACAAGTACTTTGGTTCAGTATTCACTAAGGAGGACACAAACAACCTTCCGGATATAAAAGTGGTCAGAGGGTCTATTAAGGAGGAGGAACTGAGGGAAATCTTTATTAGTCGGGAAATTGTGTTGGGGAAATTGATGGGATTGAAGGCCGATAAATCCCCAGGGCCTGATGGACTGCATCCCAGAGTACTTAAGGAGGTGGCCTTGGAAATAGCGGATGCATTGACAGTCATTTTCCAACATTCCATTGACTCTGGATCAGTTCCTATCGAGTGGAGGGTAGCCAATGTAACCCCACTTTTTAAAAAAGGAGGGAGAGAGAAAGCAGGGAATTATAGACCGGTCAGCCTGACCTCAGTAGTGGGTAAAATGATGGAATCAATTATTAAGGATGTCATAGCAGCGCATTTGGAAAATGGTGACATGATAGGTCCAAGTCAGCATGGATTTGTGAAAGGGAGATCATGCTTGACAAATCTTCTGGAATTTTTTGAGGATGTTTCCAATAAAGTGGACAAAGGAGTACCAGTTGATGTGGTATATTTGGACTTTCAGAAGGCTTTCGACAAGGTCCCACACAGGAGATTAATGTGCAAAGTTAAAGCACATGGGATTGGGGGTAGTGTGCTGACGTGGATTGAGAACTGGTTGTCAGACAGGAAGCAAAGAGTAGGAGTAAATGGGTACTTTTCGGAATGGCAGGCAGTGACTAGTGGGGTACCGCAGGGTTCTGTGCTGGGGCCCCAGCTGTTTACATTGTACATTAATGATTTAGACGAGGGGATTAAATGTAGTATCTCCAAATTTGCGGATGACACTAAGTTGGGTGGCAGTGTGAGCTGCGAGGAGGATGCTATGAGGCTACAGAGTGACTTGGATAGGTTAGGTGAGTGGGCAAATGCGTGGCAGATGAAGTATAATGTGGATAAATGTGAGGTTATCCACTTTGGTGGTAAAAACAGAGAGACAGACTATTATCTGAATGGTGACAGATTAGGAAAAGGGAAGGTGCAACGAGACCTGGGTGTCATGGTACATCAGTCATTGAAGGTTGGCATGCAGGTACAGCAGGCGGTTAAGAAAGCAAATGGCATGTTGGCCTTCATAGCGAGGGGATTTGAGTACAGGGGCAGGGAGGTGTTGCTACAGTTGTACAGGGCCTTGGTGAGGCCACACCTGGAGTATTGTGTACAGTTTTGGTCTCCTAACTTGAGGAAGGACATTCTTGCTATTGAGGGAGTGCAGCGAAGATTCACCAGACTGATTCCCGGGATGGTGGGACTGACCTATCAAGAAAGACTGGATCAACTGGGCTTGTATTCACTGGAGTTCAGAAGAGTGAGAGGGGACCTCATAGAAACGTTTAAAATTCTGATGGGTTTGGACAGGTTGGATGCAGGAAGAATGTTCCCAATGTTGGGGAAGTCCAGAACCAGGGGTCACAGTCTAAGGATAAGGGGTAAGCCATTTAGGACCGAGATAAGGAGAAACTTCTTCACCCAGAGAGTGGTGAACCTGTGGAATTCTCTACCACAGAAAATAGTTGAGGCCAATTCACTAAATATATTCAAAAGGGAGTTAGATGAAGTCCTTACTACTCGGGGGATCAAGGGGTATGGCGTGAAAGCAGGAAGTGGGTACTGAAGTTTCATGTTCAGCCATGATCTCATTGAATGGCGGTGCAGGCTAGAAGGGCTGAATGGCCTGCTCCTGCACCTATTTTCTATGTTTCTATGTTTCTATGAGGGGAAGAAGCTTAAAAAAATATAAGAAAAACAAGTAACATGTGATGACCTGAGAATATGGTAGGTAAGTCAGGTCTGAAATTGAAACAGGAGAAGCAAGTAAAATAAGGTGGAGTCCAATGCTCTAAGAAGAAGAAAAAAGCAGGCTCACA
Organism: Pristiophorus japonicus; assembly: GCF_044704955.1. Classification (NCBI taxonomy): domain Eukaryota; kingdom Metazoa; phylum Chordata; class Chondrichthyes; family Pristiophoridae; genus Pristiophorus; species Pristiophorus japonicus. Next base: position 57,213,388 of record NC_091987.1, read on the forward strand.
CCTGGCTGCTCTGCCAAAACGGTGGTTTGACAAAGCTTCCTCAGCCTAATTGCCTTCTGGCAGCCTGCATCTCCTAGTGCTGTGTCACTAGCTGGTGCTACAACTGCTGGCTGCACTTCTGAAAGTGTGTTTGCTGCCTGCTCCTGCTCATTACCAGCCAACTCTTCAGTTCTTAAAATAGTCTGGCAGGGTACAATGGAAGTCACATCGTTCTGAAAAGCAGTTGCCTTAAGCTTGGCTCTTCCTGCCATTGCCAGGTTAAGGGGTGCTCGGTCAACATGTCCCGCTATCTGCAAGGGAAGAGCCCACCATTAAGTTTCGCTCAATTTGATCCCCTAGTCTGCCTAATCCAGAACTTAGAGCATCCTGTAAATTGGAGCTCTTGGTTTCTAAAGCCACAGTCGCAACATTCAAGAGAGAAATTTCCTCAGATGGTTTCTGTCCTCAGATTGTTATGGGTTGCAATAATGATAGGCAGACGTATGAAACCTTGCTTCACCACTGCGCTAATGTCAGGCCCACATCTCTCAACACTGTTCGACAGTCCTTGCATGGTGCTATGAACATTCTCAAAGGACTAGAGGAAGCCCTTCTACTGAACAAGGAGTTCCCTTTAATCTGCAGCCTTGAGAGGTTAGTGTTTATTGGGCCTGCAGAAGAGGAATGTCTGAAGCTTGGCATGTATCCAGCTAGCTCTGCTTCTTCAGCTGCCACCTCAACATGCTCCTCATTCCTAAGTTTACTCATTATTCAGCGCTCCCTGCTGACCCTCACTCTCCAAGTCCCCCAGAATGGACATCTCTGAGCTGTGCTTTTGTGAGATGGAGTGATGATACTTATTGCTGTGATGCAATGCAGTATTGTGCAGCACTGAGGCCTTCTACTTCATATTGGGAGTCACAAAGATAAAGGAAAGAAATGTATGTTACAATAGTTGCAATATAAAAAGGTTTTTCATGCAGGTAACATACCTGAACATTGTGCGCCATGCTGCTGATCCGAAAAGCATGCTGGAATTATAGTCAGTGGGCGATTTATGGTCGTAACAATAATACCCCTTAAAGGAGAATACTAGACATGAGATCACCCAAATTCTCCTAACTTACCTTCAAGTACTCTCTTAATAGACTCAACTCTCACTATCTGTAAATCTTCCTCTTCATGCCAGTTGATGGTCTTTATGTGATTGTGGGCCACCTTCTCTTGCAAAATATAGATGGTAGAATTAGGAAAAGCACAAAGTCCCACCCCAGTGGCCAGCCTTCATCCCATCTTGTGTGAATGCCGAAAAATGCAGCATGTTGGTAATTTCTGTATGCACTGGGGGACCACATGCTAAAATTAAATGAGCAATCACATGGATATTTGAGTGGCAGGCACAAAGTGTGCCCCGAAGTGTGCCGGGAATGAATGTGCTCATGACAGCTGAAAGGTTGTGCCAGTGCTGCTTATGCAGCAGCAGGTTGGGATTTCTTTGTGATGGATATATACAGTAGGCACATTCTGTGCATAGTTACCTTTGCACTCTTCCTAAGGCCAGAATCTTTTTTCTCATCTGCTCTGAAGACCTATGGAAGTGGGAATTGTGCCCATATTGTCAGCCACCTCGTGCAATGTTTTCTGAACAGCAGGAGGCAAAAGAGGCTGCCCTCAATGGTAACAATCCTTTGCTGCACTAACTTCAGCCAAAGTTTTCACTTCGTCCATCTCTGCTAGCTTCCAAAATTGGTGTAAATCAAATCCTTTATGTTACTGTCTCTAGAAATTCCACTATGCAACCAATCTTGACCTCCCCGAACTCCTGAAACTTGTGCATGGAGTATGTTATAAAGAGTTTTAGAAGCTGATTTTGGATAATCCTGCAAGGTCAGCCCACTTCGCTTCCGGTGTGATCTTGAGTCCACACTGATACGTCCTTACTACACAGTATAAATGCACATGAGGCCCATGCTTGAGAGAAGATCAGTCTGTGACCTGTCCTTTATTCCTTAGCACTCAAGTGATGAAGGTGGGTGGAGCTTCCCCTTTTATACCTGAAGGTCCAGGTTAGGAGTGTCTCCCACCTAGTGGTCAGTGTTCTCACGGTGTACAAATTAGGTCAGTTTATACATGGGTTACAATGCTGGTTGAATACATGACATCACCTCCCCCCCCCAAAGTCTTATTGGGATCACAGGTTGAGTCTCTCTGGTGATTTACGCTCCCTTGTAGAGCGCCTGAGTTGGGGCTCCGGTTGTTGGGCGCTGGCCTGAGTATCTGCTGTTTGCAGTGCCTCAGGCCTGTCCAGACTGCCCACAGTGACTGGGCTCTCCTCCCTTTGGTTCCGGTGTTCGGTCACCTGTGGTGGAGTGAACTTTATATCGTGTTCTTCCTCTGCTTCTTCTATGGGGTTGCTGAACCTCCTTTTTGTTTGATCCACATGTTTGCGGCAGATTTGTCCATTGGTAAGTTTAACTACCAGAATCCTTTTTCCCTCTTTGGCAACCACAGTGCCTGTGAGCCATTTGGGCCCTGCAGCGTAGTTGAGGACAAAAACAGAATCATTTACATCAATACATTGCGCCCTCGCATTCCTGTCATGGTAGTCATATTGTGACTGGCGCCTGCTCTCGACAATTTCTTTCATGGTGGGGTGTATAAGGGATAATCGGGTTTTGAGCGTCCTTTTCATTAGTAGCTCTGCGGGTGGAACCCCTGTGAGCGAGTGTGGTCGGGATCTATAGGCCAACAGGAGGCGTGATAAGCGGGTTTGTAGGGAACCCCCTTGGAATCTGAGCATCCCCTGTTTGATTATCTGCACTGCTCGTTCTGCCTGGCCGTTTGAGGCCGGCTTGAACGGTGCCGTTCTAACATGGTTAATTCCATTGCCTGCCATAAAGTCCTGGAATTCAGTGCTTGTGAAGCACGGGCCATTGTTGCTGACCAAGATGTCCGGTAGACCGTGGGCGGCGAACATTGCCCGTAGACTTTCTATCGTGGCAGAGGCTGTGCTTGAATTTAAAATGCCACACTCGATCCATTTGGAGTAGGCGTCTACTACAACCAAAAACATTTTCCCCATGAAAGGACCTGCGTAGTCCACATGGATGCGTGATCAAGGCTTGGCGGGCCATGGCCAGGGGCTAAGGGGGGCTTCCCTGGGCGTATGGCCCAGCTGGGCACACGTGTTGCACCTGCGAACACAAAGTTCCAGATCTGTGTCTATCCCTGGCCACCAAACGTGTGACCTGGCAATTGCCTTCATCGTGACAATGCCCGGGTGCCCATTGTGGAGTTCTCTGATGAACACCTCTCTGCCCATCTGGGGCATGACTACGCGGTTTGCCCACAGTAGGCAATCGGCCTGAATCGAGAGTTCATCCTTGCGCCTGTGAAATGGTTTAAATTTCTCAGGGCATGCCCTGTACGTGGCTGCCCAGTCCCCATTCAGGACACATTTCTTGACGAGAGACAATAGCGGGTCTCTATTTGTCCAGACTTTAATCTGACAGGCTGTCATGGGTGAGCCTTCGCTTCCGAAAGCTTCAACAGCCATGACCATCTCAGCACCATGCTCGGTAGCCCCCTCAGTGGTGGCTAGTGGGAGCCTGCTGAGTGCATCGGTGCTGTTTTCGGTGCCCGGTCTGTGCCGAATTGTGTAGTCATAGGCAGCTAACGTGAGTGCCCACCTCTGTATGCGGGTCGATGCGTTTGCATTTATGGCCTTGTTGTCGGCCAAAAGGGACGTTAGGGGTTTGTGATCTGTCTCCAGCTCAAATTTCCTGCCAAACAGGTACTGGTGCATTTTCTTTACCGGATATACACATGCGAGCATCTCCTTTTCTACCATCCCGTAGTCCCTTTCTGCCTGGGACAGACTCCTGGAGGCATAGGCTACCGGCTGTAACTGACCCTTGGCATTGACATGCTGCAACACACACCCGACACCATAGGATGATGCATCGCACGTTAACACAAGTTTCTTACATGGGTCATATAGCGTTAACAGATTGTTGGAACATAACAAATTGCGTGCTCAATTAAAAGCCCTTTCCTGGCTGTCCCCCCAGACCCATTCGCGACCTTTGCGTAGGAGCACGTGTAGCGGCTCTAGCAGCGTGCTCAATTTGGGAAGAAAGTTACCAAAATAGTTCAGGAGCCCCAGGAACGAACGCAGCTCCGTCGTGTTACGGGGTCTGGGTGCTCTCTGGATCGCTTCCGTCTTGGATGCAGTAGGGCTGATCCCGTCTGCTGCTACCCTCATCCCCAGGAATTCTACCTCTGGAGCTAGGAAGACACACTTCGCCTTTTACAGTCGCAGCCCTACCCGGTCCAGTCTGCGTAGCACCTCCTCCAGGTTGTGGAGGTGTTCTTCAGTATCGTAACCCGTAATGAGGATGTCGTCCTGAAAAACCACCGTCCCTGGAATCGACTTGAGGAGGCTTTCCATATTTCGTTGGAAGATCGCGGCGGCCGAGCGAATCCCGAACGCACATCTGTTGTACTCAAACAACCCCTTGTGTGTCGTGATGGTGGTCAGCTTCTTCGACTCACTCGCCAGCTCCTGGGTCATGTAAGCTGAGGTCAGGTCCAATTTTGAAAAAAGTTTGCCACCGGATAGCGTCGCAAAGAGGTCCTCCGCTCTCGGTAGCGGGTACTGGTCTTGGAGTGACACCCGATTGATGGTGGCCTTGTAATCGCCACATATCCTGACCGACCCATCCGCCTTGAGCACCGGCACAATCGGGCTCGCCCAGTCACTTAATTCGACTGGCGAGATGATGCCTTCCCTCAACAGGCGGTCCAATTCGCCTTCTATCTTTTCCCGCATCACGTATGGCACCGCTCTAGCCTTGTGGTGTACTGGCCTGGCGTCCGGGTTTATGTGAATCACTACCTTGGCCCCCATGAAAGTGCCAATGCCGGGTTGAAATAATGAGTCAAATTTGTCCAGGACCTGTGAGCATGATACTCGCTCCACAGAGGAAATTGCATTGACATCGCCCCATTTCCAGTTCATGACAGCAAGCCAACTCCTCCCCAGTAGTGCGGGACCGTCCCTGGGACAATCCAGAGTGGCAACCTGTTCTCTGAATCTTTGTGGGTCACGACTACCGTGGCGCTGCCTAGCACCGGAATGATCTCCTTTGTGTAAGTCCGTAGCTGTGCGTCAATCGGCGATAATTTTGGCCTCCTGGCCTTGGACGCCCACAACTTTCTGAACTGTTTGATATCCATCAGGAACTGGCTGGCACCCGTGTCTAACTCCATTGATACTGGGATGCCATTGAGGAGCACTTTCATCATTATCGGTGGCGTCCTGGTGTATGAACTGTATACGTGCTCCACATGAACTCGCTGAACTTCAGCTTCCAGCGATTTCCCCCAGTGTCCATTTCTGCAATTTCTGCAGGTATTTTGCTCATCTCTGCAAACTCCGGCTGAATGTATGCCTCCACGCCTCCAGCATGAGTTGCGGTTTGAAACAAAAGGTCCCTTGCCAGTCGATCGTCCCTGACTGCCCCTGTTATTGTTCTTGAGTGCACCATTAACAGGTGTTGATGGCCCCATTACTGGCCGCATTGTCCCTTGCAATGGCGTGAATCGCTGTTCAGCTTGCCATTGTCTCTGTCGAACTCCCCCTCTGGATTCGACTACATGTTGGGGCATGCCTGACTGCCTTTGTCTGCCTGGAGAACTGTGTGCTGCTTTAACAATGTTGAATCTCTGTCCCAACCATTCCTTAACACAGTACCTCTCGTCTGTTCTGCTAGTGGCCATGCTCGCGTGGTTTAAATCCCAGTTTCTTGTCACCATTAATACGTCCTTACTACACAGTATAAATGCACACGAGGCCCATGCTTGAGAGAAGATCAGTCTGTGACCTGTCCTTTATTCCTTAGCACTCAAGTGATGAACGTGGGTGGAGCTTCCCCTTTTATACCTGAAGGTCCAGGTTAGGAGTGTCTCCCACCTAGTGGTCAGTGTTCTCACGGTGTACAACTTAGGTCAGTTTATACATGGGTTACAATGCTGGTTGAATACATGACATCACCTCCCCCCCCAAAGTCTTATTGGGATCACAGGTTGAGTCTCTCTGGTGGTTTACGCTCCCTTGTAGAGCGCCTGAGTTGGGGCTCCAGTTGTTGGACGCTGGCCTGAGTATCTGCTGTTTGCAGTGCCTCAGGCCTGTCCAGGCTGCCCACAGTGACTGGGTTCTCCACCCTTTGGTTCCGGTGTTCGGTCACCTGTGGTGGAGTGAACTTTATATCGTGTTCTTCCTCTGCTTCTTCTATGGGGTTGTTGAACCTCCTTTTTGTTTGATCCACATGTTTGCGGCAGATTTGTCCATTGGTAAGTTTAACTACCAGAATCCTATTTCCCTCTTTGGCAACCACAGTGCCTGCGAGCCATTTGGGCCCTGCAGCGTAGTTGAGGACAAAAACAGGATCATTTACATCAATACATCGCGCCCTCGCATTCCTGTCATGGTAGTCATATTGTGACTGGCGCCTGCTCTCGACAATTTCTTTCATGGTTGGGTGTATAAGGGATAATCGGGTTTTGAGCATCCTTTTCATTAGTAGCTCTGCGGGTGGAACCCCTGTGAGTGAGTGTGGTCGGGATCTATAGGCCAACAGGAGGCGTGATAAGCGGGTTTGTAGGGAACCCCTGCATCCCCTGTTTGATTATCTGCACTGCTCGTTCTGCCTGGCCGTTTGAGGCCGGCTTGAACGGTGCCGTTCTAACATGGTTAATTCCATTGCCTGCCATGAAGTCCTGGAATTCAGTGCTTGTGAAGCACGGGCCATTGTCGCTGACCAAGATGTCCGATAGACCGTGGGCGGCGAACATTGCCCGTAGACTTTCTATCGTGGCAGAGGCTGTGCTTGAATTTAAAATGTCACACTCGATCCATTTGGAGTAGGCGTCTACTACAACCAAAAACATTTTCCCCATGAAAGGACCTACGTAGTCCACATGGATGCGTGATCAAGGCTTGGCGGGCCATGGCCAGGGGCTAAGGGGGGCTTCCCTGGGCGTATGGCCCAGCTGGGCACACGTGTTGCACCTGCGAACACAAAGTTCCAGATCTGCTTCTATCCCTGGCCACCAAACGTGTGACCTGGCAATTGCCTTCATCGTGACAATGCCCAGGTGCCCATTGTGGAGTTCTCTGATGAACACCTCTCTGCCCATCTGGGGCATGACTACGCAGTTTCCCCACAGTAGGCAATCGGCCTAAATCGAGAGTTCATCCTTGCGCCTGTGAAATGGTTTAAATTTCTCAGGGCATGCCCTGTACGTGGCTGCCCAGTCCCCATTCAGGACACATTTCTTGACGAGAGACAATAGCGGGTCTCTATTTGTCCAGACTTTAATCTGACGGGCTGTCACGGGTGAGCCTTCGCTTCCGAAAGCTTCAACAGCCATGACCATCTCAGCACCATGCTCGGTAGCCCCCTCAGTGGTGGCTAGTGGGAGCCTGCTGAGTGCATCGGTGCTGTTTTCGGTGCCCGGTCTGTGCCGAATTGTGTAGTCATAGGCAGCTAACGTGAGTGCCCACCTCTGTATGCGGGTTGATGCGTTTGCATTTATGGCCTTGTTGTCGGCCAAAAGGGACGTTAGGGGTTTGTGATCTGTCTCCAGCTCAAATTTCCTGCCAAACAGGTACTGGTGCATTTTCTTTACCGGATATACACATGCAAGCGTCTCCTTTTCTACCATCCCGTAGTCCTTTTCTGCCTGGGACAGACTCCTGGAGGCATAGGCTACCGGCTGTAACTGATCCTTGGCATTGACATGCTGCAACACACACCCGACACCATAGGACGATGCATCACACGTTAACACAAGTTTCTTACATGGGTCATATAGCGTTAACAGATTGTTGGAACATAACAAATTGCGTGCTCTATTAAAAGCCCTATCCTGGCTGTCCCCCCAGACCCATTCGCGACCTTTGCGTAAGAGCACGTGTAGCGGCTCTAGCAGCGTGCTCAATTTAAGAAGAAAGTTACCAAAATAGTTCAGGAGATCCAGGAACGAACGCAGCTCCGTCGTGTTATGGGGTCTGGGTGCTCTCTGGATCGCTTCCGTCTTGGATGCAGTAGGGCTGATCCCGTCTGCTGCTACCCTCATCCCCAGGAATTCTACCTCTGGAGCTAGGAAGACACACTTCGCCTTTTTCAGTCGCAGACCTACCTGGTCCAGTCTGCGTAGCACCTCCTCCAGGTTGTGGAGGTGTTCTTCAGTATCGTAACCCGTAATGAGGATGTCGTCCTGAAAAACCACCGTCCCTGGAATCGACTTGAGGAGGCTTTCCATATTTCGTTGGAAGATCGCGGCGGCCGAGCGAATCCCGAACGGACATCTGTTGTACTCAAACAACCCCTTGTGTGTCGTGATGGTGGTCAGCTTCTTCGACTCACTCGCCAGCTCCTGGGTCATGTAAGCTGAGGTCAGGTCCAATTTTGAAAAAAGTTTGCCACCGGATAGCGTCGCAAAGTGGTCCTCCGCTCTCGGTAGCGGGTACTGGTCTTGGAGTGACACCCGATTGATGGTGGCCTTGTAATCACCACATATCCTGACCGACCCATCCGCCTTGAGCACCGGCACAATCGGGCTTGCCCAGTCACTGAATTCGACTGGCGAGATGATGCCTTCCCTCAACAGGCGGTCCAATTCGCCTTCTATCTTTTCCGGCATCACGTATGGCACCGCTCTAGCCTTGTGGTGTACTGGCCTGGCGTCCGGGTTTATGTGAATCACTACCTTGGCCCCCATGAAAGTGCCAATGCCGGGTTGAAATAATGAGTCAAATTTGTCCAGGACCTGTGAGCATGATACTCGCTCCACAGAGGAAATTGCATTGACATCGCCCCATTTCCAGTTCATGACAGCAAGCCAACTCCTCCCCAGTTGTGCGGGACCATCCCCCGGGACAATCCAGAGTGGCAACCTGTTCTCTGAATCTTTGTGGGTCACGATTACCATGGCGCTGCCTAGCACCGGAATGATCTGCTTTGTGTAAGTCCGTAGCTGTGCGTCAATCGGCGATAATTTTGGCCTCCTGGCCTTGGATGCCCACAACTTTCTGAACTGTTTGATACCCATCAGGGACTGGCTGGCCCCCGTGTCTAGCTCCATTGATACTGGGATGCCATTGAGGAGCACTTTCATCATTATCGGTGGCGTCCTAGTGTATGAACTGTATACGTGCTCCACATGAACTCGCTGAACTTCAGCTTCCAGCGATTTCCCCCAGTGTCCATTTCTGCAATTTCTGCAGGTATTTTGCTCATCTCTGCAAACTCCGGCTGAATGTATGCCTCCACGCCTCCAGCATGAGTTGCGGTTTGAAACAAAAGGTCCCTTGCCAGTCGATCGTCCCTGACTGCCCCTGTTATTGTCCTTGAGTGCACCATTAACAGGTGTTGATGGCCCCATTACTGGCCGCATTGTCCCTTGCAATGGCGTGAATCGCTGTTCAGCTTGCCATTGTCTCTGTCAAACTCCCCTCTGGGTTCGACTACATGTTGCGGCATGCCTGACTGCCTTTGTCTGCCTGGAGAACTGTGTGCTGCTTTAACAATGTTGAATCTCTGTCCCAACCATTCCTTAACACAGTACCTCTCGTCTGTTCTGCTAGTGGCCATGCTCGCGTGGTTTAAATCCCAGTTTCTTGTCGCCATTGATACGTCCTTACTACACAGTATAAATGCACACGAGGCCCATGCTTGAGAGAAGATCAGTCTGTGACCTGTCCTTTATTCCTTAGCACTCAAGTGATGAACGTGGGTGGAGCTTCCCCTTTTATACCTGAAAGTCCAGGTTAGGAGTGTCTCCCACCTAGTGGTCAGTGTTCTCACGGTGTACAACTTAGGTCAGTTTATACATGGGTTACAATGCTGGTTGAATACATGACACACACACTACAGGCCTAGGCTTAAGTTTGCAAATTCGGCCCTCATTAATTGAGATTTAAACAGCATTGTGTTAACTGAGTTTTGGATCGCAATTTTGAGCGACAGGAACTAAAATAAAATCAACAGCTGTAAGAATCCATTTATTAGCTGGTCACAATTTACTTTTTTCATTCAACAGCTTACTCTTTTGTTATTTACAGCCTTACAGTTAAGATTGATGGATCGTTAAAGAATGATTAATAGATTGGGCTACAGGACAACAACATGCAAAGTCATCTCAGATTAATTAAGTCCCCTGCCTTAAAGAGGAAAAACTTCTTCTTTGTCAATTTTTGTATCACAGAAATAACCATACATGAGCAAACTTAATCTTACATGTAATTTGTTCTTACCTAAATTTATCTTGAAGAGCAGTCTTTAATTAGTTATATCTACTAGCATCACAATGCAAATACAACAGCTAGCATGAAGGCAAACAAAACTATTCCAGAGCCTAAAATTTACAACTGGTCCTGTGTTTACTGCAGTCAATCCCATTGCAACTAACCAGCATGCATAATTCTAATATATCCTGCAAACAATAGGTGCAGTAAAATTAGTCTAAATTTATTCCACTTTCACCTAAAAGCAAAGCAAACTTTTCCCATGTCAAATAAACAAATTTTAAAAAGCAACCAGCCATTATAATTTGCAACATAAAGAAACCTTTGCCAGTACTAAACACATAAATAAGTATACACAATTGTACAAGTTAATAAGACATATTCAAGAAAACCATCTCATTTATAATGAAGTTATTTTGTCTATACAATTTGAATATACCTGCTTGAAATAATACTGCTGTGGTTTTTGGTACCATTTTGCTATTTACCTCTCAGAGCTAAAATTGCATTTCTATTGGTTCGGAAGAAAAACAGCTTTTCTTGGTCCCAAATTTAGTATCAGAGATAGAAACATAGAAAACAGGAGCAGGCCATTCGGCCCTTCGAGCCTACACTGCCATTCAATATGATCATGGCTGATCATGCAACTTCAGTACCCCACTCCCGCCTTCTCTCCATACCCCCTGATCCCCTTAGCCGTAAGGGCCACATCTAACTCCCTCTTGAATATATGCAACGAACTGGACTCAACAACTTTCTGTAGTAGGGAATTCCACAGGTTCACCACTCTCTGGGTGAAAAAGTTTCTCCTCATCTCGGTCCTATATGGCGTACCCCTTATCTTTAGACTGTGCCCTCTGGTTCTGGACTTCCCCAACATCGGGAACATTCTTCCTGCATCTAACCTGTCCAGTCCTGTCATAATTTTATATGTTTCTATGAGATCCCCTCTCATTCTTCTAAATTCCAGTGAGTATAAGCCTAGCCGATCCAGTCTTTCTTCATATGTCGGTCTTGCCATCCCGGGGATTAGTCTGGTGAACCTTCGCTGCACTCCCTCAATAGCAAGCACATCCTTCCTCAGATTAAGAGACCAAAACTGCACACAATACTCAAGGTGTGGTCTCACCAAGGCCCTGTACAACTGCATTAAGACCTCCCTGCTCCTATACTCAAATCCTCTCGCTATGAAGGCCAGCATGCCATTTGCTTTCTTTACTGCCTGCTGTACCTGCATGCCTACCTTCATGTACCATGTACCATGACACCCAGGTCTTGTTGCACCTCCCCTTTTACTAATCTGTCACCATTCAGATAATAATCTGCCTTCCTGCTTTTGCCACCAAAGTGGATAAGTTCACATTTATCCACATTATACTGCATCTGCCATGCATTTGCCCACTCATCTAACCTGTCCAAGTCACCCTGCAGCCTCTTAGCATCCTCCTCACAGCTCACACTGCCACCCAGCTTAGTGTCATCTGCAAACTTGAAGATATTACATTCAATTCCTTCGACTAAATCATTAATGTATATTGTAAATAGCTGGGGTCCCAGCATTGAACCTTGTGGCACCCAACTAGTCACTGCCTCCCATTCTGAAAATAACCTATTTATTCCCACTCTTTGCTTTGTCTGCCAACCAGTTCTCTATCCAAGTAAATACATTACCCCCAATACCATGTGCCTTAATTTTGTACACCAATCTCTTGTGTGGGACCTTGTCAAAAGCCTTTTGAAAGTCCAAATACACCATATCCACTGGTTCTCCCTTATCCACTCTACTAGTTACAGCCTCACTGTTAAATGGTCCAGAGGTTCCATAAGCTATAGAAAATACACAATAAGAGCTACACTTTTCAAACCATAGGTTAAATGATTAATAGGAAGGAACAATGATCGCAGTGATAAACTATTGAATAGTATAGTGAAATTGTCAGAAAACTTACCTCCAAATCCAGGTCTCATGGCAAAGTCATGGTCATCTATTCTAAGAAGTTGTTCAGATTTTGTTAAATGTATTTTGGTTGAATCTGATCGTTTGCTTTCCAGTCGACTAAAGCAAAACAAAACAAGTTTTTTACAATCTTAACAAAAAAACGTAGAAGCAACACTTTAAAAAAAAAGCATTTGACATTAGTAAGTACAAGAAATGTGTTGAATGAAATATGTCTTAATTTCATCACAAGAAACCAAATGTGCTCATAAAGAAGTGAATAGGGGGCCAAAATTGCAGTGGTGTGATCGCCGCAACTGATCTCACCGGGGTGGGGGAGAGAATCAGCCTTAACATCCCATTCCTGCTGTAATGGAATCCCATGCACCAATTCATATACTTTCACCCATGGAGCTTTAGATAGTGTAAGTGAATATGTGGAACGGGGTAAATCACAGAACATGATGGAGCCAGAGGAGTGGGTAAGAACGTGGGTAAGTAGAGGGAGAGGAAAGAGTGCCCAGGCCTTGGAGTCATGGAACCTAGAGTCAATCAATACGTGCCTGAAATTTCCGGCGTGGACACGATGGGCCACAATGGCCTCCTTCCGTGCTGTAAATTTCTATGATTCTATGAAATGAAGGATGATCAAGGAACATCAAGGATAAAATTGATCTTTGGCGATTATGAATTGACAGTCCCTTTTACACCAGGCCTGATTTTCTTTTTCATTGAATTCAATGGGAAAGATAATTGGGCTCAATTCATTATCACCTGTTTTGCACTATTGCTGAAGACCAATTTCATCCCCATCAAACCTAAATACAGGTTCTGAGGTCAGTCTCCAAGGATTTGTAGCAATTGATAGCTATGGCTTTGTATCCTACACCCTCATTTACAGTAACAGCAGGAAAGATTTTTCCTCCTTGCAGACGTCAATGGAATGTCTGCCAACGTCATTGAAATCTGTGAAAACTCCCCACCTCTGAAGCAACCAGGAATCAGTTGGTTATTCTGCTTCCTGATGCTGGGGGCCAGAATGCAGGCTGCTATCTCTCAGGGGTTTCATGTGATAGCAGCCATTAGACCAGGCACCCTGCTGGTTAGAGGTGACTCTGATCCAGAACCCAGTGGAATGCAGAGGGTAAGAGCGATCTGCACGAGGTTGCTGTTTCTCAGGGCAGCAGCACATACCAAGCATGAAGCTGTTTCCTTCATGCACATCATGCAAGTTGCACATAGGAGTTAATATCAGGTTGCCCATGCAGAAACTTCAGAGATGGAGCCACCATGGCTCGCGCCAGGCAGGAGTAAGCTGCCATGAGAAGTGGGCCACCTCAGCCTCATGAGCCTTAGTACCATAGCAGCAGTCAACTACCTCACATGATACTGGCCCTCTGATTGCACCTAGGAGAAGCAACAGAATAGATGAAAAAAGACATGTTTAGATAACACATGGAAGCATGGTATGAGGAAAGAGTAGAATGGCTAGGCTTCACTTTAGAATTCCTCATATTAAAAAGGGAATCTACACTTTTTCGTGCTCTGTTATTCATGGGCCCGGATTTTACTGTCAGCAGCGAATGAAAGACTGCTGAAAGGCGTTCATTACATTTACACATGCCACCGGCTTTCTATAGGATTTTGCACTGGAACTTGCTGTAATTAATAAACCAGTTCAGTGCATCACCCTCTGCAGGGGTTCTAGGACCTGTGTGAACAGGACAAGCAAATGAGTATCTCCTTGACCAATCAGATTGAAGAATCATTAATCAGCAGCGCAGAGTCTGAACCAAAAAGTGTCAGAATATTTAATTCAATGCCAAATCATGTACAGAAAGCGAAATAACAAGAGGGAAAGAAAAATGGGATTGAGAGAGCGATAAAAGAGAAAGAAAAAGTAAAAAAATATTTTTATACATATTTTTTAAATCTCCAGCAATAATTAAAATCTGAATGAATGAGACTCCACACTTGTAAAAGTTAATTTTCAGTGCTAGCAAGGTTGTTTTACAGTAATTAAGATTTATCACGCCATTAAAAACTCACTTGCACTTGCATGGACAAGCCCTAACTTTTTCTGGTGCATTTAATGGGTATCTATCACATAAGTACAGCAACTTCACATCATTCCATGCATTGCAATACCGACTGTCTGTGAAATACCGGTAGAGTGCAGTTTATGGAGGAGCAGGGAAACTCGGACAGCAACTTCCTGATTGCCACATTTAACTGTGCATACGCAGTTGCTGTCTGATTTACACTTTAATAATGGTGAGCGCTGTTAGCATCACTGTTATTTCTACAGCACAATCTGGCCCAGGGAAATTAGTGTCATACAGGAAAAGGTGCACATATTTCATGCTCACTTATTCAGTCAGATTATTTAAGTATGCATGTAGGACCAAAGAGAACTGATGCACTGTGCTGTTCTCGGATGAATACTGGTTTGAACAACTTGTATATTTTTCAAAGTTATAACCTATGAAGAGTTGGGCCATGAAGAGGCAGTGGAGAAGGTCGCAGTGGTCAGTTGTATCAAAAGCTGCAGACAAGTCAAGGAGGATGAGGAGAGGTCACAGTTGCACAGGATATTGATGGCATTGGGGTAGTCTTGTTGTTGTGGACAGGGTGGAAACTGGACTGACAGGATTCAAAGAGTCAGTGATGAGAATGTTCGGTAGAGTTAGGTAACAATGGCACACTGAAGAACCATGGAGACAAAGGGGAGGTTAGGGATGAAATGGTAGTTCACGACGATGAAGAGATTTGCATAAGATGGAGAAAATAAAACAATCAGATGACTTTGTTAATGATAAAGGCTTCCCATATAGTGAGTTCAAAACCTACACCCAACTGATATTCTAAGTCAATTCACCTCAGTGGAACTATTACATCAGCTTTCAGCAAGGCTGCCAGCTACAGCAATTTACCATAGTGCAGCCTCCATGGAGCTGGGCTTTCAGGCAAATGGGAACGAAAATTGTTCAAATAAATCCTGCGTTACAAAAGTGAGCAGAGCTGAGCTGGAGGTCACCATTCAGAACATCCACATTTCTTGATGCCAGGATGTAAAGGAGAAGCTGGGATGGGAAATGTAAATATTGAAACCATTTTTCCTCAAATATGTTCATTTTGACCGAGTTATTACAGACTGCCACAAAGCAGCTTACCTTCTCTGCTTGATGTCCTCGGTTGTGGGCTGCTGGTGATGTTTTTTGGCGTGACTGGTACTTCCCTTCTCCATTGCAACCGGCAACAAGGTGAGAAAGAGCAGCTCCCAAAATAACAGCATGGCTTTTACTTCACAGGTTTCTTACACATAGAGACAGCCAAGGCAATTCAAGGCGTTATGTCATTTTAAACAGGTCACCTACGACACCCATAAGAAAAGTATCAGCCTCTCTGAACATGCGACACGTTTCATCTCCTCACTTTCTTTTTCTCGATTCCGGAATCCGCCTTTAGTCAGACGGAAAACCCTTCTTAAAACTCAGTCGAATAACCTTCAGAATTAAACCCTTTCGGTGCCTGACTGGACTGGGCCCGGTTTTATGATTTAGGTTTACTTTCTCGTTTGAAGTGAGTGTCACATTCAAACCCGCGCGGCTCCAGAACTGGAAAACAACAAATGAATGCAAGATACATTTCCGAGAATTAGGAAAAAAGGAGTGACGTGGATTCGTTTTAATCCTCTTCATAACCACCCAGACACGACGACCCAAAGAGTGCAATAACAGTAAAACCTGATGAGGCTGGAAAGGAATCACTAGAAAAGCTCCCTCAGTCTCTCCTACCCTACTGGAAAACACGAGTAAATATTTCCAGCCTGACGAGACGGGAAAACTCCTAAATGTTACATATTATAATCCTCAAAGGGCTGCTTTGACCCACATATTAAATATCCGCCAGTTAAGTATTTCACGTGAAAGATTTGTTTTATTTACTTATTTGCGTTTATATTTATTTTATATCTACAAAAAAAACACGGACGACGTCTCAGAATTTCTTGCGATGTTAGATAGATTTTTCAGAGGGGGTGTTACAAAATAATAATGGTGTGTCATTTTAAAAAGCCAAACACAATAACGATTGGTAGATACATCTATTGATGCACTTACCAGCACTAATCCCCATGATTAAAGCTGGAGTTTGGCAATTGCTCCAAATAATCGCGGATTCGGAAGACTGAAACCTGCAGAATTGGGAAAATCTATTTACTGTAAATGATTGGGGGTGGGATGTTAGGATCTGGTGTGATTAAATAAAAGTGAATAGTTCCATCAGGCGACTATGAATTGGGGCAAACGGATTTGATTATGTAGATCTTCCCAATTCGATGGAGGGGAGAGAGAAGTTAAAAAGCTTTTCACGAAGCGGCTCGGCGAGAGGGGACATCGGTCATTCCAGATTAAATGCTTACTAAATACGGAATTCTGGGCTGTTTGTGACAGATCTGCCGCTGTTTGCGCAAACATTTCTGACGCACAAATCTCGAGAATCAAAACTGAGAACTCCGAAAGTAGAAAAGGGTCAGAGAGAGAGAGAGAGAGTCAATGCAGGCTTGAGACTGAATCAAAGAGTAAGGGAGAATCAAAATACCAAGAATCAAAGAAAAGTATAAATAAATTTAAAAAACGACAAAATGTGTGAAATTCACAGAAGAAAATTGAACGCTGTACATAATTACTTTTCCTGTACATTATACCTTTGTTCCATCAATTTTTTTTACTGTTTTGAACACACACCTTGGATCCAAATAACTTAAGTTTAATTGTTTCCATTTTAATGTACTCTCAATTAAGTGTGTCTGTAGGCAAAACAGCAAAGATGCAGGCAATATATGAGGGATGTTTGTTTACGTAGCGAGTGGCTAGGATCAGGAATGCACTGCCTGAATTGTGATGGAGGCAGATTCAATAGTAACTTTCAAAAGGGAATTGGATATATATTTGAAAAGGAAAACAATGCAGGGCTATGGAGAAAGAGCGGGGGAATGTGACTAATTGAATAGCTCTTCAAAGAGCTGGCACAGGCTCGATAGGCCGAATAGCCTATTGTGAACAGGAAATGCTCACAGGAAAAATCTGATAATGATTTGACAAGAGTGCAGTTTGTTCTCGTGGGCTGTTTTATTATAGTGTAAATTGAGTGGATATTAACTTGCTGTGCATCTTTTCTGTTTCAAATTATTTAAAGGCTTTAAGCTACAGGATGTAGATCTCTTATGATATTGTCCAGGACCTTTGCTCGCTGTTTTAGAACGCCCTGATCCACAACAGCAGCTCCGAGTTGCGGATTTGTATAACACTTAACCAATGAGAATTGCTCTCTAGGCCTACCCATTTAATGTTTGTTCTAGTTGTTGGACAATTATAATCCTGGATTCTGATTCCACATAATCTAATTCTACTTTAAATCCAAGCATTTTTGCTGGCCGTTAATATCCTGATAGAACACTGTGGAACAGCGATGTCCTTCAAAACATTTGCTTCCATTTTTGTAAGTAGTATTTAAAAAGCGGACTGCATGTATTGGACAGCTAATATATATCGGCCTGAGAGAAACCCGTTGTTTTATTAATATTTGAATAGGACGGCAGCTATTCTCCAGGATTATTAGCTACAGAGGGTTCATGAAGCAGTGGGTTAAACGTTTTTCTGAATGTAGGTTTATTCTAGGATCATATGTTCATTTGTGTGTAAGTTGTCATCTTTCCTGCCTGTTGGTTGGTTTTATCAATTTCTAATGGCAATATAAACAAGGACAGAATGTGTGACTTTAAAATGGGTACTGAATTGTTTCTCTGAGCCCCGGCCCAATTATCCTCTCAATTTTAATCCGCTTCACTTGAAGACTACATTTGTGCAACGCTAAGGGGGCTTCTCTATGTATTTGTTATAAATACATACACACATGCTGCATTTACCTATAGACAAAAGGTTAAAATGCCAACATTATTTATTTGAATTTCACAAACTAGACGGAGTTAGATTATTCACATATATTGCAACATCTGACCATCGGACTGACTCCTTTTCAGAGCTGCTTTGAACTCCCGGAATAACTTGCTTGAGCGTCTGCAGGGTAAGTATTGCCTGCAAACCTGTCCCGACTGCAGCGGCCCCTGAGCTGAGCGCCCCGTGGGACTCGTGGCCCCACATCACGGAAAACAACCGTTTCGCTGACTCCTGAGGAACGCCGCTGAGTGGTTACTGTCGGAAAGTTGTGGCTCCCCTGGTCACCTCCACTATCGAGGACATCTTTCAGGACACACCTTGCACAGAGAGCAGCTGCGACTGAGCTATCGCTTACTATGTCTCAGAGTCTCCTCATTGCTCCCATTTTAAAGACAAATGTATCACGAAACAAGGTGATAGATATCTACTTGAGGATGGGGATTCGACACGTACATGAGAGGACGGCTTTCCCTCGTGAAAAGCCGGGATCTACACGGCGGCAGCGCTCATCTACAGAGACCTGGATCACCCTGACTACGTGAAACGTTTGACCAGATTCAAGAAACTGGGAGATCTGTGGCCCCATCAGTTTCTTGAATTGCGGACCGGATGCACACTTTGTGGGCAGAGCTGGCTGCCGATGGCTTTGCCGCTGAAGCGGAGACTCCGGGTTGAGGTAAGGCGACGGGAAGAGGTCAATGGTCCTGGGTGTTCAATCTCGGTGGGCTTTTACCAAAGGCTATCTCGAGTTACAAGTGTGAGATCTTGCTTACAATTACAGGATTATAGAACATTTCATTGTAGGTTTCAAATATAAAGCTGTTTTACACTCAATTGATTATTTGCTGGAATCATGGAGTGACATGGTGTAATAAACTGATTACTTTGGGCAGTGACAAGCAACAGCACAAGAAATAATTGCATCAGTGTGCAATACCGTGCTTTGTATTGCAGAGATAACGAGGTTCAAAATATCACTTTATATTGATGTTTTCCAAGAAGTTAGGATATACTTTTCAATCGTTTGGATACAAGTTTGAACGAAAACAATCTCTTGTTCATATCTAGCAAGACACAGCCAGGGCTTTTCTTTATTACAGTATAATGTCACACTTGTGTATTTGTCAGTGGTGCAGGCCTTAGCTTTAACTAAACATGAATATCCTAATACAGAGGTTCATTTTAATCACAATCTGTATTACACTGTGCAATAAATTTCATATATCTCCTTTAGCAGTGACCTTCAGTGACAAATGCTTTTAAATTGAAATATATATACTTGTTTTGTATCAAATAATGTTACTAATAGGTAGCTATAATTGATATGCAGAGCAATTCTAAAGATGAATGTATTTGAAACAATTATGCGCTTTCTCTGAATAATACAGCTGCTGTGAAAGATTTCCTTATCCACCTGGAGGAGATTAAAGCTCAGAGCTGCAGGGTGAAGGATCCTGAAACCTCTTGAGCTCACAGCCGTTCAATGAATAGTGGCAGAAATAGAAGTCCACTGAAAGGTCAGTCACTGAGAGCTACTGTGAAGAAGGTGCCCTCCTTGGTTGAAGATTAAATTAACTTTTTATTACAGCAGGAGTAGAACATATTGTCCAATAAGCACTTCTGCTGTAATAATGTCTGTTTCCTTGACATGTTTACATTGGATGTCCTGCGTGTATCAGAAAATCAGAAATTGCATGCAGGAACTTAACAATTAATACATTCCAGGAACATAGGCAGTGTAGACCCCAATGACGGAGACATAAGAACATAAGAAACAGGAACAGGAGTAGGCCATATGGCCCCTTGAGCTTGCTCCGCCATTCAATAAGATCATGGCTGATCTGATCATGGACTCAGCACCACTTCCCTGCCCGTTTCCCATAACTCCTTATCCCCTTATCGATTAAGAAACTGTCTATCTATGTCTTAAATTTATTCAATGTCCCAGCTTCCACAGCTGTCTTCCATTGACACTTAGACACAGAGGTCGGAGGCACAGTTGGAAAGGCCTGTTGTTTCCAACCATGTAATTATTTTTAAATCTAGGTCCTTTAAATTCTCTATCTCCATTTCCATGGTATCTAGCAACCCTGAATGGCCACAAAACAAGTGTGAAAATGGATCAATGGAAATATGCCACTGAAAATGATGGAGGAAATAAGGCAAAATGGGCAGATTTCAACATTATTGATTTCTGTCACATGCCCCACTGTCTGATTAGTGCCACAAATTGGGTAGTGACCAATGAAAAAAGCTAGGCTATAGCTTCCAGGGAATGAGAAGTTTGATCTTATTGTGCACTGACTGTTGTAAGAACTGCTGCCACTGCATACTAATATAATTAAGGAGCAGGGAATTAAATTATTTATATTGATCTTAGAATGAAAATCTGAGTCTTTTCTTCAAGTTACATGTACATAAGGATAGTGATGCAAAGTTAGTCAGCATTTTACATAGGATTACATGGGATATATGGCATAAAAACAGGCCATTCGGCTCAACCAGTCCATGCCGGCATTTATGCTCCACTCGAGCCTCCTCCCGTCTTTCCTGATTTAAATCTATCAGTATAACCCTCTAGTCCCTTCTCCCTCATATGCTTGTCTAGCCTCCCCTTAAATACATCGATACTATTTGCCTCAACCACTCCCTGTGGTAGTGAGTTCCACGTTCTCACCACGCTTTGGGTAAATTTGCTTTTGAACAAATTAGAGAGTGGGGAGCAGTAGACCGGGAGCTGGAGAGATGCGGCCTAGGGTACTATTGTAATGTTCACCTTCATTTTATATGCAGATCATAGATTTTTTTACTTTGCCTCACGTTATTTGTCATTGTTGGTTTCCTACAGTGTAATAGGTAATCTAAAGCACGTACTAGTGGGAGTGTTTAACTCTCTCTAATGCATTGCCCTAACTGTGGTCTAATCTGTAACCAATCAAATGTCAGCCTTGAGGCACCAAATGTTCATCATGTCTTCTGTCCTCCTCAAGCACGTGTAGAGTCTTGTCCACTGAGAGATGATGTAAACTTGTCAGAATGAATTATTTGTGAGCTTTTCACAACATCAGTTTGAGAAGATATTAAACTTCCTTTAAGCTAAATGTAATCCTATTTTTCTTAGAAGTGAAAGATAGTTTTTACTGCAGACTTGTTTGTTCTGATTCTTATTTTACAAAATGTAAGATAAACCTCAGAGAAACTATCATTTTTACATAGAATATCTCAGATAAACACTGCATGAATTGTCAAAATATGTATCCAGCTTTTGTGGTAGCCTGGGGCATTGCTGTTGATTCTACTTTTTGTAAAGCATGTTCATTTTGATTAGAAGTAGATTTACAGGCAACTCTCGATGATCAGCACATAGATGCAACGGGAAACTGTTGCAACAGCATTTAAAATTCCGTGTGTGTGCGCACTGCTGCAGCTGCTGTCTCTTGCGGCCGCCGCTGACGTCGGTGTCCTTTCGGTCGGCGCGCTCCGAAACCCTGGAGCTAGACAATCTCCTCCTGGAGGCCACCTGCATGCTTGCTGGTAATGTCCATACTTAACTGCCTTGTTACTATTTGGAGCGGATTGCACAGTATTTATTCATTGAAGTTTTAACTTTATAATGTCAACTCGCTCTAACGGAGAAATCGTTTACCTGGCAGAGCCAAATCCCGGAGGGGCCCGGATAATCGAGAGTTGTCTGTACTTTGAGAAATTGTTTTTCTAAGTTTTCTACGTTAGCTTTGCATAAAAGTAGTGTTTGCCTTAAAAGAAAATAGTCCTTTGTTACCTGCACAAGAGTGCATTTATTGTTGTATTGTTTCAAGGAAAAGATTTTAGCTACATTACATTTTTCTTGTAGTTCATACAATAATGCATCAAAAGTTAACAGCTTTGACCATTGTTCAGCATAATCCAGCTCATTATTAGTATTTATTGAGAAAGGAACTTCCTCTTTCTGTAATATGGATCAATGCTTATGAATGATTCCAGCATATTCAAACATCTCTGTGAATGGAAAAGAGAGCAGAACATCAATTGATCTTATCAAAAACTAATGGAACCCAAGATTTATACAACAAATTAGTGCAGTTACTAATATTGCTTTAACTGTTCATCAAGAATTACATCCATTACCAACACTGCAGTAAGTGTTCAAGTTTGGACTTTTACGTAATGATGCCAGCATGTTGCTATACTGAATCATGTGGCTTCCATGATGAATGCCCATTTTTAGTGCAGTTCTGCATAGGTCTGATGACCTACAGAGTAAGTAGTTGTTCTCCTCATGCTTCTTAAAAAATGCCATTTTTTATTTTGAATGTATACAGTAATTTTTTTCACCTTAAGGCCACACCCTCACAATTTCCCAATAAAGGCTTCCATCCTTCTGGCAATGGAAACCTCGAGACAGCTACTTCGAGGATAGCCAACTTAACATCATTTTTTCTTCCCTTTGTGTCAGTAATTACCTCACAAATGCTTGTTCCTCCACTTCCCCATTGTGTACCTGAGATCAGGAACTCACCAGCTGAATCGTCATGGGCATTAATCTGTATTCTTTCATTTAGTTATCTTGTGCTCCATCACAATATGGTTTGGTAAAATGGGCCTCAGTTTAGGAAAGAAGTTTCCTTTAATGCAATGGTATTACACAGAGATGCCTATCAAACCCATTTTATAACCCAAAGTGGCCCAAAATGGTGGATTTCAGGTTAACTATTAAAACTTTACTCAACCTAGGTAATTTTGGGCTTGGTTTTATTTGTCTTTTTAAAATAAAATATTTATGGCAGGAATGTCCGACTATTCACATTTTAGAGTTTCGCACCACTATTTGTGAGTATTTACATTGCTATTGCTTTTTTTAAAGCAGTAGTCCAATAAAGAATAAATCAGTCCTAGAAATCTAGCAGTGAGTATATGTTTGTCACCAGACATGTGCTTGAACTAGTCTGTCAGACTAATGCACGCCTGCCAGACTAGAGCTAATGTTCAGATTATTTTTCTAATAGAATAGTTGGAGGGACTTCAATACTACTGATTTATTGGAAGAGTATAAACCAGTTTTCCCCGTAGTGATGGAGGAGCTGATGTGTATGATAAGAACATAAGAGCATAAGAAATAGGAACAGGAGTAGGCCATAAGGCCCCTCGAGCCTGCTCCGCCATTCAATAAGATCATGGCTGCTCTGATCAGAGACTCAGTTTCACTTCCCTGCCTGGTCCCATAACCCTTTATCCCCTTATCATTTAAGACACTGTTATGTATTCAACCAGCAATGTAACCCATGTATAATCTGACCTAAGTTGTACACTGTGAGAACAATGACCACGAGGTGGTGAACTTGTGGGAGACACTCCGAACCCGGACCTTCTGATATAAAAGGGGAAGCTCCACCACTTCCTGCACTTGAGTGCTAAGGAATAAAGGACAGGTCACAGACTGACCTTCTCTCAAGCATGGGCCTCGTATGTATTTATACTGCATAGTAAGGATGTATCAATGGCGACGAGAAACTGGGATTTAAACCACGCGAGCGTGGCCACTAGCAGAACAGACGAGAGGTACTGTGTTAAGGAATGGTTGGGGCAGAGATTCAACATTGTTAAAGCAGCACACAGTTCTCTCGGCAGACAAGGGCAATTGGGCATGCCCCAACATGCAGTCGAACCCAGAGGGGGAGTTCGACAGAGACAATGGCAAGCTGAACGGCGATTCACACCATTGCAAGGGACAATGCGGCCAGTAATGGGGCCATCAACACCTGTTAATGGCGCACTCAAGGACAATAACAGGGGCAGTCAGGGACGATCGACTGGCAAGGGACCTTTTGTTTCCAACAGCAGCTCATGTTGGAGGCGTGGAGGCACACACTCAGCCTGAGTTTGCAGAGGTGAGCAAAATACCTGCAGAAATTGCAGAAATGAACGCTGGGGGAAATCGCTGGAAGCTGAAATTCAGCAAGTTCATGTGGAGCACATATACAGTTCATACACCAGGACGCCACCGATAATGATGAAAGTGCTCCTCAATGGCATCCCAGTATCAATGGAGCTAGACATGGGGGCCAGCCAGTCCCTGATGGGTATCAAACAGTTCAGAAAGTTGTGGCCGTCCAAGGCCAGGAGGCCAAAATTATCGGCAATTGACGCACAGCTACGGACATATACAAAGGAGATCATTCCGGTGCTAGGCAGCGCCACGGTAGTCATGACCCACAAAGATTCGGAGAACAGGTTGCCACTCTGGGTTGTCCTGGGGGATGGTCCCGCACTACTGGGGAGGAGTTGGCTTGCTGTCATGAACTGGAAATGGGGCGATGTCAATGCAATTTCCTCTGTGGAGCGAGTATCACGCTCACAGATCCTGGACAAATTTGACTCATTATTTCAACCCGACATTGGCACTTTCATGGGGGCCAAGGTAGTGATTCACATAAACCCGGACGCCAGGCCAGTACACCACAAGGCTAGAGCGGTGCCATACGTAATGCGGGAAAAGATAGAAGGCGAATTGGACCGCCTGCTGAGGGAAGGCATCATCTCGCCAGTCGAATTCAGTGACTGGGCGAGCCCGATTGTGCCGGTGCTCAAGGCGGATGGGTCGGTCAGGATATGTGGCGATTACAAGGCCACCATCAATCGGGTGTCACTCCAAGACCAGTACCCGCTACCAAGAGCGGAGGACCTCTTTGCGACGCTATCCGGTGGCAAACTTTTTTCAAAATTGGACCTGACCTCAGCTTACATGACCCAGGAGCTAGCGAGTGAGTCAAAGAAGCTGACCACCATCACGACACACAAGGGGTTGTTTGAGTACAACAGATGTGCGTTCGGGATTCGCTCGGCCGCCGCGATCTTCCAATGAAAT
This sequence comes from Pristiophorus japonicus, assembly GCF_044704955.1. NCBI lineage: Eukaryota > Metazoa > Chordata > Chondrichthyes > Pristiophoridae > Pristiophorus > Pristiophorus japonicus. The sequence continues at coordinate 57,238,440 of NC_091987.1, forward strand.
ATGGAAAGCCTCCTCAAGTCGATTCCAGGGACGGTGGTTTTTCAGGACGACATCCTCATCACGGGTTACGATACTGAAGAACACCTCCACAACCTGGAGGAGGTGCTACGCAGACTGGACCAGGTAGGGCTGCAACTGAAAAAGGCGAAGTGCGTCTTCCTAGCTCCAGAGGTAGAATTCCTGGGGATGAGGGTAGCAGCAGTCGGGATCAGCCCTACTGCGTCCAAGACGGAAGCGATCCAGAGAGCACCCAGACCCCGTAACACAACGGAGCTCCGTTCGTTCCTGGGGCTCCTGAACTATTTTGGTAACTTTCTTCCCAAATTGAGCACGCTGCTAGAGCCGCTACATGTGCTCCTACGCAAAGGTCACGAATGGGTCTGGGGGGACAGCCAGGAAAGGGCTTTTAATAGAGCACGCAATTTTTTATGTTCCAACAATCTGTTTAAACCATTTCACAGGCGCAGGGATGAACTCTCGATTCAGGTCGATTGCCTACTGTGGGCAAAGAAGTGTTCATCAGAGAACTCCACAATGAGCACCCGGGCAATGTCATAATGAAGGCAATTGCCAGGTCACAGTTTGGTGGCCAGGGATAGACGCAGATCTGGAACTTTGTGTTCGCAGGTGCAACACGTGTGCCCAGCTTGGCAATGCGCCCAGGGAAGCCCCCCCTTAGCCCCTGGCCATGGTCCACCAAGCCTTGGTCACGCATCCATGTGGACTACGCAGGCCCTTTCATGGGAAAAATGTTTTTGGTTGTAGTAGATGCCTATTCCAAATGGATCGAGTGTGACATTTTAAATTCAAGCACATCCTCTGCCACGGTAGAAAGTCTACGGGCAATGTTCGCCGCCCATGGTCTACCGGACATCTTGGTCAGCGACAATGGCCCGTGCTTCACAAGCACTGAATTCCAGGACTTCATGGCAGGCAATGGCATTAACCATGTCAGAACGGCACCGTTCAAGCCGGCCTCAAACGGCCAGGCAGAACGAGCAGTGCAGATAATCAAACAGGGGATGCTCAGAATCCAAGGGGGTTCCCTACAAAGCCGCTTATTTCACTTCCTGTTGGCCTACAGATCCCGACCACACTCGCTCACAGGGGTTCCACCCGCAGAGCTGCTAATGAAAAGGATGCTCAAAACCTGGTTATCCCTTATACACCCCACCATGAAAGAAATTGTCGAGAGCAGGCGCCAGTCACAATATGACTACCATGACAGGAATGCGAGGGCGCGATGTATTGATGTAAATTACCCTGTTTTTGTCCTCAACTACGCTGCAGGGCCTAAATGGCTCGCAGGCACTGTGATTGCCAAAGAGGGAAATAGGATTCTAGTAGTTAAACTTACCAATGGACAAATCTGCCGCAAACATGTGTATCAAACAAAAAGGAGGTTCAGCAACCCCATAGAAGAAGCAGAGGAAGAACACAATATAGAGTTCACTCCTCCACAGGTGACCGAACACAGGGTCCAAAGGGAGGAGAGCCCAGTCACTGTGGGCAGTCCGGACAGGCCTGAGGCACTGCAAACAGCAGACACTCAGGTCAGCACCCAACAACTGGAGCCCCAACTCAGGCGCTCTACAAGTGAGCGTAAAGCACCAGAGAGACTCAACCTGTGATCCCAATAAGACTTTGGGGGGGAGAGGTGATGTCATGTATTCAACCAGCAATGTAACCCATATATAATCTGACCGAAGTTGTACACTGCGAGAACAATGACCACTAGGTGGTGAACTTGTGGGAGACACTCCTAACATGGACCTTCTGATATAAAAGGGGAAGCTCCACCCATTTCTTGCACTTGAGTACTAAGGAATAAAGGACAGGTCACAGACTGACCTTCTCTCAAGCATGGGCGTCACGTGCATTTATACTGCACAGTAAGGACGTATCAGACACTGTCTATTTCTGTCTTAAATTTAGTTAATGTTCCAGCTTCCACAGCTCTCTGAGGCAGCGAATTCCACAGATTCACATCCTCTGAGAGAAGAAAGTTCTCCTCATCTCAGTTCTAAATGGGTGGCCCCATATCCTAAGATCCTGCCCTCTAGTTCTAGTCTCCCCCCCCTCCAGTGGAAACATCCTCTCTGCATCCACCTTGTCCAGCCCCCTCATCATCTTATATGTTTCTATAAGATCATCTCTCATTCTTCTGAATTTCAATGAGCAGAGGCCCAACCTACTCAACATTTCCTCATAAGTCAACCCACTCATCCCCGGGATCAACCTAGTGAACCTTCTCTGAACTGCCTCCACAGCAAGTATCTCCTTTCGTAAATATGGAAACCAAAGCAGCACGCAGTATTCCAGGTGTGGCCTCACCAATACCCTGTACAGCTGTAACAAGACTTCCCTGCTTTTATACTCCATCCCCTTTGCAATAAAGCCCAAGATTCCATTGGCCTTCCTGATCACTTGCTGTACCTGCATACTATCCTTTTGTGCTTCATGCACAAGTACCCGCAGGTCCCGCTGTATTGCAGCACTTTGCAATCTTTCACCATTTAAATAATAACTTGCTCTTTGATTTTTTTCTGCCAAAGTGCATTGACCTGACATTTTCCAACATTATACTCCATCTGCCAAATTTTTGCCCACTCACTTAGCCTGTAATATGTCCTCCTGCAGCCTCTTTATGTCCTCCTCGCACATTACCCTTCCTCCCATCTTTGTATCGTCAGCAAACTTGGGTACCTTACACTCAGCCCCCTCTTTAAAGTCGTTAATACAGATTGTAAATAGTTGGGGTCCTAGCACTGATCCCTGTGGCACCCCACTTGTTACTGATTTCCAATCAGAGAATGAACCATTTATCCTGACTCTCTGTTTTCTGTTTGTCAGCCAATCTTCTATCCATGCTAATATATTATCTCCAACCCTGTGAACTTTTATCTTGTGCAGTAACCTTTTGTGTAGCACCTTGTCAAATGCCTTCTGGAAGTCCAAAGACATCACATCCACTGGTTCCCCTTTATCCACCCTGTTCGTTACAGCCTCAAAGAATTCCAGCAAACTTGTCAAACGTGACTTCCCCTTCATAAATCCATGCCTACTTTGCCTGACCAAATTTTGCTTTTCCACATGTCCTGTTACTGCTTCTTTAATAATGGACTCTTAACATTTTCCGAACCACAACTGTTAGACTAACTAGTCTATAGTTTCCTACTTTTTGTCTACCTCCTTTTTTGAATAGGGATGTTACATTTTCAGTTTTCCAATCTGCTGGGACCTCCCCAGCATCCAGGGAATTTTGGTAAATTACAACCAATGCATCCACAATCCCTGCCGCTACTTCTCTTCAGACCCTAGAATGCAAGCCATCAGGTCCAGGGGATTTATCGGCCTTTAGTCCCATTATCTTACTGAGCACCGCCTCCTTAATGATTGCGATTGTTTTAAATTCCTCCCCCCTTATAGCCCCTCGACTATCCGCTGTTGGAATATTGTTAGTGTCCTCTACTGTAAAAACTGATACAAAATACTTGTTTAGAGTTTCTGCCATCTCCATGTTCCCCATTACTAATTCCCCGGTCTCGTCCTCTAAGGGACCAACATTTACTTTAGCCACTCTTTTTCTTTTTATATACCTATAGAAACTCTTGCTATCTGTTTTTATATTTTGTGCTAGTTTACTTTCATAGTCTATCTTCCTTTTCTTAATCATTTTTTTAGTCATTCTTTGCTGGCTTTTAAAAGCTTCCCAATCTTCTGTCCTCCCACTAGTTTTGGCCACTTTGTATGCCATTGCTTTCAATCGAATACCGTCCTATATTTCTTTAGTTAGCTACGGATAGCTTTCTTTTCTCTTGCATCCTTTCCTCCTTACTAGAATATATTTTTCTTGAGAGTTGTGAAATATCTCTTACTTCCCAGTCCATTTTAGCCAACTCTGCCCTCATACCTTCATAGTCTCCTTTATTTAACCTTAGTACGCTTGCTAGAGATCCAACTTTCTTACCCTCCATCTGAATTTAAAATTCAACAATGCTATGATCACTCATTCTAAGGGGATCCTTTACTAAGAGATTGTTTATTAATCCTATCTCATTACACAGGACCAGCCTACCCACTGGTTGGTTCCGTTACATACCATTGAAGGAACCCGTCCCTTATGCATTCTATGAACTCTTCCTCAAGGCTACCCTGACCAATTTGATTTGTTCAATCAATATGGAGGTAAAAATCACCCATGATTATTGCTGTTCTCTTTTTACAAGCCCCCACTGTTTCCTGGTTTATGTTCCGACCAACAGAGTTGTTACTGTTAGGGGACCTATATACTGTGCCCACCAGTGTCTTTTCCCCCTTATTATTCCTTATCTCCATCCAAACTGTTTCAACATCCTGATCCTTTGAGCATATATCATTTCTCACTATTGCAGTGATTCCATCTTTTATCAATAGAGCTACCCCACCTCCTTTTCCTTTCTGTCTGTCCTTCCGGACTGTCAAATACCCCATAATATTTAATTCCCAGTCCTGGTCACCTTGCAACCACGTCTCTGTAATGGCTGTCAGATCATACCCATTTGTCTCAACTTGTGCTGTCAACTCATCTCTTTTGTTACAAATGCTACGTGCATTTAGACAAAGTGCATTTAAATTTATTATTTTACCCATTTTTCCTGCTTGTTTCCTCTCTTCTTCAAACTCACTTTCTTTATTTTTGCTTTCTAGTTTTCGCTTTTCTCCCCTCGTTACTGAATCAACTCTCAGGTTCCCACCCCCCTGCCAAGCTAGTTTAAACCCTCCCCAACAGAACTAGCAACCCTGCTCCGTTGAGGTGCAACCCATCCGGCTTCCATAAGTGGTGCTTGCATAAGATCCCTGTTAATGTAGAGATGGCTGTGGCTTAATGTTCCCTATTGTTTATAGTGGCATGGCTCCACATAGGAAGGTTGGATCATCTGCTTTGTATGGTATGGATGTGAGGTCTTGAATAAATTGAAGCTTGAATAAATTGCACCCTCTCCACTACTAATTCCAAGTTGGCTTTCTTTGTGTTCTGATAAAACACGAGGACCTGCTAATATTATATCATGTGAGTGAGCCAGATATTTATACCATATCTCTGTGAATCTACTTCTGAAATGGGTTGGATCCACTACTTACTTTTTTGATTTATATACTGTATTTATTTATTTCATATATTTTTATAATATAACCTGTAATTTAAACCTATTAGCCTTAATGATTTTAATTGATTTTATTTATAAAATTGGGTATCATTTATAATTTTTCTTAGGTTGCCCATTGCTGCCCCAGAAAAATTAAAGAACCTTCTGACAGTGTCAAGCCTAATGAACTCTCTTCCTGACAAGAACAAAATTGGTATAGTCTCCAGATCAGTTTAATAATATACCTTTACAGTGTTGGTGTATGTCATCAATAAGAACAAAATAGCTCATCACACACTTCTAGAGCAAGGTTAGACCTTCACTGCAGCTCCACCTTCACTTTTCCTACATGACTTCAGCCTTCAGTAATGGATGGAGGGCTGCCATCAAAACGAAGGAACAAGCAACAACAGAGTGAACTTGAGATGTAAATGTCAAATCAAATAGGTAAATGATTGAGTAAGAGTCCCATTAAGGACTGGTGATGGACAGGTACCACTTATTTTTACTGCTTCTTTTTAACATTGATAAAAAATTTGCTGGTAACTTCTACTTTGGTTGTATCTTCTATCTTGGGCCTTTTTCAGTTCAGAATATTACTCCAGGCATGATAAGTCCAAGAATGATCCAGACTGCAATTAAATAATCTTGTTTTAATAAAATTGAACACTGGAACACTTTTGTATTCATTGTATAAAGTAATCATCTACCGCATCTTATGTAAATAAAAATGAAATATAATAATTATTTTCAAAATGCAGGCAGCACAGAATTACATGCCTTCCTCCAGTTTCTCAGAATGTTCTTATTTACAAAAGCTGCCCCTTTCTTGAAAATATGACCCAGGAATCTTCAAAAGAATATTGATTCTGGGAGTTAGGGGCTGGATTTTCGGGGTGCAAATCGGGGCGGAGCGCAAAAGTTTGCGCCTGGAAATAGTTTGCCCGCTCGTCATGTATTTTCACCCTAAAAGTTATCTGGAGGAGCGTTGGCGTAAAGTCAGGCATTGAACGAAGCTTTTGACGGTGAAATAGGCGGCCATTATGTGCATGCGCATTAAATTTTCTTTTTCCCTTTCGCTTTCCTTTCCAGTTGCAAACGCAAATGCAGGGCGCGCCAACTTCCTGTGTGCATGCGCATTTAAACCGCCCCACTTCAGTCACTTCTGCTGTGATGGAGGATCAGGAGGGAAGGCACCATGCCTGGCGCTTTGCCCAGGAGGCTAGTGAGGCCTTAATGAGAGGAGATGGGACTCACTCCATCTTGCTGGGGGAACCAGACCACTCCCTGCTGTGTTCAAAAGAATATGGAGGGACATTGTGCAGGAAGTGTCTGCTGCAGACACTGTGCCCAGGACTGGTACACAGTGCCGAAAAAAATCCAACATCCTCACGAGGTTCATTAGGTTGCGTACCATTTGCATCAATGCATGCCACCATGACTTGTAACATTAATCTCACACACTATGTGAAGTCTTTCATTTATCTGGTCCTCTCAACACTCAGTGGGGTACCTTTCACAGTGTATAACAAAGATGAAGCCTTACATCGATAACCATTGGCTTTTAATGATCTATGTACAAAAATTGTATCATTAACATTATCCCTCGCAATGCACTCCAACTGCTCCTATTGCTTTCTGAAAGATCACTTACAGCCCCCATGTTAGATGCCTCTAACCCGCAAATACTTACTGACGAAGCACATGCAAGATTGCATCAGACTGAATGGAGGCTTCTGCAATATCAACACAGTATCACTTATTCTACTGTGGTAGGCATATGTGGCACAACAGCAGAGAGACCCTTTTTGAACCCTTCCTATTTTTCTCTTCGCAGTCAAAACACTGCCACAACAGAAGGGAGCAGCTGCGGACAGGTGGTGGTCCACCTCAAACATTACCTCTGACAGACGTCGAGGAGCGGGTTTCTGCCCTCATCAGAGTCCCAGGTCGGACAGTTGCCAGGGGCAATGCTGAGCCCCCTTCAGGTAGTGAGGGTATGTAAATGGATCACACTACTGAATCCATTGCACTGCGAGATATAATGGAGTTGCGGCGGCTCTCAAATGAGCCTGTGCTATGCCACCTTCTTCATGCCACCATGCCCCCTCCTCTGCTGCTAACCACTCGTCTGGTGTATTCTACTTTCAGATGACCAGCCAGAGGTGCAGCATCCCTTGAGGGAGGCCTCCACGTCAGGCCATGCAGCCGATGACGAGGTAATGGAGGGCACTGCTCCAGCAGAGCATCCGAGCCCACCAGTTGCACCCTCCGGATTAAGTACTTCTGGGGACGACGCAGACTTTGTGGGTTTTGAGGAGGCTCCTGGCCCCAGTGGCATACAGCAGTGCCGGGTTGGAATCGCGCAGGCCATTTCCCCAGAGGGTGAGTTGGCAAAGTCGTTCTGCTCACCAACAGCAGACCTTGAAGTAGACCTGGTGGAAATGTCCAGGGAGAGTGCAGCGATGAACCGTGACCTTATGGATGCATTGGGACGGATCCCAGCGAGCATTGACAAACTCACTGTGACTGTTGCGGAGGCAGCATTGCAGATTGTCGTTGCAAGTCGGGAGTCCAGCAAAGCCATCATTGCCCACACACAGAGGCTGGTGGCCTCGAGAAGCAACAGTGGAGTTCCGGAGTGTGTGGCGCATGCCATTGATCACGCCACAGACTCGGGCACATCACAGGCACAAGCTTTGCTTGAGCTTGGGCAGGTGATGCAGTCCATGTCTTCTTCCATACTATCTGCATTCCCCACAGTCCCACAGGGAAGTGATGGAGCTGAAACAGCCCAGCAAGCTGTGGAGAGACATCATGCTCCGGTTGCTAAGGCCCAGCCCCATCGGAGAGTGAGTGGCTCCAGGGAAATGGGAGGTGCTGTCATTCCTCAGGATGACAGTATTCTGAATCACTCCACTCACTCACTGACCATTCACCATAGATGATTGACACCCCAGCCACCTCTGTCTGGTAACACCGAGGAAGAGGCGCCCAGTCGAAAGCCGGGCTTTCCAGGGCAGGAGCTGGTCCAGTGCGTCTTCAGATGCTGTCTCAATTGTCTGAGCCCCCCAACACAGCAGCCCTCTAGCAACCTGGCTGTGTGCCCTAAGGCCTCATTGAGGAGCATCAGCAGGCATGGGAGGGGGTTGAAGGGAAGGCAGGTGGTGGGGGGGGAAGTCAATCCAAGATGCACTAATGACTGGCAAAAAATCATTGTGCCTTGAAATCTTATGCACTGCAGGAAGCAGTCTTTTTTACCTTTCAATTTTGTGCATTGCAGGATGCAATTATATTTTTCTTTATATGTTGTTCAATGCAGGAAGCAGTCTTTTTTGCTTTAAATTTGGTGCACTGCAGGAAGCAGTCTTTTTTCCTTTCAATTTTGTTCATTCCAGGGATCAGTGATGTGTCCAAAAGTGTTCAATCATTTTATTATGTAGCATTTTGTGTGTGTGTTTGTGGGTGGGGGGTGGATATTTTTCTCTCAATATGTTAAATATTGGTAAAAATTGTTCTTTGATCTTTGACATTGCTGTTTTGTGTCTCATTTGCACAATCAGTTGTAGAGTAGCCAGCAGGGTGGCATAGAGTGACGAGGCAATGCTCAAACCTCCCATTGCCCCTTCAAGCCAACCAACGTTTTGATGAGCTGACGATGTAAGGCTTTTGCAGCGGTCACATTTCCACCCTGCCTCCACTGTGGTTGTGGTGGTTGCAGTATCGGTTCCTCGCCAGGCTTGTCTTCCTCGTCTTCCTTGTCCTCTTCCTCCTGAGGTGGTCCTGTAATCCCCATTGGCAATGCCTGTCCCCTCATGATGGCTAAGTTGTGTAGCATGCAGCACACGACAATAAACTCAGAGACCTGCTGAGGGGAGTATTGAAGGCTGCCTCCGGAGCGGTTCAGGCATTGGCAGCGCTGCTTCAGCATGCCAGTTGTCTATTCAATGATGTTGCGGGTGGCTGCATGGCTGTCATTATAGCGATGCTCGGCTTCTGTGGCAGGGTTCCGGAGGGGGGTCATGAGCCAGGTGGCCAGGTCATATCCTTTGTCCCGATCAGCCAGCTCTGACCTTGTCTTTGTCGTTGAAATATGCGTGAGATACTGCTCTCAAGCAAGATGAAAGCATCATGTGTGCTCCCTGGATAGCGGGCATTGACTGCGAGGATGCGCTGAGTGTGGGCGCAGACCAGCTGAACGTTTAGGGAGTGGTATCCCTTTCTGTTTCAGAAGACCTCTGCATTCGGTGTTGGTGCTCGCAGGGCGATGTGCATACAGTCAATGGCACCCTGAACTTTGGGGAAGCCTGCAAATCATCCAAAACCTATAGCCCTCTCATTCTGGCTCTCCCTTCTCATTGGGAACTTTATGAAGTCCATCCTGCGTGCGTACAGTGCATTAGTCACCTGGCGAAAGCAGCAATGTGTAGCGTGCTGCGAGATGCACCTTATGTCGCCTGCTGCTGCCTGGAGAAAGTCAGAGGCATAGAAGGCCAGCGCCACAGTAACCTTCACCTCAATGAGCAGCACAGTCCTGTTGCCACTGGTAGGCTGTAGGTCTGCCGGTAGGAGCTGGCATATCTCTGTCAGCACTTCATTTCTGAAGTGCAGCCTTCTAACACATTGCGCATCAGAAATGTGGCGGTATGAGCGATGTTGCTTCCTCAAGGTTACGAGCAAGTGCAGTATTTGGCTAACGCCTAAAGCAATGAATGCCAGTCCATTTGAATCCTGTCAAATATTGTTCAGTGACTTTCAAAAACTCATTGATTTCCACTTAATAAAAAGAATCATTGCCAAATTAATAATAATCTTATGCTGATTCATAAAAACATGTGGGATCTACATAGAATTCTGTCTGAAACATTCAAACCACTCCCATTGTTTGTCAGTGGCTAAATGCGTTCTCACTGTGTTGATGATCCATGCGGATCAGGAACATTCTATGTTCAGTCTCCACTATGGCCTCAGTTAGCTCAGTTCAGCTAGACCAACAGTAGGGTGCTACAGTTGAATTCATCATCTTGGTTTAGACCACTGTCAAGTGTAGTCCCTGTTATGTATGCATGTTAATGTTATACTGTAACATTCGACCTGAATGTACCTTCACCCTGTATATGCTATACCTGTACACCAGAGGGTGCTGCTGCTGGAGACCTAAGGGTCACCTACACACTGCAGATAACCAAGTATAAAAGGGAGCTCACCTCTTGGTGTCCTCACTCTGGGAGCTGCAATAAAGGACTACAGTCAATACAGTTCAAGTGCCATACCCTTGCCTCGTGGAATCATTAAGAAAGTGCTTGCATTCACAACAGTCCCCACTCCTGATTATTATCTAATGACCCCTGTTGGAAGTGCACCTATGGATGTCAGTTGAGACAGAATTGGGCTCGGCTGCAATGCTCTGAATGTTCGAAAAGGCCCCAGATTTAGAGCCCTGTAATTGTTCTTCTGGCTTACTGGGGGCATATCTGGGCCACAGAGGAAATTTAATCTGGCCTATGGATGCGACGTGCCCCTTTTGCTATTTTCATCGCTATTGGGGAAACTGCCATAGCTGGGGGAGGAGGGATTTTACTGTGGCACATTGCTGTAGCATAAATGGGAGAGCTGTGTTCAGTAAATATAGGTGTCATGTATTTGCTTCATGGGTTCTTTGCTTAAGAATTCATAGCAACACATTGCTATTAAGAACTAGTTGGTTTATTAACAAAGGTTTAACAATCACACTACACATTACCAGTTCATCCACTAGGCTCACAACTGCATACCTCATCGTGGCTGACCTAGATCCTACTGACTGGGGTTTGATTGAGTCTTGTGAGCATCACGTGACTGGCTAAACCACTCACAATGCAACAGCTCTACAACTATTTTAGTTGAAACCATCAATCAACTGCCCGCTTATTAAAGGGGGCACTAAAACTGACAAATAAACAATGTAACTTTTGACCATTAACTTAAATCAAATTAAAATTTGGTTGCCGGGTTGATGATGCACTCCAGTCCCTCCGACGCCTACCTCTCGCGGAAGGCCGCAAGCGTACCAGTGGACACCGCGTGCTCCATCTCCGGGGACACCCTGGCTCAAATGTAAGCAGTCGGGCTGAACGACCCTCTCGCCATGAACTCATTGAATGGCGGTGCAGGCTAGAAGGGCCGAATGGCCTACTCCTGCACCTATTTTCTATGTTTCTATGACCTCCCGCTGCCTGGACTGGGTGATGGCCACCTTGGCCATACCCAGGAGCAATGCTATGAGGAGGCCATCCGACCTGCCTGCTCCCTTCCGCACAGGTTGACCAAAGATCAGAAGCATGGGACTGAAGTGCAACCAGAATTTGAGGAGCAGCCCCTTCAAATATTGAAAGAGGGACTGCAACCTCACACACTCTACATAAACATGGAACACGGACTCTTCCAGACCGCAGAAATTGCAGGCGGCCTGGGAGTCTGTGAACCGACTTAAAAATCTTCTGCACGGGACTGCCCCATGCAACACCCTCCAGACCAAGTCCCCAATAAATAGAGGGAGGACTTCCACGTAGAGAGCGCTCCATTGGGGGCAACAGTTCTACAACTATTTTATGTAGAAACAATCAAGTGCCCCCTGATTAAAGAGGGGGTCACACTCCAAGAACTTTTCAAGTGCTCCTTTTTTATTGAGGGCACCAAAAACCACAAATTATACAAGCGCCCCCTGGCTAAAAGGGGGTGGGGGGGACTAAAACCGACAAACTTAAACAAATTAAACTTTAGACATGGTTCAAATTAAAATTTGGTTGCCGGGGGTGATGATGCACTCCAGTCCCTCCGGCGCCCACCTCTCACTGAAGGCCGCGAGCGTATCGGTGGACACCATGTGCTCCATCTCCAGAGATACCCTGGCTCGGATGTAATTGCGGAAGAGAAGCAGGCAGTCTGGCTGAATGACCCCCTCGACCGCCCACTGCCTGGACCGGCTGATGGCCCCCTTGGCCATGCCCAGGAGCAGTCCTACGAGGAGGTCTTCTGACCTGCCCGCTCCCCTCCGCACAGGGTGCCCAAAGATCAGGAGCATGGGACTGAAGTGCAACCAGAATTTGAGGAACAGCCCCTTCAAATATTGGAAGAGGGGCTGCAACCTTGCACATTCCATAAAAACGTGGAACACGGACTCCTCCAGACCGCAGAAATTGCAGGCAGCCTGGGAGCCCGTGAACCGACTTAAAAACTAATTGCACAGGACTGCCCCATGCAACACCCTCCAGGCCAAGTCCCCGATAAATAGAGGGAGGACTCCCGTGTAGAGTGCACTCCATTGGGGCAACAGCTCTACAACTATTTTAGTTGTAAACAAAATAAACATTAAATCAAGTGGCCCCTGATTAAAATGGGGGGGGACACTCCGAACACTTTTCAAGTGCCCCCTTTTTTTTTTTAGGGCAGTAAAAACACAAATTATACAAGTGCCCCATGGCTATAAGGTGGGGGGGGGGCACTAAAACCTGGCACAATAAACAAATTAAACTTTAAACATATAAAATCAAATTAAAATTCGGTTGCCGGGGGTGATGATGCACTCCAGTCCCTCCGGCGCCCACCTCTCACGGAAGACCGCGAGCGTCCCGGTGGACACCACGTGCTCCATCTCCAGGGACACCCTGGCTCGGATGTAACCGCGGAAGAGAGACAGGCAGTCGGGCTGAATGACTCCCTCGGCCGCCCGCTGCCTGGACCGGCTGATGGCACCCTTGGCCGTGCCCAGGAGCAGTTCTACGAGGAGGCCCTCAGACCTGCCCGCTCCCCTCCGCACAGAGTGCCCAAAGATCAGGAGTGTGGGACTGAAGTGCAACCAGAATTTGAGGAGCAGCTCCTTCAGATAATGGAATAGGGGATGCAACCTCGCACATTCCATAAAAACGTGGAAGACGGACTCGTCCAGACCATAGAAATTGCAGGCGGCCTGGGAGCCCATGAACTGACTTAAAAATTTATTGCACAGGACTGCTCCGTGCACAGAAACATAGAAACATAGAAAATAGGTGCAGGAGTAGGCCATTCGGCCCTTCGAGCCTGCACCACCATTCAATAAGATCATGGCTGATCCTTCACCTCAGTACCCCTTTCCTGCTTTCTCTCCATACCCCTTGATCCCTTTAGCCATAAGGGCCATATCTAACTCCCTCTTGAATACATCCAATGAACTGGCACCAACATAAGAACATAAGAATTAGGAACAGGAGTAGGCCATCTAGCCCCTCGAGCCTGCTCCGCCATTCAAAAAGATCATGGTTGATCTGGCCGTGGACTCAGCTCCACTTACCCGCCCGCTCCCCATAACCCTTAATTCCCTTATTGGTTAAAAATCTATCTATCTGTGATTTGAATACATTCAATGAGCTAGTCTCAACTGCTTCCTTGGGCAGAGAATTCCACAGATTCACAACCCTCTGGGAGAAGAAATTCCTTCTCAACTCGGTTTTAAATTGGCTCCCCCATATTTTGAGGCTGTGCCCCCTAGTTCTAGTCTCCCCGACTAATGGAAACAACCTCTCTGCCTCTATCTTGTCTATCCCTTTCATTATTTTAAATGTTTCTATAAGATCACCCCTCATCCTTCTGAACTCCAACAAGTAAAGACCCAGTCTACTCAATCTATCATCATAAGGTAACCCCCTCATCTCCGGAATCAGCCCAGTGAATTGTCTCTGTACCCCCTCCAAGGCTAGTATAAGGTGACCAAAACTGCACGCAGTACTCCAGGTGCGGCCTCACCAATACCCTGTACAGTTGCAGCAGGACCTCCCTGCTTTTGTACTCCATCCCTCGCGCAATGAAGGCCAACATTCCATTCGCCTTCCTGATTACCTGCTGCACCTGCAAACTAACTTTTTGGGATTCATGCACAAGGACCCCCAGGTCCCTCTGCACCACTGCATGTTGTAATTTCTCCCCATTCAAATAATATTCCCTTTTACTGTTTTTTTTCCCCAGGTGGGTATCCTCACATTTTCCGACATTGTATTCCATCTGTCAAACCTTAGCCCATTCGCTTAACCTATCTAAATCTCTTTGCAGCCTCTCTGTGTCCTCTACACAACCCGCTTTCCCATTAATCTTTGTGTCATCTGCAAATTTTGTTACGCTACACTCTGTCCCCTCTTCCAGGTCATCTATGTATATTGTAAACAGTTGTGGTCCCAGCACTGATCCCTGTGGCACACCACTAACCACCGATTTCAAACCCGAAAAGGACCCATTTATCCCGACTCTCTGCTTTCTGTTAGCCAGCCAATTCTCTATCCATGCTAATACATTTCCTCTGACTCCGCGTACCTTTATCTTCTGCAGTAACCTTTTGTGTGGCACCTTATCGAATGCCTTTTGGAAATCTAAATACACCACACCCATCGGTACACCTCTATCCACCATGCTCGTTATATCCTCAAAGAATTCCAGTAAATTAGTTAAGCATGATTTCCCCTTCTTGAATCCATGTTGCGTCTGCTTGATTGCACTATTCCTATCTAGATGTCCCGTTATTTCTTCCTTAATGATAGCTTCAAGCATTTTCCCCACTGCAGATGTTAAACTAACCGGCCTATAGTTACCTGCCTTTTGTCTGCCCCCTTTTTTAAACAGAGGCGTTACATTAGCTGCTTTCCAATCCGCTGGTACCTCCCCAGAGTCCAGAGAATTGTGGTAGATTATAATGAATGCATCTGCTATAACTTCCGCCATCTCTTTTAATACCCTGGATGCATTTCATCAGGACCAGGGGACTTGTCTACCTTGAGTCCCATTAGCCTGTCCAGCACTACCCGCCTAGTGATAGAGTGATTGTCTCAAGGTCCTCCTTTCCCACATTCCCATGACCAGCAATTTTTGACAAGGTTTTTGTGTCTTCCACTGTGAAGACCGAAGCAAAATAATTGTTTAAGGTCTCAGCCATTTCCACATTTCCCATTATTAAATCCCCCTTCTCATCTTCTAAGGGACCAACATTTACTTTAGTCACTCTCTTCCGTTTTATATATCGGTAAAAGCTTTTACTATCTGTTTTTATGTTTTGCGCAAGTTTACTTTCGTAATCTATCTTTCCTTTCTTTATTGCTTTCTTAGTCATTCTTTGCTGTCATTTAAAATTTTCCAAATCTTCTAGTTTCCCACTAACCTTGGCCACCTTATACGCATTGGTTTTTAATTTGATACTCTCCTTTATTTCCTTGGTTATCCACGGCTGGTTATCCCTTCTCTTACCGCCCTTCTTTTTCACTGGAATATATTTTTGTTGAGCACTATGAAAGAACTCCTTAAAAATCCTCCACAATTCTCAGCGGCAGGGAATTCCACAGGTTAACAACTCTCTGAGTGAAGAAGTTTCTCCTCATCTCAGTCCTAAATGGCCTGCCCCTGGTTCTGGACTTCCCCAACATCGGGAACTTTCTTCCCGCATCTAACCTGTCCAGTCCCGTCAGAATCTTATACGTTTCTACGAGATCCCCTCTCATCCTTCTAAACTCCAGTGTATAAAGGCCCAGCCGATCCAGTCTCTCCTCACATGTCAGTCCAGCCATCCCTGGAATCAGTCTGGTGAACCTTCGCTGCACTCCCTCAATAGCAAGAACATCCTTCCTCAGATTAGGAGACCTCCAGGCCAAGTCCTCAATAAATAAAGGGAGGATTCCCGCGTAGAGAGCGTTCCATTGGGGGCAACAGCTCTACAAACCTGTGGGCATACTCACAGGTGCAAACATTACAATATGAAAAGTGGCCTTTTAAATAATGCTGAACCTCACTTTATCCAGAATCAAGGCCTGGCACACTAGTATATGTGCTACATGAAGGCATATTAGTGCTGGGCCAACTGAGGTGGGACTGGTGATAATTCTAACAGATGATGTCATCAAGACAGTTTCCCCTCTTCCAGTGATATCCTTATGGAGGGGTGGGGTTTTGAATGCAAGAAGTTCCTACTTCCAGCAGAATTAGAGAGAGTACAAAAAAGGGCAAAGACTTTGTCGCTATTCCTGGCACAGAATGGCTACTGTGTTTGCCTACCTAGCAAGTTTCTGAATTTCAAAAGTAATTAATTATGTGAAGTGCTTGAAATAGTTTTGGTGTAACAGGATGTTATGTAAAGGAGAGAATTGTTAATACAAGTTAACCAAACACCACAGTAATATGGCTAATAATGCAGAAAATGCTGGATATGGTCTGTGCCTGATCAGTTTTTGCACTAGAAATAAAATTCACAGCAATTCAAAATAAGCAACTGGAATACAACTTTCTTCGCACAGTTCAAATTCTAATTCACCAGTATTTTGAATTTAGGAGAAGTCTGCACACAGCAGGTCTACTCGTATGAGAAAAGAGATAAAAAGAAAAAGCAGCAAAATAGTTGTAAACAAATAGGAGTTCCATATTTTAAACACCAGAGGGTGCTGTTACATATACGCCATAACAGCTGAAATTGTATTTTTACATTCAATGAATCAGCGTTCTTTGCATGTCACAGATCACACCTAAGGAACACAACTGCAGTGCTGTGATGTGCAGGAAGGAAGGATTGCATTTCTCTAGCAGCAAAAAGTGTAGCCTCCCATTTTGTTCTTTAAAACAGTAAAAAGTGAAGTCACACAGAGGTTCCATCTCAAGAATAATAAGAGTTATGGATTAAATTAGTAGGCAAGGCCATTGAAGCAGACAGCAAAATGGGCTCAAGGGACAATTGGATGCATTAATGGAAGGAAAAGGTTGAGAAATAGAATTTTCAAGTTGCTCGAGAAGGTGTTGGGATGAGCGCTGTAATATATTAATTTATAGAATTATGGTTGTTACTATCTGGTGCTTCGAAATTAATAGCACTTTGCAATTTGTGGAGAAACTCCAGTTTAACCTGAAATTTAGGGGTACTAATAGAAAAAGCTTGTGCAATAATCAAAAATGTTGCTGCTGTTCAGAGTTGCTGCTTTGTGTGGCTGATTGAAGTAGCCCATTGAATTATTAATGAGATAGTACAAGTCCAATGCACAATTTGCATGCACCCAAATTAGACACACGACAATGAGCCCCAATTTCAGAGTCATGGCTCATTAACAATAGAAAGTGAGCCTCCAGAATGACGAATCAAACGCTGGATTGGAGTGGGTGGCATTTGCTGTGCAGGGGCAGAAATTTAAAGGGCTGCGCCTTGATTTTTCCTTACAGCAGAACTGTAGCGACTGCTGCACCAAAGGAAAGGGAATTTCCCCTTTTCGATAGTCTGGATATAATTGGCATCAGAGGTGTCGAGGGAGGGAGGCAGGGATTGAGGGAGAGTGAAGCCACAATGCGCGTGCCATTCTTCATCTCTCTTTCCCTGATCGAATGGAACTATTGTGGTTCATAAATCCCATGACATTGTGCAAACTGGTTTAGATGGCTGTATGGATGCTAGCAGTATGCCTCAAATGTTGGGAAATCTTGCCATACAAAAGAATCGCACTACCTTCTCATTCTGATTTTTTATTGGGAAATTGCTGATCGCATTCTCCCTGGTGAGCCAAGTAGCTTCCTTGATGCATCTAGGCACTGTGTAGTAACTAAGCTTGCGAAAGTTTTCTGTTGCAGCTTAGAAGGGTGTAGAGACATAAAAGTTCATGATGGCGATGGCCTTCCATGCAACTGGCAGTGCCATTCCTATAGTTGAAGTTATCTGCAGGTCAGTTGCAACAGATGGCATAATTGCATCATTGCTTCCCTGGTAAACTTCAGTCTGCAAAAAAAGTTCTGTTCAGACATTCCGAAGTTGATGTGGCTGGGTCTGTGAGCACAGCTGTGCGGCAATGGCTGGTGTGGGCAGTCCATCTCTAAAGTAAGCTAACTTTCTACTCATTCTTTCATCCTCTTCATCCATCTACAAAAAACTCAATCACAAAAGTTGGCTAAGAAATCCCAGGGTCAGCTCATTTCAATAGTACTAGCATGGCAAGGGTGCCATGCTAGTACTATTTCAGCCAACAGGAGGCCAGATACACAGGGCCCAAGTTTCCACATGACTTGCGCCTGATTTTTATGAGCAACTGTTGGAGAACGGACTATCTTAGAAATCGCAATTCTCCACATTTTTTTTTCTGCAGTTCTAGTCAGGTAGAACAGTTCTACTTTGGAACAGAATTTTTTCTTCACAAGGGGGCGTGTCCGGCCACTGACGCCTGATTTCAAAGTTTCCACAGTGAAAACGTACTCCAAACTAAAGTAGAATGGAGCAAATGAAGATTTTTGTAGAACTGAAAAAACCTGTTCTACACATAAAAAAATCAGGCGCAGGTTACAAATTAGGCGTCCAGAACGAGGTGGGAGGGGAAGGCGGGGGGAAGGGAACTCATTAAATTCTACAATAAATCCTTATTTATACTTCTACAAATATTATACAAATAAATCCAACCTGACTAAACATTTATAAGCAAAGAAAAGATTAAATAAACCATCTTCCTACCTGTGTGAAAGTGCTTCAGGCATGGAGAATTCTGCAGTCAGCCTGAGGCGCCCGTTCTTCCCGCGGTGGGGGGGGGAGGCGCCCGTTCTGCCCGCGGGGGGGGGTAGGAGGCGCCCGTTCTTCCCGCGGGGGGGTAGGAGGCGCCCGTTCTTCCCGCGGGGGGGTGGGGCGAAGGAGACAGTGAGAAGGCTGCAAGTGCTGATGTGCTGATGGCAATGTGCTTTTATTAAAAAAATGTTCAAAAATTAAACAGCTACAAAGAACTACAAAAATGGCCGAGTGCCAATGTTTTTTTCACACTGAGCATGCGCGAACGCTCCAACGCGCACGCGCAGCGTTGCCGGCAGGAAAAAAACTAATTTAAATAGTACCCGTCCCCTCCCACTTACAAAATCGGCGCGAGTGTAGGCTCCGCCCCCCTGGGCGCCGCGCCAGGCAGACAAGGAGCTGCAGGGCGCTCCAGAATCGCGATTTATTTTTTAGGCGCCGTTTTAGGCGCGAAAAACGGGCGCCCAGCTCGGAGGGGCGCCCGTTTTTTATCGTGTGGAAACTTGGGCCCACAGGGAGGGAATGGAACATTCAGAAAGGGCAGCTAACTGAATCAAAGCGAAGCAAGTGGCTGTACCATGATGGGTGGTATCACGTGAAATCATATTTCTTGCCCCAGAAGCAGACTCCCGGAAGAAGGAGTGAAATGGCTCATGCAAAAGAGGGGAAAAGGTGAGCATGTAACTTCTGTGAGGCTACTGTGGAAGTGCTGCTGGACCAAACAAAAGAAAGAAGGGATGCAGTGGAGTACCGGGGAAGAAGCCATCACATGCAATAGCATGGGCCACGTGGAAGGAAGAAACTGTGGCTGGAGATTGCTGAAGAGAGACCTCTGTCAACAGTGACGCCCACACATCCACCCCCTCATTTCCCTTGCACTCAGCAGTCCAAAAACAGCCACTTGAGGGGCCACAGATCGTGTAGATGAGGAACTGACACATGGTGAGATACAGAGCACAAGGGAGCCAAAGGATGTCGATGTGGAAGTGAAACCAGGAGTAGTTGAGTAGAGGTCTATGACGTCAACCCCGTGGCTTCCGAGGAAACAGATGATGATCTTAGGGGTCATGCCATGAAAAGGATTCCAGCAGAGCATTATATATATATATGGAGGTTCTGCAGAACCTCTCCCAAGATGTGCAGCAGATGGCTAACTTAGCAGTGAAGTGCACTGCTGTACTGCACGCCAACAACCAAGAGGGTTTCACCTCATTGCAGGACAGCCTAGAGAAACCTGCAGCTGCAAGAGTATCTGTAATCCTTTCCCCACTTCATGAGAGATTCATGCAAGTCAGCCTGCTCAAAATTCTGCCACTGGATGAAGGACTGCAGGTCTTAGAGAACTGTCTGGAGCAGTCAATGTTAACTGGATTGAAAAGTATACCTGGCAGCATCTTGGAGAGACTAAAGGATATTCAGTTGATTTTCTCTCAGGGATTTAAAGATCTTTCTGATTCTGTGAGATTTGTTCTCCTGCTGATCTCTGGTAAGCAGAATCCTGTTCCCAGTACCAGTGGAGTAGATAACGTGCATGCCTCAGTGACTGCTTGCCTCCCACAGAGCACAAAGGAGCAGTCCATTAGTTCCCTGCACAATCCTTCATCTTTGCAGTTTGCCAAGGCGCCCATGACAAAGGAACATCCTGAACCAAGTCCACCTCAGGATTTGGGGCCTGGGGAGAAGCGCCAACTCCATCCCGAGAGTTTATATTTTACATTTTTCATTATATTTTGCAGGAGCTTTCGACATCTCACATCCCGGGCCCTTATGTGGCACAAAAAAGAGGTGTCAGAATGGGGCACAAGGGATGTGCATGGTGACAAAAAGCAGGGCAGTCCTCTTCCCTTCCAATGGGCGGTACAGACCTCCCCAGGAGATCAACGCAGCCTGGTTGCACATCGCACAGAAGGGCACAAGCAGCGATGTCGTTAGGAGGACCTGGCTGCAATGGCGCAAACCTTTCAATGATCGCAGTAGATCATGAAATGTTGCTGCAAAGCCACAGTCAACCTTATCCTGCTGTGCCACTCATCACATCCCCATCACTCTGCCTTCTCTACCCTACTCCTGCACATCCTTACTACACCAACTGACCTTGCACCTCCACCCATCCCTCTCTCTATCTGCATTATCACTTCCCCATCTCACTAGTCACTTCTCACACTCACCCTCATCCTAGTCCAATCATACCAACTAACATCACACAAGGGTAGGCACTTGTGTCTTTTAGCCAATGTTGATGTAAAGTTTCTGTTTATGTGTTGTCAAACATTAAAATATTTATTTTCAACACTTTGCCTTCTTGGACAGGTTTGTGTGTATCTTTGCAAGTGGCATAGTGAGTTGCAGTGATTGTTGAGACATAGCGGTACCCCCCGCTGTGAGTGTGAAAGGAATGGCTTGGGAATTGTAGGGATACTTTCATCATCATACGTGGTCTCTCGGAATCGAGGAAGACTTGCTTCCACTCTTAGACTGAGTCCTTAGGTGGCTGTACAGTCCAATACGAGAGCCACAGTCCCTGTCACAGGTGGGACAGATCGTCGTTGAGGGTAAGGGAGGGTGGGACAGATTTGCCGCACGCTCTTTCCGCTGCCTGCGCTTGATTTCTGCTTGCTCTCGGCGATGAGACTCGAGGTGCTCAGCGCCCTCCCGGATGCACTTCCCCACTGAGGGCGGTCTTTGGCCAGGGACTCCCAGGTGTCGGTGGGGATGTTGCACTTTATCAGGGAGGATTTGAGGGTGTCCTTGTAATGTTTCCTCTGCTCACCTTTAGCTCATTTGCCATGAATGAGTTCCAAGTAGAGCGCTTGCTTTGGGAGTCTCGTGTCTGGCATGCGGACAATGTGGCCTGCCCAGCGGAGCTGATCAAGTGTGGTCAGTGCTTCAATGCTGGGGATGTTGGTCTGGTCGAGGATGCTAATGTTGGTGCATCTGTCCTCCCAGGAGATTTGTAGGATCTTGCGAAGACATCATTGGTGGTATTTCTCCAGCGACTTGAGGTGTCTACTTTACATGGTCCATGCCTCTGAGCCATACAGGAGGGCGGTATTACTACAGCCCTGTAGATCATGAGCGTGGTGGTAGAGTTGAGAGCCTGGTCTTTGAACACTCTTTTCCTCAGGCAGCCGAAGGCTGCACTGGTGCACTGGAGGCTGTGTGGAATCTCGTTATCAATGTCTACTCTTGTTGGTAAGAGGCTCCCGCGGTATGGGAAATGGTCCACGTTGTCCAGGGCCGCGCCGTGGATCTTGATGACTGGGGGGCAGTGCTGTGCGGCGAGGACAGGCTGGTGGAGGATCTTTGTGTTACAGATATTTAGCGTAAGGCCCATGCTTTCGTACGCCTCAGTAAATACGTCGACTATGTCCTGGAGTTCAGCCTCTGTATGTGTGCAGACGCAGGCGTCCTCTGCGTACTGTAGCTCGACGACAGAGATTGGGGTGGTCTTTGGACCCGGCCTAGAGACTGTGAAGGTTGAACAGCTTCCCACTGGTTCTGTAGTTTAGTTCCACTCCCGCGGGGAGCTTGTTGACTGTGAGGTGGAGCATGGCAGTGAGGAAGATTGAGAAGAAGGTTGGGGCGATGACGCAGCCCTGTTTGACCCCGGTCTGGACGTGGATTGGGTCTGTATCGGATCCATTGGTAAGGATCACGGCCTGCATGTCGTCGTGGAGCAGGTGGAGGATGGTGACGTACTTTTGGGGGCATCTGAAATGGAGAAGGACTCTCCATAGACCTTCGCGGTTGACAGTGTCAAAAGCCTTTGTAAGGTCGAAGAAGGCCATGTATAAGGGCTGCCGCTGTTCCCTGCATTTTTCCTGCAGCTGTCGCGCTGCAAAAATCACGTCCGTTGTGCCACGTATGTAGGGGACGAAATCCGCACTGTGACTCCGGGAGGAGCTCCTCAGCCACGAGAAGAAGATGGTTGAGGAGGACTCGAGCGACGACTTTCCCAGTGGCTGATAGAAGAGAGATTTCTCTGTGGTTGCCGCAGTCGGACTTGTCCCCTTTTTTAAAGATGGTCATGATCACTGCATCTCTGAGATCTCCCAGTATGCTCTCCTCCCTCCAGATGAGAGAGATGAGGTCATGTATCAGCGTCAACAGTGCCTCTCCACCATACTTTAGTGCCTCAGCAGGGATTCCATCCATTCCCATAGCCTTGTTGTTCTTAAACTGTCTTATGGCTTTTCCTACCCCGTGCAGTGTTTACTGAGGTGGTGGCAGGTCGCATGCTGCGGGATCAAGTTGCGAACACTCGAGCCAAAGGCAGAGTCTCGATTGAGGAGATCTTCGACATGCTCCTTCCAGCAGGCCCTGACTGCCTCGGTGTCCTTGATGAGTGTTTCCCCGTTCTTGGCCAGCAGTGGGATGGGGCCTTGGGAGTTTGGACTGTAGGTGGCCTTGACTGCGATGAAGAATCCTCGCACATCATGGCTGTCGGCCAACTATTGTATCTCCTGTGCTTTCTCCATCCACCATCTGTTCTTTAGGTCCCGGATTTTTTGTTGGACTTGAGCCTTGAGCCGTCTGTAATGCTGCGTTGCTGTTCCCATGTTGGGTTGTTGCTTAAGGCTCAGAAATCCCCTGTGCTTACAATCTTTTAGCTCTTGGATTTCCTAATCATTCTCACCAAACCAGTGCTGGTGTTTCCTGGTTGAGTGATCGAGCGTCTCTTCGCAGGCACTGGTAATGGGATGCTTCATGCTGATGTGGGGTGGTGCCAACCTGGTGCATCATATACAAAATACTGCGGATGCTGGAATCTGAAATAAAAACAGAAAATGCTGGAAATCTCAGCGGGTCAGGCAGCATCTGTGGAGAGAAAAACAGAGTTAAAGTTTCGGGTCGATGACTCTTCGTCATGTAGCAGCCAGGGTGTGCGGCGTCAACTGAAGTAAAACTGGCCATGGTGAAGCCATCCCTGGCAGCAATGCGGTCTGGTGATGAAGCCCTGTGTCCTGTGCAGCATCAGGTAATTGCAGTGAAGGCTGGTGTTGTTGTTGGTGCTGCTGGTATGCCTGGTGATGTTGGTGTTGGGGTTGATCGTGGTGGGATTCTAAGGATCAATATGAGTTTTTTTCAAGGCCCCTTGCTGATGGAATAGATGGCAGCTGAAGTTGAGATGACAGAAGCAATCTGTCACTGGTGAGAGAGGTTGTTCTAAGGAGATGATAGTGGATAGAGAGTTTACTCCAAACACTTCCAACCTGCATCAAGCTCAAAAGTGTATTCCAAATCCTGAAGGCTCCAGCTGCTAAGATTGGAAAGTGAACTGCTGTGAAATGGTAGCTTTTATTCCGCATTTGCAGCTGTCACCTATTCAGAAGAATGTATACTCATTGAAAACCTGACCTATTTACCTGATGTGATTCCTGAGCTCCTTGAACCTTGTCAAAAAACTGGAAAATTGGAAAGTAGAGGCTAAAATTGTCTTTAATTGACTTTTAACTAGTGCGTAATGATGTAAATTGCCACCCCTGCCACTTGATGTCAGGTCTGTTAAGCGTTGACAGACCTGACACCTGGGAGCCTAGTATGGAGACGGGTTGTCAACAGGCTCCCCGCCCGCTGTCAATCATTTCCATTTTTACAGCTGACCTACCTTCAAACCCACCCTCTCAGCGCTGGTAAAATTCCAACCAGAGCTTTGAAATGTCAATCAGGCCCTTCCACTAAATTCATCAGAGGCCAGGAATTTCTAGCCCAATAATTTTTGGCTGACTGACAATATGGAACATCCAGTGATCATATGAAATATGGGACAAAACATTTGTTCCAAGAATGTAGAGCACACTACAAAAAACATTGTACTTTAGCGCAGTGTTTCTCTTCCCTCCATCTCGAGGCACAAATGCAAAACTATGCCCAAAGAAAATTGCAAATAATCCCAATTTGCATGTGTGTGCAATGTTGTATTTTCGTCTCGTTGATCTAGACCAAAGAAAATTAGGCCATCAAATTATTTGTTGATAGTCATAGTTAATTTATATCCACTTAATGGTAATCTTACTCCCTGTTTATATTGTAATGCTTCAATTTGAAGTGCATTGAATCCTGGGGCACTGATGCCAGTGATGGCATTTGACATTGTGGCATCCATTTTATTCTGTTTGAGCCAGGATGAGCCCCCAGCTACCTGTGCAGGCCAGCAATACACTGTTTTCCATTGCCAGCCTGTAGAACCTTCCCCAGTGCTGGGGACAGTCTGTAGTCAGAATGATAATGTTGCCAATCAACTTTGTAATAACTACACTCACAAGTTTGCCTATGCATAGTTGTTTTAGAGCAACCTTTGACCAAAACTCTTGCAGATCTTGTGCAGTTATTCAGTGTTGCTGAGTTCTCCGTGCACTAAAAACGGGGATAATTCAGCAGCAGCAATGCCAGTTTATCTTACCAATTCAATATTGAAGGCAAAACTACAATCCTCCTTTTTGAAAGTTGCTTTCATATTATTTAATGCTCCCCCTAGCCGCAAAAACCTTCCCACCCACTGCTGGTCGCTCAGTGTCCGCCTCCCCATGCCCCCGGATTGCCTCCTCCTCGCCTTAGTGCTATACTTCTGGCCTGACTGTGCGGAAAAGCCACTGGGGTTCCTGCCCCTACCCAATTGGCAAGCTGATGCCATCGGACAGGCGATGTGATCGCTCCACCTACCACTTGCCCGATGTGCACGCAACCCAAAAATTGGACCTATTGTCTTAAGTCACATGTAAAGTGCCGCAAGAAGTTCAGTGACCTGACCAGTGCAGGTAAAGTAACACACTAACCACTTTCCCTTGTTTTCCTTGGGCACCATAGGCACCATCACGCTCTTCGCCATCTAAAATTAGCAGTTGCACAAGTAGCCCTTCACACTGTACTCTGTATTAAGGTTCGTACAATATATGTTGCCATCTCCCCGAACAGTAATTAATTGCAAGCACAACCCTAAAACCCCTTCCTCCACTTTAACAGGCCAATATCATCAAATCTCTTCAGCTGTCCTGTACTACCTGGCACGCTTCAGTTGCGAGCCTCCACCAGTGCTATACTGCATGCATGCTTGAGCTTTAGTGCGAGTAGCAGCCATTGTAGCATGTACTTTGCTTGTAATTCCGAAAGAATTACACATGAAGTCGGTCACATGATAAATGGGTTTATCTGTTGGGAAGGTCTGCAGTGAATTCATTCCACACAGTAGCGATAAATAGCTTCCATCCATGTTGCTTTTGAGTGCAAAATGCTTCACTCAAATTTGTCAAACAAATAGTTTAGTGGAACGATCAGTAAAATTCAAGCTTTATATATTTGAATACTGTTATATATGTGGACTTGTATTTACTCTGTACAGACACCAGGGGGCTCATCCCCTGGAGTCCCAAGGGATCCCATAATTCCTTGGGAGCACTGGTATTTAATGAGGCTTCACAGGTTGGAGAGGCACTCTGGAGACCTGCAATAAAAGGCTAAGGTCACACTTTACTTTGAGCTCACAATGTTCAGTCTGATTCTTTCTCCATACACAAAAACTGGCGACGAGATACAGATAGCGAACCCAAAGATGCAGAGAACAGTGGGCATCCTGAAGAAATTCTCGGAGGGTGATGATTGGGAAACTTTTGTGGAGCGACTCGACCAATACTTCGTGGACAATGAGCTAGATGGGGAAGAGAACGCTGCCAAACGAAGGGCGATCCTCCTCACCGTCTGTGGGGCACCAACGTATGACCTCATGAAGAATCTGCTCATTCCAGTGAAACCCAAGGAGTTATCGTACGATGATTTGTGCACACTGGTCCGAGAACATTTGAACCCAAAGGAAAGCGTTCTGATGCCGAGGTACCAGTTCTACACCTACAGAAGGTTTGAAGGCCAGGAAGTGGCGAGTTATGTCACCGAGCTAAGATGCCTTGCAGCATATTGCGAATTTGAAGGACATTTGGAGCACATGCTCAGAGACTTTTTCGTACGTGGCATTGGCCACGAAACCATACTTCACAAACTTTTGACTGTAGAGACCCCAATCTTGAGTAAGGCGATAGCCCAGGCGTTCATTGCTACCAGTGACAATACGAAGCTAATCTCTCAGCACAGAAGTGCTGCTACAAGTACTGTGAACAAAGTGATGTTGTTTTCGAATTGTAACATACAGGGCAGGTTACACATGCCTGCAGCTTCACGTCCGCAGATATTTCAGAGTCCACCATCAAGGATGATAAATGCAAGGCCATTAACACCTTGTTGGCGCTGCGGGGGTGATCATCGTTTCCATTCATGCCAATTCAAAGAGTATGTTTGCAACGGCTGTGGAACAATGGGACACCTCCAACGAGTGTGCAGGCGAGTTGCAAAGCCTGTTAAATGTGCAAACCTCCATGTTGCAGAGGAGGATAGATCCATGGAGGATCACGATGAACCAGAGCTTCAGATAGAGGAGGCAGAGGTACATGGGGTGCACACATTCACCACGAATTGTCCCCCGATAATGCTGAATGTTGAACTAAATGGACTCCCAGTGCCAATGGAGCTGGACACGGGCGCGAGCCAGTCCATCATGGGCAAAAAGACTTTCGAAAGGTTGTGGTGCAACAAGGTCTCAAGGCCAGTCTTAACTCCAGTTCGTATGAAACTAAGAACTTACACGAAAGAACTGATTCCTGTAATCAGCAGTGCTACCGTAAAGGTCTCCTACGATGGAGCAGTGCACAAGCTACCACTCTGGGTGGTACCGGGCGATGGTCCCACGCTACTCGGCAGGAGCAGGCTAGGAAAGATATGCTGGAACTGGGACGACGTCCGAGTGCTATCACCCGCTGACGACACTTCGTGTGCCCAGGTCTTAAACAAATTTCCTTCACTGTTCGAACCAGGCATCGGGAAATTCCAAGCAGCAAAAGTGCAGATCCACGTAATTCCGGGGGCGCGACTCATCCATCACAAGGCGAGAGCAGTACCATACAGGATGAGAGAAAGGGTAGTGATCGAGCTAGACCGGCTGCAAAGAGAGGGCATCACTTCACCGATCGAATTCAGCGAGTGGGCCAGTCCTATTGTCCCCAGTCCTCAAGGGAGACAGCACCGTCAGAATCCGTGGCGATTACAAAGTAACTATCAATCGTTTCTCCCTACAGGACCAATACCCACTACCAAAGGCTGACGACCTCTTTGCAACGCTGGCGGGAAGAAAGACGTTGACGAAGCTGGATCTAACTTCAGCCTACATGATGCAGGAACTGGAGGAATCATCGAAGGCCCTCACCTGCATCAACATGCACAAAGGTCTTTTTGTTTATAACAGATGCCCATTTGGAATCTGATCGGCGACGGCGATATTCCAGAGCAACATGGAAAGTTTACTGAAGTCGGTCCCGTACACCGTGGTCTTCCAGGACGACATCTTGGTCACAGGTCGGAACACAGTCGAGCATCTGCAGAACTTGGAGGAGGTTTGTAGTCGACTCAACTCACGTGGGGCTCAGGTTAAAATGCTCAAAGTGCGTTTTTGTGGCGCCTGATGTTGAGTTCTTGGGAAGGAGGATTGCGGCGGACGGCATCAGGCCCACCAACGTGAAGACGGAGGCAATGGAGAATGCACCAAGGCCACAGAACGTGACGGAGTTACGGTCGTTTCTGGGACACTTGAACTACTTTGGTAACTTCTTACCGGGTCTCAGCACACTGTTAGAACCACTACATGTCTTACTACAAAAAGGGGGCAAATGGGTTTGAGACAAAAGCCAAGAAAATGCCTTTGTAAAAGCGAGAAAATTGTTATGCTCAAACAAATTGCTTGTAGTGTATAATCCATGTAAGCATTTGGTACTAGCATGTGATGCATCGTCATATGGCGTCGGGTGTGTATTGCAACAAGCTAATGATTTCGGGAAACTGCAACCGGTTGCTTATGCATCCAGGAATCTGTATAAGGCTGAGAAAGCCTACAGCATGATTGAGAAAGAAGCGTTAGCGTGTATCTATGGGGTAAAGAAAATGCATCAATACCTGTTTGAGCTAAAATTCGAATTGGAAACTGACCATAAGCCACTTATATCCCTGTTTTCCGAGAGTAAAGGGATGAATACCAACGCATCAGCCCGCATCCAGAGATGGGCGCTCATGTTGTCTGCATACAACTACGCCATCTGCCACAGGCCAGGCACAGAAAACTGCGCCGATGCTCTCAGTAGTCTGTCATTGCCCACCACAGGGGTGTAAATGGCGCAGCCCGCAGATCTAGCCATGGTTATGGAAGCATTTGAGAGTGAGCAATCTGCCCGGCAGATCAAAACCTGGGCAAGCCATGACCCCTTATTATCTCGTGTCAAAAGCTGTGTGCTTCACGGGAGCTGGTCCAGTGTCCCAGTGGAAATGCAGGAAAAGATAAAGCCGTTCCAGCGGCGCAAAGATGAAATGTCTATACAGGCAGACTGCCTTCTGTGGGGCAATCGAGTATTGGTCCCCAAGAAGGGCAGAGACACCTTCATCAATGACCTCCACAGTACCCACCCAGGCATTGTAATGATGAAAGCGATAGCCAGATCCCACGTGTGGTGGCCCGGTATTGATGCCGACTTAGAGTCCTTCGTTCACAGATGTAATACAAGCTCGCAGTTAAGCAATGCACCCAGGGAGGCGCCGCTAAGCTTATGATCTTGGCCCTCCAAACCGTGGTCTAGGGTACACGTCGACTATGTAGTCCCGTTCTTGGGTAAAATGTTCCTTGTGGTTGTAGATGCATACTCCAAGTGGATTGAATGTGAGATAATGTCAACTAGCACGTCCGCTATCACTACTGAAAGCCTGCGGGCCATGTTTGCCACTCACGGCTTACCCAGTGTCCTGGTGAGCGACAACGAGCCATGTTTTACCAGTGCTGAGTTCAAAGAATTCATGACCCGTAACAGGATCAAACATGTCACATCTGTCCCGTTTAAACCAGCGTCCAATGATCAGGCAGAGAGAGCAGTGCAAATCATCAAGCAAGGCTTGAAGAGGGTAACTGAAGGCTCACTGCAGACTCGCCTATCCCGAGTCCTGCTTAGCATCCGCACGAGACCCCCCTCACTCACTGGGATCCCACCTGCTGAACTGCTCATGAAAAGAGCACTTAAGACATGGCTCTCGTTAGTTCACCCTGATCTACATGAACAGATAGAGAGCAGGTGGCTTCAACAAAGTGCATACATAGAAACATAGAAAATAGGTGCAGGAGTAGGCCATTCGGCCCTTCTAGCCTGCACCGCCATTCAATGAGTTCATGGCTGAACATGCAACTTCAGTACCCCATTCCTGCTTTCTCACCATACCCCTTGATTCCCCTAGTAGTAAGGACTTCATCTAACTCCTTTTTGAATATATTTAGTGAATTGGCCTCAACAACTTTCTGTGGTAGAGAATTCCACAGGTTCACCACTCTCTGGGTGAAGAAATTCCTCCTCATCTCGGTCCTAAATGGCTTCCCCCTTATCCTTAGACTGTGTCCCCTGGTTCTGGACTTCCCCAACATTGGGAACATTCTTCCTGCATCTAACCTGTCTAACCCCGTCAGAATTTTAAACGTTTCTATGAGGTCCCCTCTCATTCTTCTGAACTCCAGTGAATACAAGCCCAGTTGATCCAGTCTTTCTTGATAGGTCAGTCCCTCCATCCCGGGAATCAGTCTGGTGAACCTTCGCTGCACTCCCTCAATAGCAAGAATGTCCTTCCTCAGGTTAGGAGACCAAAACTGTACACAATACTCCAGGTGTGGCCTCACCAAGGCCCTGTACAATTGTAGCAACACCTCCCTGCCCTTGTACTCAAATCCCCTCGCTGTGAAGGCCAACATGCCATTTGCTTTCTTAACCGCCTGCTGTACCTGCATGCCAACCTTCAATGACTGATGTACCATGACACCCAGGTCTCTTTGCACCTGCCCTTTTCCTAATCTGTCACCATTCAGATAATAGTCTGTCTCTCTGTTTTTACCACCAAAGTGGATAACCTCACATTTATCCACATTATACCATGATAGCGCAAATGTGTCGCGCGAGATTGAAAACAATGATCCGTATTTGTATTAAATTATGGACAAGGTCCCAAGTGGCTTCCCGGCACTGTCGTGTCCAAAGAGGGGAGCAGGGTGTTTCGGGTCAAATTTTCAAATGGACTCATTCACCGGAAACACTTGGACCAAATCAAACTTAGATTCACGGACTACCCTGAGCAACCCACCTTGGACCCTACCTTTTTTGATCCCCCAACATACACACCAGTGGCAACCGGCATCACGGGTGACCACGAAGCAGAACCCATCATCCACAGCAGCTCTGCAGGGCCCAACACACCAGGTAGCCCAGCCAGGCCAGCTGCACAGTAGCCCAGCGAGGGCCCAACAAATGATTCAACAACACCAGCTTTCACACCAAGACGATCAACCCGGGCAAGAAGGGCTCCAGATCGACTCACATTGTAAATAGTTACACTATTGACTTTGGGGGGGCGGGGGAGGCAGAGTGTCATATATGTGGACTTGTAATTACTCTGTACAGCCACCAGAGGGCTCATCCCCTGGAGTCCCAAGTGATCCCATAATCCCTTGGGAGCACAGGTATTTAAGGAGGCTTCACAGGTTGGAGAGGCGCTCTGGAGATCTGCAATAAAAGACTAAAGTCATACTTTATTTTGAGCTCACAGTGTTCAGTCTGACTCTTTCTCCATACACAACAAATACGAACAATTCAAAACAATTTATAAGAGTGCTGCATAAATGCTTCAGTCTAACATATATTTATAATAGCAGCTTAATATTGAATAATGTTAGGAGCAACCAATTGCTACTTTTCAGTGTAGAGGTGAAAGTTCATAATTATTTTCACGCCATTAGAATTAGTTATTTGCATGTACGATTTTGTAAGAGAAAAATGACAAATTTTAAAACGTTGGTAAAATCGCAGGGCCAAAATTTGAACCCTGTTATTTAAAAATGTTGGGATGCAGATTAATGTTACTGCAATTGAAAGCCTCCATTAGGTTATTTACTCAACCAGTACATG
This sequence comes from Pristiophorus japonicus, assembly GCF_044704955.1. NCBI lineage: Eukaryota > Metazoa > Chordata > Chondrichthyes > Pristiophoridae > Pristiophorus > Pristiophorus japonicus. The sequence continues at coordinate 57,270,104 of NC_091987.1, forward strand.
CAGGTTCCATATTAGACTGACACCCCATTTATTTTACAGGGTAGCCTCCAACCTGAGAAAACTGTCAGAGGTAACAACAACTTGTATTTATATAGTCCCTTTAATGTAGTAAAATGTCCCAAGACACTTTGCAGGAGTATTATAAGACAAACAATTTGACACCGAGCAATGTAAGGAGAAATTAGGGCAGGCGACCAAAAGCTTGGTCAAAGAGATAGGTTTTAAGGACCATATTTAAAGAGGAAAGAGAGGTAGAGAGGTGGAGAGATTTAGGCAGGGAAATCCAGAGCTTGGGACCTAGGCAACAGAAGGCATGGCCACCAATGGTTGAGCGATTATAATCAGGGATGCTCAGGAGGGCAGAATTAGAGGAGCGCAGGCATCTTGGGGGATTATAGGGCTGGAGGAGACTACAAAGATAATGAGGGGCGAGGTCATGGAGGGATTTCAAAACAAGGATAAGAATTTTGAAATCAAGGCGTTGCTTAACCAGGAGCCAATGTAAGTCAGCGAGCACAGGGGTGATGAGTGAATGGGACGGCGAAAGTTAGGACACAGGCAGCCGAGTTTTGGATCACCTCAAGTTTACGTAAGGTAGAAGGTGGGAGGCCATCCAGGAATACATTGGAATAGTTAAGTCTAGAGGTAACTGTTATGTAATGATGTGTGTATCGTCCCAGTACCTTAAATATAATGTAAGTACTATGCCACACCACAGAGGGCGCTGCGGTGGGAAACCCTGGTAATACCTGTAAGAAGGACTATATAAGGGTGACCACCACACCTGGGAGGCACTCTGGAGCCGAACAATAAAGGACGAAGGTCACAGCAGTTAGACTTACACCAGACTGTGTGGAGTCAGTGATTTGTGTGCTACATACACCACATTGGCGACTAGGAAGTGGACGAACTCCACGCAACCATGGCTACTCTGGGCTCGCTAAAGGATTTTACCGCGGGCAATGATTGGGAGGCCTTTACGGAAAGGCTCAAGTACTACTTCACAGCAAACGACCTGACGGAGGACACATACGCAATGCGAGAGAAGCGTAAGGCGATATTGCTCTCCAGTTGTGGAGATGAGGTTTACTGTCTCGTCAGGAATTTGTTGGCACCTGGGAGCACCAGGGACAAGTCATACGAGGAGCTGACTGAACTCATTCGTGACCAGCTGAAACCGAAGGAGAGCATCCTCACGGCCAGATACAAATTTTACCATCACTGCAGACCTGAGGACCAGGATGTCACCAAATATGCTGCAGACCTCAGGAGACTCGCGGCGCCGTGTGATTTTGGCGCACACCTTGACGAGGCTTTGCGGGACGTTTTCGTTATGGGGATTGGCCACGAGGGCCTCCTTCACAAGCTGCTGGCCACGGAACCCACAGTCACTCTGACAAAGGCCATCACCATCAGCCGGGCACATATGACCTTGACTTACAGCACCAAGCAAATAATCCACACAGTCTCAAACCCGGCAGGCACTGTCCACAGGATAGCGCCCACCATGGACAAAACTGTAGAACGTGGCTCTGCCCGGGGCAGAGAGCACGGACCTTGGGATCCTGGAGCTCAGAGTCCGTCGAGGGGGGCCAATCAAGCAGCACCATGCTGGCGCTGTAGAGGGAGCCATGGGGCTCACCGGTGCAGGTTTGCAGAGTACACATGCAATACCTGCCACGTTAAAGGCCACCTTCAGCATATGTGTAAAAGAAATCAGACTCACCTTGTGGCTGGGGAGATGGGGGATGATCCACTGTTCAGCGAGGAGCAGGTAGAAGAAAATGAGGTGCTTGGACTGTATACGTGCACCGACGATTCGCCCCCAGTGATAAGTGAAGTAAAAATCAACGGAGTCCCTGTGAGTATGGAAGTGGACACGGGCTCGGGTCCGTCGTTGATGAGTCGGAGAACTTTTGATAAACTGTGGATTAACCCAGCTGCACGACCCAAGCTGGTCCCGGTCACGGCGAAGCTGCGTATCTACACCAGGAAACTAATACCTGTTCTCGGCAGAGCGATGGTGCAGGTATCCCACGGGGACGAGACGCACGCTTTACCTTTGTGGGTTGTTGCAGGCGATGGGCCGACACTCCTCGGCCGGAGGTGGATGGGGACGGTCCGTGGGAGCTGGGAAGACTTCATTCCTCCACAGGCTGCTGCTACCCGGGGTGCTGCCGTGCCCCGGGTCCCCAGAGAGCAGCGCCGACCGAGCTGGAGCTGCAGCCTCAATCCACCCACAGGCAAGTCCCAGGCCCGGACCTCACACCGAGACCCTGCAGCCTTAATCCCCACAGGCAAGTCCCAGGCCCGGACCTCACACAGAGATCCTGCAGCCTCAGCCCCCACAGGCAAGTCCCAGGCCCGGACCTCACACTGAGACCCTGCAACCCCAGCCCCCACAGGCAAGTCCCAGGTCCGGACCTCACACCGAGACCCTGCAGCCCCAGCCCCCACAGGCAAGTCCCAGGCCCGGACCTCACACAGAGACCCTGCAGCCTCAATCCACCCACAGGCAAGTCCGAGGCCCGGACCTCACACAGAGATCCTGCAGCCTCAGCCCCCACAGGCAAGTCCCAGGCCCGGACCTCACACTGAGACCCTGCAGCCCCAGCCCCCACAGGCAAGCAGCCCTGCACAGAGGGGCCTAGTGGGGGGGGTGGGGGTTGAGCCGGCGGGGCGCTGCAGGAGGAGTGCTGAGGGATCCAGGGGCCGGCGGTTCGGAAGGGCCCCGCAGAGGAAGAGGCCGTTGGGCGCGTCCCGCAGAGGAGCTGGTATCGTCGGTCGGCGGCCATGGCAGCCGCAGGGGAGGCCGCTACGGAGGCCGCGGGGGAGGCGGCAAGTGCGGCCGCTGGAGAGGCCACGACGGCCGCAGGAGAGGCGGCAAGTCAGGTGGCTCCGGAGGGGAGCAGAGGCTGCGGCGGCGGAGGGCATTCGGATCGGCGGAGAAGAAGATGGCGGCGGCATCGTGTTGGAGCTGCAGAGCATCAAAGATGGCGCCTTAAAGAGGAAATGCACCCGGGAGTCTTAAAAGGGCCTTACAAAGAGGTGGTCCCCACAAAGGACTTCTGTTTGGCAGAGCGAGTCTAAAATGAGCTATGTTAATGTGAGATAGTGAATTTATAATAAGAATTACTTTTTTTATGCTGAATGGCCACTGTATTTGTGTAAAATAATGGATGAAGTACAATTAATGATAACGGTTAACAAGGAAATTAAGGTTCCGCTACCAGTCAATAACCAGTTAATGTACCAGATAATATGTACCATACTAACGCACTGTCTATGCCCACCTGCCTTCCGTTGGACAAGTGTGATGTTATGTAATGATGTGTGTATCGTTGTCCTGCGTCCAGGTGGGGGGGGAAGGTAATGTTATGTAATGATGTGTGTATCGTCCCAGTACCTTAAATGTAATGTAAGTACTATGCCACACCACAGAGGGCGCTGCAGTGGGAAACCCTGGTAGTACCTGCACAGGTGCTATATAAGGCTGACCACCACACCTGGGAGGCACTCTGGAGCTGAACAATAAAGGACGAAGGTCACAGCAGTTAGACTTACACCAGACCGTGTGGAGTCAGTGATTTGTGTGCTACATACACCACAGTAACAAAGGCATGGATGAGGGTTTCAGCAGCGGATGAGCTGAGGCAAGGGCGGGACGGGCGATGTTATGGAGATGGAAATAGGCGGTCTTCGTGATGCTGCAGATATGTAATTGGAAGTTCATTTCAGGTTTAAATACAACACCAAGTTTGCAAACAGTGTGGTTCGGCCTCAAACAGCAGATGGGGAGAGGGATGGAGTCGGTGGCTAGCGAACAGAGTTTGTGGCAGGGATCGAAAACAATGGGTTCGGTCTTCCCAATATTTAATTGGAGAAAATTTCCGCTTATCTGGAACTGGATGTCAGACAAGCAGTCTGACAATTTAGAGATCATGGAGGGGTCAAGAGAAGTGGTAGTGAGGTAGAACTGGGTGTCATCAGCGTACATGTGAAAACTGACGTTGTGTTTTCGGATGATGTCGCCAAGGGGCAACATGTAGGTGAGAAATAAGAGGGGACCAAGGCTAGATCCTTGGGGGACATCAGACGAAATGACGCGGGGGTGGGAAGATAAGCCATTGCAGGTGATTCTCTGTCTACGATTAGATAGATAAGAAATGAACCAGGAGAGTGCAGTTCCAACCAGCTGGACGATGGCGGAGCAGCGTTGGAGAAGGATGGAGTGGTCAACCTTGTCAAAAGTTGCAGACAAGTCGAGAAAGACAAGGAAGGATAGTTTACCTTTGTCACAGTCACAAAGGATGTCAGATTGGAGGGATTCAAACATGGAGTTGCGGGAAAGATGGGCACGGATTTGGGAGGCGACATGATCAAGGACTCTGGAGAGGAAAGGGAGGTTGGACATGGGGCGGTACTTTGCAAGGACTGAAGGGTCAAGGGTTGATTTTTTGAGAGGGGTGATGACAGCAGATTTGAGGGAGAGGGGACAATACCTGAGGAAAGAGAACCGTTGACAATGTCAATGTCATGTATGTACATGCTGTTTGTAGTCACCAGATGGTGTCATTGTTGGAGGCCGCTGAGCAGCACGCACATGGTGCTGCTCTGGTATAAAAGGCCAGCTATTTTGTGAGTCAGGCACTTTGGGCCGTGATAAGCAGAAACAAAGTTGTACCTTGTTCAGTTAAACAGCACTCAGTTTGTTACTTTATTGCATACTTAACAGTCAACTAACATGGGAGCCAGAAAAGAAAGTTGGGTGGTCAGCAGTTTAAAGCTTCAACATAACCAAACTGACCCCAGTGCCATTGGAGGCACAAAAATATACATTCTGAGATGTTTTTGAAGTGTCTCTGGGTGCTAGCAACAACAAAAATAAACAGTTGCCACTGCTAGGACTTAAATTAGGACCACTATATCAGATCTAGCAATGGGAAAACTAACCTCAATATAGTTCTCTCATGGCAAATCTGTGGCGGCCTTGACCTAATATCAGGGAAAATCCCAGGCAGACTGGCAAATGCAAATGTAAATGTAACTTTCCACTAACCAGATTAGCAAATGCATGGTTGGTTTGAGTTGTGTTTGTTATAATGGACCAATTATGCATACGTTAATCTCACATATGCAGTTATCCATTGTTGCTGAACCTGCCCTGCACTATAAATTGAGTAGATTTAGCAGCAGGGGAACCAAGTTATACTGTCAAGGCAATTCCAGTGGAAGTGGTTCTGCAATGTAAATGAATTATGAGACACAGACATAGTTTAGAGAGTCAGGCTTAGCTTTTTAGTTCCTAAAACAGACAAATAGGGTTACATTAATTACAGAGATCAGGATGACTTTGTTAGACTCTGTGGCCCTGATATTTACTGACAATATCCAAGGTGGCGGATGGGACAGCAGCTCACTCGGGAGCTCTCCCCAACCAAGCCTTCATCTGACCATCTGATGCCATCTTCCACTTCTCTCTCCCTCAAACCTCCCCACCCTTCACTGTCTAAGCCCCCTCTGGTCCTAACTCCGTCTCTCAAAGTACTGTACCTACCCTTTACTGCAAGGGTCCACTGCCCATCCCCCACCCCCCAACCTCGGCCCACCTTCAAGGCCAACCTCCTCGCTGCCAAGTCCCTCCAGTTGGACCCTCACTTCTCGCTCCCCACGGACGACACAGCTGCTCCAACCGATCCCCGGCGATCTCAATGCTGGTGAGCCTTCGACCAGCTTCAAACACAGGTTTGGGCCTACCTCATACGCGAGCCTTCCCTCCGGCGATGTCTGGGCCTCCATCCATCGACAACGTCCTGGCCTCCCTTCCTCCAGCGACGCTCTGGCCTCCCCCCGACTGCTGGCCCCACTCAACGGCAGAGTCTCTGTCGATTACAATGGAGTGCACAATGGCTGTGGTCACTCTGACCTCTCTGATCTCTCCTCCTTTCACAAAATAGACCTCTGACATTTCCAATGCCTACCCCCAGCCAGGCCTTGGATCTCTTACCATCTCACCGAAGGGCGCTGCTCAACGCCGAGCTTACGGCCCGCATCTCGCCACAGGCAATTTGTCTCATGCAGCATGCCTGGTCTCCAGTCGTCTTGGACCCCTTGTCACTGGATCAAGACCTTGCTCAGCTAAGCCTGTGTGGTAGCTGGTGTGCAACGGCCACCCCACGTTAAAAGAACTCACGCACAGGCATCTTCCACCTTTCAATATGAAGTGCGGGACCTGGAACGTCAGGACCCTCATGGACAACTCCAACAGTGACAGACCAGAACGCCGCACTGCTATAGTTGCCCAGGAACTTAGACGCTTCGATGTCGACCCAGCAAGCAGGGGAAGGCTAGCTCAAGGAACAAGGAGGAGTTTACACCTTCTTCTGGAAAGACAAAGAGAGAAGAACGCCACCTCCACGGAGTCGGTTTCACTATCAAGAACGAGCTGGTCGACCACCCCAGAGACTCCCCCTGCGGGATTAGCGAACGTCTCATGACTCTCCGACTCACCCTATCCCAGAACTAATGTGCCACAGTTATCAGTACGAATGCCCCAACACTCGATGCAACAGATGAGACCAAAGAGGGTTTTTACTCCAGCCTCAAACAATCCCTGTTCCGCGTCCCTACGGACGACAAACTGATCCTCCTTGGCAACTTCAATGCCAGGGTCAACAAGGACACAGACCTCTGGGGAGGTATGATCGGTAGAGAGGGGGTTGGGAAAACCAACTCCAGAGTACCCTGCTCCTGACAAAAAGCCGAGAACATGACCTTGTCATCATGAACACCTTGTTCCACCAGAGGGACAAGAACAAGGCATCGTGACAACACCCTCGCTCCAAACACTGGCACCTGCTTGACTATGTCATTGTTCAAGCTTGGGATTGCAAGGATGTGCGTATCATCCGTGCCATGACAGGAGCTGATGACTGCTGGATGGACCGCCTAATCCATACCATCATTAACATCAATACAGCCCCAAAGCGGCGACGGCAGCAAAAGCAATCCTGCAAAAGAATCAATGCTGGGGCACTCAAAGACCCAGCTAAGAGAATCCGAGACAGCCAGCACCTCACAGCTAACCTGGCGACCCTTGATGACCCCACGACACAGAATGCCCACAGCGCTTGGTCTGTCCTCCAGGCCTCCATAACCAGTGCCTGTGAAGAGACGCTCGGTCACTCAACCAGGAAACACCAGGACTGGTTTGATGAGAATGACCAGGAGATCCAAGAGCTAATAAATCGCAAGTGCAGGACATTTCTGAACCTAAAACAACAACCCAACTCGGGAACAGAAAAGCAGCATTACATAGAAACATAGAAACATAGAAAATAGGTGCAGGAGCAGGCCATTCAGCCCTTCTAGCCTGCACCGCCATTCAACGAGTTCATGGCTGAACATGAAACTTCAGTACCCAATTCCTGCTTTCACGTCATACCCCTTGATCCCCCGAGTACTAAGGACTTCATCTAACTCCCTTTTGAATATATTTAGTGAATTGGCCTCAACTACTTCCTGTGGTAGAGAATTCCACAGGTTCACCACTCTCTGGGTGAAGAAGTTTCTCCTTATCTCGGTCCTAAATGGCTTACCCCTTATCCTTAGACTGTGACCCCTGCTTCTGGACTTCCCCAACATTGGGAACATTCTTCCTGCATCCAACCTGTCCAAACCCGTCAGAATTTTAAACGTTTCTATGAGGTCCCCTCTCACTCTTCTGAACTCCAGTGAATACAAGCCCAGTTGATTCAGTCTTTCTTGATAGGTCAGTCCCACCATCCCGGGAATCAGTCTGGTGAATCTTCGCTGCACTCCCTCAACAGCAAGTATGTCCTTCCTCAAGTTAGGAGACCAAAACTGTACACAATACTCCAGGTGTGGCCTCACCAAAGCCCTGTACAACTGTAGCAACACCTCCCTGCCCCTGTACTCAAATCCCCTCGCTATGAAGGCCAACATGCCATTTGCTTTCTTAACCGCCTGCTGTACCTGCATGCCAACCTTCAATGACTGATGTACCATGACACCCAGGTCTCGTTGCACCTTCCCTTTTCCTAATCTGTCACCATTCAGATAATAGTCTGTCTCTCTGTTTTTACCACCAAAGTGGATAACCTCACATTTATCCACATTATACTTCATCTGCCACGCATTTGCCCACTCACCTAACCTATCCAAGTCACTCTGTAGCCTCATAGCATCCTCCTCGCAGCTCACACTGCCACCCAACTTAGTGTCATCCGCAAATTTGGAGATACTACATTTAATCCCTTCGTCTAAATCATTAATGTATAATGTAAACAGCTGGGGCCCCAGCACAGAACCCTGCGGTACCCCACTAGTCACTGCCTGCCATTCTGAAAAGTACCCATTTACTCCTACTCTTTGCTTCCTGTCTGACAACCAGTTCTCAATCCACGTCAGCACACTACCCCCAATCCCATGTGCTTTAACTTTGCACATTAATCTCCTGTGTGGGACCTTGTCGAAAGCCTTCTGAAAGTCCAAATACACCACATCAACTGGTACTCCTTTGTCCACTTTATTGGAAACATCCTCAAAAAATTCCAGAAGATTTGTCAAGCATGATCTCCCTTTTACAAATCCATGCTGACTTGGACCTATCATGTCACCATTTTCCAAATGCGCTGCTATGACATCCTTAATAATTGATTCCATCATTTTACCCACTACTGAGGTCAGGCTGACCGGTCTATAATTCCCTGCTTTCTCTCTCCCTCCTTTTTTAAAAAGTGGGGTTACATTGGCTACCCTCCACTCGATAGGAACTGATCCAGAGTCAATGGAATGTTGGAAAATGACTGTCAATGCATCCGCTATTTCCAAGGCCACCTCCTTAAGTACTCTGGGATGCAGTCCATCAGGCCCTGGGGATTTATCGGCCTTCAATCCCATCAATTTCCCCAACACAATTTCCCGACTAATAAAGATTTCCCTCAGTTCCTCCTCTTTAATAGACCCTCTGACCACTTTTATATCCGGAAGGTTGTTTGTGTCCTCCTTAGTGAATACTGAACCAAAGTACTTGTTCAATTGGTCTGCCATTTCTTTGTTCCCCGTTATGACTTCCCCTGATTCTGACTGCAGGGGACCTACGTTTGTTTTTACTAACCTCTTTCTCTTTACATACCTATAGAAACTTTTGCAATCCGCCTTAATGTTCCCTGCAAGCTTCTTCTCGTACTCCATTTTCCCTGCCCTAATCAAACCCTTTGTCCTCCTCTGCTGAGTTCTAAATTTCTCCCAGTCCTCAGGTTCGCTGCTATTTCTGGCCAATTTGTATGCCACTTCCTTGGCTTTAATACTATCCCTGATTTCCCTAGATAGCCACGGTTGAGCCACCTTCCCTTTTTTATTTTTACGCCAGACAGGAATGTACAATTGTTGTAATTCATCCATGCGTTCTCTAAATGTCTGCCATTGCCCATCCACAGTCAACCCCTTAAGTATCATTAGCCAATCTATCTTAGCTAATTCATGCCTCATACCTTCAAAGTTACCCTTCTTTAAGTTCTGGACCATGGTCTCTGAATTAACTGTTTCATTCTCCATCCTAATGCAGAATTCCACCATATTATGGTCACTCTTCCCCAAGGGGCCTCGCACAATGAGATTGCTAATTAATCCTCTCTCATTACACAACACCCAGTCTAAGATGGCCTCCCCCCTAGTTGGTTCCTCGACATATTGGTCTAGAAAACCATCCCTTATGCATTCCAGGAAATCCTCCTCCACCGTATTGCTTCCAGTTTGGCTAGCCCAATCTATGTGCATATTAAAGTCACCCATTATAACTGCTGCACCTTTATTGCATGCACTCCTAATTTCCTGTTTGATGCCCTCCCCAACATCACTACTACTGTTTGGAGGTCTGTACACAACTCCCACTAACGATTTTTGCCCTTTAGTGTTCTGCAGCTCCACCCATATAGATTCCACATCATCCAAGCTAATGTCTTTCCTAACTATTGCATTAATCTCCTCTTTAACCAGTAATGCTACCCCACCTCCTTTTCCTTTTATTCTATCCTTCCTGAATGTTGAATACCCCTGGATGTTGAGTTCCCAGCCCTGATCATCCTGGAGCCACGTCTCCGTAATCCCAATCACATCATATTTGTTAACATCTATTTGCACAATTAATTCATCCACCTTATTGCGGATACTCCTTGCATTAAGACACAAAGCCTTCAGGCTTGTTTTTTTAACACCCTTTGTCCTTTTAGAATTTTGCTGTACAGTGGCCCTTTTTGTTCTTTGCCTTGGGTTTCTCTGCCCTCCACTTTTCCTCATCTCCTTTCTGTCTTTTGCTTTTGCTTCCAACAAAAAACCCCGGACCTAAAGAATAGATGGTGGGTGGAGAAAGCACAGGAGATTCAGCAGCTGGCCGACAGCCATGATGTGTGAGGATTATTCACCGCAGTCAAGGCCACCTACGGCCCAAGCACCCAAGGCCCCACCCCACTGCTAGCCAAAAACGGGGAGAAACTCATCAAGGACACTGAGGTAGTCAGGACCCACTGGAAGGAGCACTTTGAAGATATCCTTAACCGAGACTCTGTCTTTGACTCGAGTGTCCGCGACTCCATCCCACAGCATGCTACCCACCATCATGTCTGCAAAACCCCAGCCCTGCACGAGGTAGAAAAGGCCATCCGCCACCTCAAGGCAACAGGAGCGGATGGAATCCCCCCTGAGGCACTAAAGTATGGTGGTGAGGCATTATTGGCGCGAATGCATGACCTCATCTCTATCATCTAGAAGGAGGAGAGCATGCCGGGAGATCTCAAAGATGCAGTAATCATGACCATCTTTAAAAAAGGGGACAAGTCCGACTGCGGCAACTACAGAGGAATTTCCCTGTTATCAGCCACTGGGAAAGTCATCACTAGAATCCTCCTCAACCATCTTCTCCCTGTGGCTGAGGAGCTCCTCCCGGAGTCACAGTGCGGATTTCGTCCACTACGGGGTACAATGGACATGATCTTTATGGTGCGACAACTGCAAGAGAATTGCAGGGAACAGCACCAACACTTGTAAGTGGCCTTCTTTGACCTCACAAAGGCCTTTGACACTGTCAGTCACGTGAGACTATGGAGCGTCCTCCTCCATTTCGGCTTCCCCCAAAACTTTGTCACCATCCTCCGCTAGCTCCACGATGACATGCAAGCCGTGATCCTGACCAACAGACCCAATCTACGTCCAGACTGGAGTCAAGCAGGGCTGTGTCATCGAGCCAACCCTCTTCTCGATCTTCCTCGCTGCAATGCTCCACCTCACAGTCAAGAAGCTCCCCGCTGGAGTGGAAATAAACTACAGAACCAGTGAGAATCTGTTCAACCTTCATCATCTCCAGGCCAGATCCAAGACCATCCCATCCGCTGTCGTTGAGCTACACGCTTGCGTCTGTGCACACTCAGACACTGAACTCCAAGTCATAGTCAAAATCTTCACTGAGGCGTATGAAAGCATGGGCCTTACACTAAACATCCGTAAGACAAAGGTCCTCCACCAACCTGACCCCGCCACACAGCACTGCCTTCCCGGTCATCAAGATCCACGACGTGGCCCTGGACAACGTGGACCACTTTCCATACCTCGGGAGCCTATTATCAGCAAGGGCAGACATTTATGACGAGGTTCAATGCTGCCTCCAGTGTGCTAGTGCAGCCTTCGGCCGCCTGAGGAAGAGAGTGTTCGAAGATCAGGCCCTCAAATCTGGCACCATGGTCTACAGGGCTGTAGTGATACCCACCTCCTGTATGGCTCAGAGACGTGGACCATATACAGTAGACACCTCAAATCACTGGAGAAATACCACGAATGATGTCTCCGCAAATCCTGCACATCCACTGAGAGGATTGACGCACCAATGTCGGTGTTCTTGATCAGGCCAACATCCCCAGCATCTGGAGTAAAAATAAAATGGGGAAGGTGGCTCAACAGTGGCTAACAAGGGAAATTAAGGATAGTGTTAAATCCAAGGAAGAGGCATATAAATTGGCCAGAAAAAGCAGCAAACCTGAGGACTGGGAGAAATTTAGAATTCAGCAGAGGAGGACAAAGGGTTTAATTAAGAGGGGGAAAATAGAGTACGAGAAGAAGCTTGCCGGGAACGTAAAAACTGACTGCAAAAGCTGCTATAGATTATGTGAAGAGAAAGAGATTAGTGAAGACAAACATAGGTCCCTTCCAGTCGGATTCAGGTAAATTTATAATAGGGAACAAAGAAATGGCAGACCAATTGAACAAATACTTTGGTTCTGTCTTCACAAAGGAAGACACAAATAAACTTCCGAAAGTACTAGGGGACCGAGGGTCTAGTGAGAAGGAGGAACTGAAGGATATCCTTATTAGACGGGAAATTGTGTTGGGGAAATTGATGGGATTGAAGGCCAATAAATCCCCGGGGCCTGATAGTCTGCATCCCAGAGTACTTAAGGAAGTGGCCCTAGAAATAGTGGATGTATTGGTGATCATTTTCCAACAGTCTATCGACTCTGGAACAGTTCCTATGGACTGGAGGGTAGCTAGTGTAACACCACTTTTTAAAAAGGGAAGGAGAGAGAAAGCGGTTAATTATAGACCGCATAGCCTGACATTAGTAGTGGGGAAAATGTTGGAATCAATCATTAAGGATGAAATAGCAGCGCATTTGGAAAGCAGTGACAGGATCGGTCCAAGTCAGCATGGATTTATGAAGGGGAAATCATGCTTGACAAATCTTCTGGAATTTTTTGAGGATGTAACTAGTAGAGTGGACAAGGGAGAACCAGTGGATGTGGTGTATTTGGACTTTCAAAAGGCTTTTGATAAGGTTCCACACAAGAGATTGGTGTGCAAAATCAAAGCACATGGTATTGGGGATAATATACTGACGTGGATAAAGAATTGGTAGGCAGACAGGAAGCAGAGAGTCGGGATAAACAGGTCATTTTCAGAATGGCAGGCAGTGACTAGTGGAGTGCCGCAAGGCTCAGTGCTGGGACCCCAGCTCTTTACAATATACATCAATGATTTAGATGAAGGAATTGAGTGTAATATCTCCAAGTTTGTGGGTGACACTAAACTGGGTGGCGGTGTGAGCTGTGAGGGGGACGCTAAGAGGCTGCAGGTTAGGTGAGTGGGCAAATGCATGGCAGATGCAGTATAATGTGAATAAATGTGAGGTTATCCACTTTGGGGGCAAAAACGCAAAGACAGAATATTATCTGAATGGCGGCAGATTAGGAAAAGGGGAGATGCAACGAGACCTGGGTGTCATGGTTCATCAGTCATTGAAAGTTGGCATACAGGTACAGCAGGCGGTGAAGAAGGCAAATGGTATGTTGGCCTTCATAGCTAGGGGATTTGAGTACAGGAGCAGGGAGGTCTTACTGCAGTTGTACAGGGCATTGGTGAGGCCTCACCTGGAATATTGTGGAATTTTAGTCTCCTAATCTGAGGAAGGATGTTCTTGCTATTGAGGGAGTGCAGCGAAGGTTCACCAGACTGATTTCCGGGATGGCTGGACTGACATATGAGGAGAGACTGGATCAACTGAGTCTTTATACACTGGAGTTTCGAAGGATGAGAGGGAATCTCATAGAAACATATAAGATTCTGACGGGACGGGACAGGTTAGATGTGGGTAGAATGTTCCCGATGTTGGGGAAGTCCAGAACCAGGGGACACAGTCTTAGGATAAGGGGTAAGCCATTTAGGACTGAGATGAGGAGAAACTTCTTCACTCAGAGAGTTGTTAACCTGTGGAATTCCCTGCTGCAGAGAGTTGTTGATGCCAGTTCATTGAATATATTCAAGAGGGAGTTAGATATGGCCCTTACGGCTAAGGGGATCAAGGGGTATGGAGAGAAAGCAGGAAAGCTGTACTGAGGGAATGATCAGCCATGATCTTATTGAATGGTGGTGCAGGCTCGAAGGGCCGAATGGTCTACTCATGCACCTATTTTTTATGTTTCTATGTTTATATGAAGCACTGACCACACTCGACCAGCTCCGTTGGGTGGGCCACATTGATCGCATGCTCGACACATGACTCCCAAAGCAAGCGCTTTACTCGGAACTCCTACACGGCAAGCAAGCCCCAGGTGGGCAGAGGAAACATTTCAAGGACACCCTCAAAGCCTCCTTGATAAAATACAAAATCTTCACTGAACCTGGGAGTCCCTGGCCAAAGACTGCCTTAAGTGGAGGAAGAGCATCCGGGAGGGCGCTGAGCACCTCGAGTCTCATCGCCGAGAGCATGCAGAAAGCAAGCGCAAGCAGCGGAAGGAGCGTGCGGCAAACCAGTCCCACCCTCCCTTTCCTTCAACCACTGTCTGTCCCACCTGTGACAGAGACTGCAATTCTTGTATTGGACTGTTCAGTCACCTAAGAACTCACTTTTACAGTGGAAGCAAGTCTTCCTCGATTTCGAGGGACTGCCTATGATGATGATGATGATATTTACTGGGGCATGGTTTCGGAGTGAGGTGCAGAGAAGGCGGGGCAGGTTGAGGAATTATGGTCAGGAAACCCGGAAGAAATCTAGATCAGCGATGCATCACCACCCACGGAAATAGCTATTGAATTCCAACAGATGAAAACTGAGTCTATGGGTTGGTCAGGTATGTGGTGATGGGGAGGGGGAAGCGGGGGGATCGGTAAGCCCGGCTCAAGGGAGTCCAGCTCTGAGGAATTTCCAGCCATAATTTAAAAACAAAAGCATAAGTTATTAAATACAAAGATAAATGTAATTTTACACAAGCAAACAGGTTTAAAAGCAACACTTTAGTCATGTAAAAGTACTTGAATAGCAAAATAAAAGCATGTCATTGACTCAGTATTATTGAAGTGTGCACAGTAACAATCTGGTGTAACATTCAACATGTGCTCTGCTGGAGTTGCAGATATGTTGCAGTTTTGAGCTGACAGATCAGCTGTTCCAGCACCATACAATAGTGATATGCTAAACATTTCTTTTAATTTTAAGTTAATAATTACAGCAAGAAATTTCAAAACAAATTAGAAAAGATACCAAAATATCTGGTTCCTCAATAGCTGCTTAATCTAGTAAGCAGTTGAGTGGTATAGACCAGGAGGATTCCTGTTTCGATCCTCAATCTGAGTTAATCTAATCCCAGTGATGCTACAATTGGCCTCAGCGTCCACAGATTAGGGAAGGAAAATCAGACAGGATTCCTATTTGCATTCTGTTATGTATGTAAACACTATCAATGTGTAAGACTTGCCACCAGGGGGCACATCTGTGGGAGACCCAAGGGTCACCTGCACACCCTGGGCAAGCAGGTATAAAAGGCAGACTACCATGCTGCCTCCTCACTCTGGAGTTACAATAAAGAGACCAAGGTCACAACAGTTTGAGCTTAAGATATACAGTCTTGTGGAGTTATTCTAAACTAACAATTGGCGACGAGTAACAGATCACGAACTTTCACGCAGTTATGGCTGCCGTTGGTAATCTTGAGAGATTTGTTGAGGGTGATGATTGGGAAGCCTTCGTTGAGCGTCTTGACCATTACTTCGTGGCCAACGAGCTGGAAAAGGAAGAAACCGCGGTCAAGCGCAGGACGATTCTCCTCACCGTTTGCGGGTCCACGATATATGGCCTCATCAAAAATCTGCTAGCGCCGACGAAACCAACGGAGAAGACATATGAAGAGCTGTGCACGCTGGTTTGGGAACATCTCAAGTCGAAGGAGAGCATCTTGATGGCCAGGTATCGCTTTTATCCGCACCACCGCTCCGAGGGCCAGGACGTGGCGAGCTATGTCGCCGACCTAAGACGCTGTGCGAGACCGTGCGTATTTGCTGGATTTTTGGGGGAAGTGTTGCGGGACTTTTTCGTGCTTGGAATCGGCCACGAGGTCATTCTTCGCAAACTGCTGTCTGCCGAATCTCTAGATCTGAACAAGGCCATCACGACAGCCCAGGCTTTTATGTCCACGAACGATAACACTAAACAGATATCATTGCAGCATCGGAACTCACCGGCAAGTACTGTGCATAAAATAACGCCTTCAGGAGGCTGAACTGTACATGGCAGGGCCTACACGCCCGCAGAGGCCAGACCTAGGATGACTCAGAGCCTGCCGTGTGGCTTGAATGCGAATCCATTAGCACCATGTTGGAGCTGCGGGGGTAATCATCGACCCCATCAATGTCGATTCAAGCACTACATGTACAAGGGCTGTGGAACAATGGGGCACTTCCAGCGAATGTGCAGACGTGCTGCAACTCACCACTTAGCAGAGTCGGCAGAAGATGACCGATCCAGTGCAGATTGTGCTGAACGAGTTAGAGAGGCAACTCAACCAGAGGCTGAAGAGGAAGTGTATGGGGTACACACCTTCACCACCAAAAGCCCTCCGATAATGTTAAAAGTCAAATTAAACGACATTCTAGTTTCCATGGAATTGGACACGGGGGTGAGTCAGTCAAATATGAGCCAGAAGGCTTTTGAGAAACTGTGGAGCAACAAGGCACAAAGGCCAAAACTAAGCCCAATCCACACCAAGCTGCGCAATTACATCAAAGAGCTCATACCAGTCATTGGCAGTGTGGCAGTGAAGGTATTGTACGATGGAGCTATGGATTGTACCAGGCGATGGCAAAAGCTGGCTAGGAAAGATCCGATGGAATTGGGATGACATCAAAGCACTGTCTTCAGAGGATGACACCTCGTGTGCCCAAGTGCTAAAAAAATTCCCGTCATTATTCGAGCCAGGCATCGGCAACTTCACAGGCGCCAAAGTGCAGATCCATCTAGTCCCTGATGCACGACCCGTTTATCACAAGGCACGAGCGATTCCATACATGATGCGAGGTGAAAGTCGAGCTGGACAGACTTCAACTAGAGGGGATCATATCGCCATTCGAGTTCAATGAATGGGCCAGTCCAATTGTGCTGGTGTTGAAGAGCGATGGGACGGTCAGAATCTGCGAGGACTACAAGGTAACGAACAACCGAGTCTCATTACAGGACCAGTACTCACTACCCAAAGCAGATGACCTGTTTGCAACATTAGCAGGGGTGAAGTCGTTCACCAAGCTGGATCTAACCTCTGCTTACATGACATAGGAGCTGGCTGAACCTTCGAAAAAATTGACGTGCATCAACACGCACAGAGGACTGTTCATATACCACAGATGCCCTTTGGGATTCGCTCGGCGGCGGCCATCTTCCAGAGGAACATGGAAAGTCTGCTGAAATCGGTTCAATGCACCGTGGTGTTCCAAGATGACATCTTGATCACTAGCCGCAACACCACCGAACACTTGCACAACCTGAAAGAGAATCTCAAGCGACTGGACAGAGTGGGACTCAGGCTGAAATGCTCCAAGTATGTTTTCCTGGCACCAGCGGTCGAATTTCTGGGGAGAAAGATTGCGGCGGACGGCATCACACCCACGGATTCCAAGACGGAAGCCATCAAGAATGCACCCAGACCACAGAATGTAATGGAGCTGCATTCGTTCCTGGGATTCCTCAACTATTTTGGTAACTTTCTACCAGGGTTGAGCACTTTGCTGGAACCATTGCATTTATTGCTACGCAAGGGTGATGACTGGGTTTGGGGTAAATCTCAAGAGACAGCCTTTAACAAGGCCAGAAGCCTGCTATGTTCCAACATTGTATTGTATGACCTGTGTAAACGTTTAGTACTAGCTTGTGATGCATCTTTGTACGGGGTCGGTTGTGTATTACAGCAAGCCAATAGGTCAGGCGAACTGCAACCGGTTGCATATGCATCCAGAAGCTTATCTAAGGCTGAAAGGGTCGACAGTATAGTTGAGAAAGAAGCATTAGCATGCATATATGGGGTGAAGAAAATTCACCAATACCTATCTGGGCTCTGGTTCGAGCTTGAAACCGACCACAAGCCGCTCTCAGAAAGCAAAGGTATTAACACCAATGCTTCGTCCCACATCCAAAGATGGGCACTAACGTTATCTGCGTATGATTATGTAACCCGCCACAGACCATGCACTGAGAAGTATGCAGATGCGCTCAGTCGGCTACCATTGCCCACCACCGGGGTGGAAATGGTGCAACCCGCAGACTTGCTCCTTGTAATGGATGCTTTTGAGAGTGAGGGGTCACCCATCACGGTTCACCAGATCAGGACCTGGACTAGCCAGGACCCGGTGCTATCACTAGTAAATAGCTGCGTCCTCAATGGGAGCTGGTCGGTGGTCCCAGGGGAAATGCAACACGAAATTAAGCCATTCCACCAACGCAAAGACAAAATGTCCATCCATTCGGACTGCCTCCTATGGGGGATTCATGTCATTTTGCCAAAAAAGCCAGGGAAACTTATATATGCGACCTTCACAGTACCCACCCAGGCATAGTCATGATGAAGGCTATCGCCAGGTCACACGTTTGGTGGCCCGGCATTGACTTGGAATTGGAGTCATGTGTACACCAATGTAACACTTGCTCACAGTTGAGCAATGCACCAAGGGAGGCCCCACTAAGTCTATGGTCATGGCCCTCCAAACTGTGGTCCAGGGTCTATGTAGATTTTGCTGGCCCCTTTCTAGGAAAGATGCTCCTAGTAGCAGTGGATGCTTACTCTGAATGGATTGAATGTATAATAATGTCGTCATGTACATCCACTGCCACCATTGAAAGTGATCGGGCCATGTTCGCCACCCATGGTTTCCCCAACGTCCTTGTTAGTGACAATGGACCATGCTTCACCAGCTCGGAATTTAACGAGTTCATGACCCGCAATGGCATCAAGCATGTCAGGTCTGCACCGTTTAAACCCGCATCCAATGGTCAAGCGGAATGGGCAGTCCAAACTGTTGTGTATGGAGAAAGAGTCAGACTGAAAACTGTAAGCTCAAAGTAAAGTGTGACCTTAGTCTTTTATTGCAGGTCTCCATTGTGCCTCTCCAACCTGTGAAGCCTCCTTAAATAACTGTGCTCCCAAAGGATTATAGGATCCCTTGGGACTCCAGGGGACAAGCCCCCTGGTGGCTGTACAGAGTAAATACAAGTATACTTATATAACACAAACCATCAAGCAGAGCTTGAAACACGTGACAGATGCTTCCCTGCAGATCCGGTTATTTTGGATTCTGCTCAGCTACCGCACGCGACCCCACTCGCTTACCGGGGTTCCCCCTGCAGAATTGCTAGTGAAGAGAGCACTCAAAACCAGGCTCTCCTTAGTCCACCCGGATCTCAATGATCATGTAGAAACCCGGCGTCACCAGCATAACATCTGCCATGATCGTGCGGCTGTATCACGTGACATAGAGGTTAATGACCCTGTGTTTGTTCTTAATTATGGTCATGGTCCCAAATGGGTTGCTGGCACTGTGTTAGCCAAGGAGGGGAATAGAGTCTTTGTTGTCAAACTTTTGAATGGACAAACGTGTAGAAAGCACTTGGATCAGACCAAACTGCAGTTCACTGACAACCAAGAACAGTTTGAAGAGGACATTACCATCAGTGATCCACCCACACACACCCAACCAGCAATCGACCTCGCTGTCAACCACGAGGATAAACCCAACATGCCCGACAGTCCGATCAGACCAGCAACAGCGCAGTGCAGCAATGATCCGACCGACTCACCGATGCCAGGACTTCAACTCAGGCGACCAAGTCAGCATGGATTTGTGAAAGGGAAATCATGCTTGACAAATCTTCTGGAATTTTTTGAGGATGTTTCCAGTAGAGTGGACAAGGGAGAACCAGTTGATGTGGTATATTTGGACTTTCAGAAGGCTTTCGACAAGGTCCCACACAGGAGATTAATGTGCAAAGTTAAAGCACATGGGATTGGGGGCAGTGTACTGACGTGGATTGAGAACTGGTTGTCAGACAGGAAGCAAAGAGTAGGAGTAAATGGGTACTTTTCAGAATGGCAGGCAGTGACTAGTGGGGTACCGCAAGGTTCTGTGCTGGGGCCCCAGCTGTTTACATTGTACATTAATGATTTAGAAGAGGGGATTAAATGTAGTATCTCCAAATTTGTGGATGACACTAAGTTGGGTGGCAGTGTGAGCTGCGAGGAGGATGCTATGAGGCTGCAGAGTGACTTGGATAGGTTAGGTGAGTGGGCAAATGCATGGCAGATGAAGTATGATGTGGATAAATGTGAGGTTATCCACTTTGGTGGTAAAAACAGAGAGACAGACTATTATCTGAATGGTGACAGATTAGGAAACGGGGAGGTGCAACGAGACCTGGGTGTCATGGTACATCAGTCATTGAAGGTTGGCATGCAGGTACAGCAGGTGGTTAGGAAAGCAAATGGCATGTTGGCCTTCATAGCGAGGGGATTTGAGTACAGGGACAGGGAGGTGTTGCTACAGTTGTACAGGGCCTTGGTGAGGCCACACCTGGAGTATTGTGTACAGTTTTGGTCTCCTAACTTGAGGAAGGACATTCTTGCTATTGAGGGAGTGCAGCGAAGGTTCACCAGACTGATCCCCGGGATGGCGGGACTGACATATCAAGAAAGACTGGATCAACTGGGCTTGTATTCACTGGAGTTCAGAAGAATGAGAGGGGATCTCATAGAAACGTTTAAAATTCTGATGGGTTTAGACAGGTTAGATGCAGGAAGAATGTTCCCAATGTTGAGGAAGTCCAGAACCAGGGGTCACAGTCTAAGGATAAGGGGTAAGCCATTTAGGACCGAGATGAGGAGAAACTTCTTCACCCAGAGAGTGGTGAACCTGTGGAATTCTCTACCACAGAAAGTTGTTGAGGCCAGTTCACTAAATATATTCAAAAAGGAGTTAGATGTAGTCCTTACTACTAGGGGGATCAAGGGGTATGGCGAGAAAGCAGGAATGGGGTACTGAAGTTGCATGTTCAGCCATGAACTCATTGAATGGCGTTGCAGGCTCGAAGGGCCGAATGGCCTACTCCTGCACCTATTTTCTATGTTTCTATGTTTCTATGATCAACCCGGGAACACAGAGCCCCAGATCGTCTCAACTTGTAAATAACTTGTACATAAGACTTTGGGGGAAATTATGTTATGGATGTAAACATTACCTGTTATGTATGGAGAAAGAGTCAGACTGAACACTGTGAGCTCAAAATAAAGACTTTAGTCTTTCATTGCAGGTCTCCAGAGTGCCTCTCCAACCTGTGCAGCCTTCTTAAATACCTGTGCTCCCAAGGGATTATACAAGTTCACATATATAACAACAATACAAGTTCACATATATAACAACACTGCCCCCCAAAGTCAATAGTGTAACTATTTACAATGTGAGTCGATCTGGGGCCCTTCTTGCCCTGGTTGATCGTCTCGGTGTGAAAGCTGGTGTTGAATCATTTGTTGGGCCCTCTGTGCAGCTGGCCTTGCTGGGCTGCCTTGTGTGTTGGGCCCTGCTGGGCTGCTGTGGATGATGGGTTCTGCTTCATATAAAACTTGAAGTTTTCTCAAAATTTAAAGATTCCCCCTCTGTTTGAAGAAACCCTAAGGAAAGATCATTTTGGACTCGCTTAAAGTGAACTTTGCGATTTTTAAAAGATGCATGGGTCTGCAAGGGAAAAGGGCTGCAAACCAGGGGACCACTAATCTCTGAAAAGCCAGGTTTTAGGTATTGGAGCTGTCTGGGACATTGGAGCTAAATAAATTGTCTGGGGAACTGTGTAAACTCCAAAACTCCCTAGGAGACATTAACAGAGCAACAATTGACCCAGAGATAGCCAGCCATAGCACTAAGCATGAAACCCATCCAGCACATGCATAATGTTAATCACCTATCCGGCCTGCATGGAAAACCCAGGCCTAGGCAGACAACGTAAACACCAAAAATAATTCTTACAATCGCAACTCGAATTCAACAGATCGACACATCTTAAACAAGTTATCGTTAACGAGCCCGCCAAAATTCAACAAAGAATTACCAAGCCCGCCAGAACTAAGACAAAGAATTGGGTTTGATTTGGCGCGCAGATTAGAAAGGCTCTCAAGGTATAATTGAGGCCCTGTTTTACAGCCAAAAACTCACTTTGCTTCTACACCAGCTTCCTATGCTTCAGACCTGGCAGACTTTGAGATCAGCACACCAGCTTTCGTTAACCTGGTTCTTCAGAACATCAACCAGAACAGCATCGCAAATGACCAGGACACAAAGTACGCTGCGGCAGCAAGAGGCTCATGAAACAACCACCAAGATATTACCAGCAACCAAAGTGGTAATATTGAGCCACTGTGAACAACGATTTCCAAACCGAAGTCAACTCGACGAAAACTCGAACATTTGCAAGCTGTTTCCACTCTACACGCTATCCCTGAGCTACCAATGGGTAAAACATTACCTAAAAGAACTTTAAAACCTACTGCTGAAGGAAGAAAGTTAATACTTACTCCATAAATCCAATACGCGCCCTACCGCATTAGCGGACACCACCCAACTGAAGACTATGCAGTAAGAAGTCTTCCACGACGTTCGGGATACACCAGGCCGGACCTACAGAGTCCAGTGAACTCCGAAACCGTGAACCACCGCTATCTGTCAATGAGAGGATTGGTGAGCATTATCCCTGTTGCCCTAGAGTTTAACCTAGTCAGATTTAGGCATTGGGAGATGGGAGGTGTATTATTTTCTGTAACCCCTTTTGTATGTGTAATAAAGTGTTGCTTGTTCCAGAGGTGGTAAGTTTTGACATTGTACTTTTCTTTCCTGAATAAGATCAATGTTTCTTGCACCAAAACTGTATTTTGTCACATCCCCAAATAAATCCAAAGTCTAGAACCCAGTGAGTGGGAGCGATTCGAACTGCTCAGAAGGTCAGAAGTGAACCTGACCCACACCACCCCCTACAGAATGGCGACCGCGGAAGGACTTTGTTACAAAGGATATGATGCAGAGAATACTGTTTTGGAGGAAAAAACTAAGAGGGAAGAGAGGATTTCCTCTTATGTGTCTAAGAAAGTAAATGTCACTAAGGCATGGGTGCTTGGTCTGTTGCATGCTGAGCATCTGGGAGACGCTGCAGCCCAGTGGACTGCAAGCAAAGACCATAAGGAATCAATAGAGAAAGCAATCTGGTTGATCTACTTGCAGCAATAGGTCCAGCTCCTAGATACAAGCATTGAGTCACTGCAGGCAGAACTGTGGGATTGTGCAGAAAAATCACATGAAAGGGCTATGGCAGGAGAAAGGTTATGGGGAGAACTACGCCAGCTGAAACAAGGAAGTACGTAGCTAATGGAGAGGTACAAGAACAGCCAGGATTACTTTCAGTGTCAGGTCAAAGAGGCTAAGAATAATGAAAAGGTACTGCGGGAAGAGAATGCTCGCCTTACCCTTCAAGTAAAAGAGCAGGAGGAGAGATTAAGAGACGTACAGGCAGCTTACAAAGTAGCCAGCACTAATGGGTTTGAGTCGGGAGACCACGGTCCCTGCCAGCAACAAATCAAAAGTTTAACCCTTGCCCTGTCCAAGGCCAAAGGCATGGTATGCCTAATAAGCCCGGGTGCGGCCCGGGTGAACCTGGAAGAGAAGGGGGAAACTGTTCAACCACCACCTGCGGCACCGAGTTTCAGCTCGATTTGGCAGCAGGAAGAGGTGGGCGAGTCAGAGCAAGAAGGGCCAGAGCCAGGGCCGATGTGCCCGGTCCGGCAACAAAAGTTTGGCCCGCCCGTCGGTGGTGGGGGTCAGGGGCCCCTAGAAAGTCATTCGTGGTTCCCCACACTACCCAACAGCTTAGGGCTATGAAACACCACCTGGATAATCACACTCAGAAGGGAAACCGCTCGGTCCACTTTATGGAGTGGAATAGGCAGGGGATATTAACGGGTGCGATGATGCCGAGATAGCAAAGATGCTCCTCCTCTCACTGGATGGCAAGCTGTATCAGTCCCTCTCTGCTGAGAGTAAAAGGGGGACAGAGTAGATATGCTGCCATCCGGGAGCACATTTTGGACGCCATAGGTTGTAATGACGGGAGTCCCTTTTCCCGAGTGGAGAAGACAGTGCAGCTCACAGGGGAAATCCCACATTCATTCGCAGACAGACTGTGGCCTGTGTACCAGAGCGCCTGTGGTGGGGCTCTCAACTGGGATCATCTGATCCGGGACGAGAGAGCCCGCTGGCAAACAGCTCACCATGGATCAAAGCAAAGGCCGAGGCCTGGTTTGACCCGAGCGATCCCAGTGCCACCGAGGAGGCAGTGGTCAGGCAACTGACCCTAGCTTACCGGAACAGCAGAGGAACGGAAGAGCACCCACCAAAAGGAAAGGTCCACGAAATCAGACCTAGTCAGGATAAGAAGGAATGGCACTAGGAAGGGGGCAATCCCTCTAATACGAAGCGTGTCTCCTTCGGGTGTGGGAAGAGTGGGCACTGGAGAAAGGATTGTAGGAATCCATGGAAGAGTGGCGCAGGGAAGAATTCTCCAGTCCCTGCCCAAAAGACTGAGATCGGGAAACCAGTCTCTCCCCACACGTTCGACACATTCATGACTGTGCTCCAAAGAGCACTAGATGGCCCTGGGAGGGTAGCCGCCGCCACCGATACCATAATCCCATCTGCCTCATCCCATCCAGGACAGTGACTAGAACAGGCGCAGCCTGTTCACCTGTGTTTCCTTGAGTATGCTGCATGGATGAGACTGTGCATTCAGATGGAGGTGGAGAAGGTGAAGGGGACTTATCTGCTGGATACCGGTGCATCAAGCACCCTTGTCTATGCAGATGACCCCGCCATCTCACCTCTGTCTAACGGGTTCCCATACAGCTTAGTGGATTTCACAGGCACCGAGCAGGCTGGCTCATTCTCCGTTCCGCTCTCTATTCATTTGGGAACGCTCCACACCAAGTGGACTTGTGTCCTAATGAAGTGAGAGCAGGAAAGGAAGGGGATCCTGGGGGACGATTTTATTATAGGCCATGGGATGCTAGTGGATTTAAGGAACCACTGTCTTTGGGGGGGCAGTATGTACGGGACAGGAAAGTGAGGTGGTGGTTATCCCAGAAAAACGGGGCAAAGGGATGGTGTGTACCATGAAGCCAAAGGAGGGTTACGACCTCGAATCGCTGATCAGTAACACTCCGATGAAATACCAAGAGTATGTGAGGGCACACCTTGCAGCTTTTGCCACTCACAAACACGACTGTGGAAGGGTAAATGGGGTCGAAGTTAGCGTAGATGGTGACCCCATGACCCGACCGCAAAAGCAGTGCAATTTCCCTATGGAGGCGGAGGCAGACATGGAAACAGCCATGGGTTCTTTGGTTAAGCAGGGGGTATTGAGGAATAGCCACCCATGTGAACTCACCATTGTGGCCGATTAAGAAACTGGACAACTCCTGGAGAGCCACGGTGGACTATCGAGTACTCAACCATAACATCCCCGCCTGTACACCCACGGTTGCTGCTGTCGCCGACCTCATTGGAAGTTTCCCAGCCTCCGCGACCACCTTCACGTGCTGGATATTTCCAACGGATTTTGATCCATCCCTTTACGAAGAGAGGACCAGTACAAGTTGGCTTCTTATTTTTAAAGGCCAACAATACACTTGGAACTGTCTCCCTCAGGGCTTCCACAACAGTCCTAGCATTTTTCATTAATGTATGGCCAACAGCTTAAAGAACTTGAGCAGACCCCAGCAGTTAATACAGTATGTGGATGATCTTCTCCTGTTCACCGATGAGGGCCCATTGCTGGGTGAGCTGCTGGAACTGTTGAAGGCGGAAGGGTTTAAAGTTAATCCCAAGAAGGCACAGATTGGCCAGAAGGAAGTAAAATTCCTGGGACTGACTGTGCGTGCTGGGGAAAGAGCCATTGACAAAGCTAGGAGGGAAGCTGATACGTCCTTACTATACAGTATAAATGCACACGAGGCCCATACTTGAGAGAAGGTCACTCTGTGATCAGTTACCTTTATTACCAAGACCTCAATTGATGAAGGTGGGTGGAGCTTCCCTTTTTATACCTGAAAGTCCAAGTTAGGAGTGTCTCCCACAAGTTCACCACCTAGTGGTCAGTCTTCTCACGGTGTATAACTTAGGTCAGCTTATACATGGGTTACAATGATAGTTGAATACATGACATCACCTCCCCACCAAAGTCTTATTGGGATCACAGGTTAAGTCTCTCTGATGGTTTATGCTCCCTTGTAGAGCGCCTGAGTTGGGGCTCCGGTTGTTGGGTGCTGGCCTGAGTGTCTGCTGTTTGCGGTGCATCAGGCCTGTCCGGACTGCCCACAGTGACTGGGCTCTCCTCCCTTTGGTTCGGTGTTCGGTCACCTGTGGTGGAGTGAGCTCTAAGTCGTGTTCTTCCTCTGCTTCTTCTATGGGTTTGCTGAACCTACTTTTAGTTTGATTCACGTGTTTGCGGCAGATTTGTCCATTGGTAAGTTTACCTACTAAAACCCTATTCCCCTCTTTGGCAATCACAGTGCCTGCAAGCCATGTACTAAGTACAAAAACAGGGTAATTGACATCAATACATCACACCCTTGCATTCCTGTCATGGTAGTCACATTGTGACTGATGCCTGCTCTCAACAATTTCAAAGTAGGGTGTATAAGGGATAACCTGGTTTTGAGCGTCCTTTTCATTAGCAGCTCTGCGGGTGGAACCCCTGTGAGCGAGTGTGGTCGGGATCTATTGGCCAACAGGAGGCGTGATAAGTGGCTTTGTAGGGAACCCCCTTGGATTCTGAGCATCCCTTATTTGATTATCTGCACTGCTTGTTCCGCCTGGCCGTTTGAGGCCGGCTTGAACGGTGCCATTCTGACATGGTTGATTCCATTGCCTGCCATGAAGTCCTGGAATTCAGTGCTTGTGAAGCATGGGCCATTGTCGCTAGACAATGGGCGGCGAACATTGCCTGTCGACTTTCTACCGTGGCAGAGGATGTGCTTGAATTTAAAATGGCACACTCAATCTATTTGGAGTAGGCATCTACTACAACCAAAAACATTTTTCCCATGAAAGGACCTGCGTAGTCCACATGGATGCGTGACCATGGCTTGGTGGGCCAGGGCCAGGGGCTAAGGGGGGCTTCCCTGGGTGCGTTGCCCAGCTGAGCACACGTGTTGCACCTGCGAACACAAAGTTCCAGGTGTGCATCTATCCCTGGCCACCAAACGTGTGACCTGGCAATTGCCTTCCTCATGACAATGCCCGGGTGCTCATTGTGAAGTTCTCTGATAAACACCTCTCTGCCCATCTGGGGCATGACTACTCGGTTTCCCCACAGTAGGCAATCGGCCTGAATCGAGAGTTTATCCTTGCGCCTATGAAATGGTTTAAATTCCTCAGGACATGCCCCGTACGTGGCTGCCCAGTCCCCATTCAGGACACATTTCTTAACTAAAGACAGCAGCGAGTCTTTATTTGTCCAGACTTTAATCTGACGGGCTGTCACAGGTGAGCCTTCGCTTTTGAAAGCTTCAACAGCCATGACCATCTCAGCATCATGCTCAGTTGCCCCCTCAGTGGTGGCTAGTGGGAGCCTGCTGAGTGCATCGGCGCAGTTTTCAGTGCCCAGTCTGTGCCGAATTGTATATTCATAGGCGGCTAACGTAAGTGCCCACCTCTGTATGCGGGCCGATGCATTTGCATTTATGGCCTTGTTGTCAGCCAAAAGGCACGTTAGGGGTTTGTGATCTGTCTCCAGCTCAAATTTCGTGCCAAACAGGTACTGGTGCGTTTTTTTTACTGCA
Source organism: Pristiophorus japonicus (assembly GCF_044704955.1). Classification (NCBI taxonomy): domain Eukaryota; kingdom Metazoa; phylum Chordata; class Chondrichthyes; family Pristiophoridae; genus Pristiophorus; species Pristiophorus japonicus. Next base: position 57,297,796 of record NC_091987.1, read on the forward strand.
TATACACATGCTAGCGCTTCCTTTTCTACCTGGGACTGACTTCTGGAGGCATAAGCTACCGGCTGTAACCTGACCATTGTCATTCACATGCTGCAACACACACCCGACCCCCATAGGACGACGCATCGCACGTTAAAACAAGTTTCTTACACGGGTCATATAACATTAACAGTTTGTTGGAGCATAACAAATTGCGTGCTCTATCAAAAGCCCTTTCCTGGCTGTCCCCCCAGACCCAATCGCGACCTTTACGTAGGAGCACGTGTAGCGGCTCGAACAGCGTGCTCAATTTGGGAAGAAAGTTACCAAAATAGTTCAGGAACCCCAGGAACGAATGCAGCTCCATCATGTTACGGGGTCCGGGTGCTCTCTGGATCGCTTCCATTTTGGACGCAGTAGGTCTGATCCCTTCTGCTGCTACCCTCCTCCCAGGAATTCTACCTCTGGAGCTAAGAAGATGCACTTCGCCTTTTTCAGTCGCAGCCCTACCCGGTCCAGTCTGCGTAGCACCTCCTCCATGTTATGGAGGTGTTCTTCAGTATCGCGACCCGTGATGAGGATGTCGTCTTCAAAAACCACCGTCCTTGGAATCGACTTGAGGAGGCTTTCCATATTTCGCTAAAAGATCGCGGCAGGCGAACGAATCCCGAATGGACATCTGCTATACTCAAACCCCCTGTGTGTCATGATGGTGGTCAGCTTCTTCAACTCACTCACGAGCTCCTGGGTCATGTAAGCTGAGGTCAGGTCCAATTTTGAAAAAAGTTTGCTACCGGATAGCGTCGCAAAGAGATCCTCCGCTCTCGGTAGCGGGTACTGGTCTTGGAGTGACACCTGATTGATGGTGGCCTTGTAATCGCCACATATCCTGACTGACCCATCCGCCTTGAGCACCGGCATGATTGGGCTCGCCCAGTCACTGAATTCGACTGGCGACGTGATGCCTTCGCTCAGCAGGCGGTCCAATTCGCCTTCTATCTTTTCCCGCGTCACGTACGGCACCGCTCTGGCCTTGTTGTGTACTGGCCTGGTGTCCGGGTTTATGTGAATCACTACCTTGGCCCCCATGAAAGTGTTGATGCCGGGTTGAAATAATGAGTCAAATTTGTCCAGGACCTGTGAGCATGATACTCGCTCCACAGAGGAAATTGCATTGACATCGCCCCATTTCCAGTTCATGACAGCAAGCCAACTCCTCCCCAGCAGTGCGGGACCATCCCCCGGGACAACCCAGAGTGGCAACCTGTTCTCTGAATCTTTGTGGGTCACGACTACCGTGGCACTGCCTAGCACCAGAATGATCTCCTTTGTATATGTGCGTAGCTGTGCGTCTATCGGCAATAATTTTGGCCTCCTGGCCTTGGAAACCCACAACCTTTCGAACTGCTTGATGCTCATCAGGGACTGGCTGGCATTAATACTGGGATGCCATTGAGGAGCACTTTCATCATTATCGGTGGTGTCCTGATATATGAACTCGCTGAACTTCAGCTTCCAGCGCTTTCCCCCAGTCTTTTTTTGGCCTCGTAGAGCTTACATCAGGCCCGTCCTCCTCGTACATCAACCTGGCTGCAGGCTTCCTGCACATACGCGCCAAGTGACCGCTGACGTTGCAGTTTCTGCAGGTATATTGCTGATACCTGCAAGCTCTGGCTGGGTGTTTGCCTCCACACCTCCAGCATGAGCTGGAGGCCCCGTTGTTGGAAACAAAAGGTCCATTATCAGTCGATCATCTCTGACTGTCTCTGTAACTGTCCTTAAGCGCACCATTAACAGGTGTTGATGGCCCATTACTGGCCACATTGTCCATTGCGATGGCATGAATCGCCGTTCAGCTAGCCATTGTCTCTGTTGAATTCATCCTTTGGGTTTGACTACGTGCTGGGGCATGTCCGATTGCCCTTGTCTGCCTAGAGAACTGTGTGCCGCGTTAACAATGTTGACTCCCTGGTCGTTTGCCGCATTTGAGCCAAGATTTTTGTCATACATCATTCTGGTCTCTTCCTCCCCTGAGATAAATGTCTGGGCTATCAGAGCCGCCGCTTCCAAGGTCAAGTCTTTGGTCTCAATCAGTTTCCTGAAAACACCAGTGTGCCCGATGCCCTCAATAAAAAAGTCTCACAGCATCTCCGCTCTGCATGCATCTGGGAACTTATATAGGCTCGCCAGTCGCCAGAGATCTGTCATGAAGTCTGGAACGCTTTGCCCTTCTCGCCGCCGGTGAGTGTAAAGCCGGTGTCTCGCCATGTGCATGTTGCTCGCTGGTTTAAGGTGTTCCCCGATCAACTTACTGAGCTCTTCGAATGTCTTGTCCACCGGCTTCTCTGGTGCTAGAAGGTCCTTCATCAGGGAATACGTTCTGGATCCACAAACTGTCAGGAGATGAGCCCTGCGTTTGTCGGCCGAATCCTGTCCCAACCATTCCTTCGTGACAAAACTTTGCTGTCTCAATAAAGTCGTCCCAATCATCACCAACACAGTACCTCTCTTCTGTGCTGCTAGTGGTCATGCTCATGTGGTTTAAATCCCAGTTTCTCATCGCCAATGATACGTCCTTACTATATAGTATAAATGCACACGAGGCCCATACTTGAGAGAAGGTCACTCTGTGACCAGTTACCTTTATTACCAAGACCTCAAGTGATGAAGGTGAGTGGAGCTTTCCCTTTTATACCTGAAAGTCCAGGCTAGGAATGTCTCCCACAAGTTCACCCCCTTGTGGTCAATGTTCTCAAGGTGCACAACTTAGGTCAACTTATACATGGGTTATAATGATAGTTGAATTCATGACAGAAGCAGTGCAGGAGTCACCAGCCCCCAACACAGTAACAGGAGTAAGATCTTTTCTAGGGCTAACCAGGTACTGCAGAGATTTCATTGAGGATTATGCAGCCACAGCAGCCCCTCTGCTCCGACTCCTACACAAGGGAGTGAAGTGGGATTGGGACGACGGTTGCGAGGCAGCATTTATCCAACTCAAGAAAGATCTGCAGACCGCGCCGGCTTTAGGGGCTATTGATGGGGGGGAAAGAGTTTTTCCTGGAGGTAGCAGCTAGCGGGGACAGTCTGAGCACCGTACTGCTCCAGGAGCGGCACGGCCGGCTGAGGCCTGCGGTCTACTCCTCCAGGATACTCACTGACGTGAAGAAGGGGTACTCCAACTGTGAGAGGCACCTCCTAGCCACTCACTGGGCTTTGAAGAGATCATTGATCTTTACAGGGGGTCCCCTATCACACTCCTTACCCTCACGCACCCACACAGATGCTCCTGGACGGGAGAATCAAGGACGGGACAGTGAGCAGTGCCCGCATAGCACGCTGGACCCTACTCCTCTCCCAGTTGGTTCTAAGGGTAAAGGGTCTCTACGAGCCAAGGCTCACAGCCAACATGATCTATCCAGGGACAGCCCCCTGGTGTTCCGTAGAAGGGGTATGGGAAGTTAACATAGGTTTTCGGGCCGGGTTACACCCCACAGGCCAAGACATCTATGTAGATGGTTCAAGCACTGTATCTGCAGGTGAACGACTCACAGGCTGCAGAGGCAGGCATTGCCCTGACGATTAAATTCCGCAGTACCATGAGTGCCCATCATGCTGAACTGTCAGCGGTGGTGTACGTGGTCACACACCCCGAGGAATTCCCTACCCCGTACACGATTTGTTTGGATAGTACGTTGACATGCAATTCGTGCATGGAATAACTGGCTATCTGGTCCCATCACGGATATACATCTGCAGACGGGAAACCCCTGGCAATTAAGCCTTTACTGGAAAAGATCATGGCAGCCGTAGGGGAGGAAGGGAAGGTCTATATACACAAAGTGAAGGCACATTCAACCACTGAACCCCGTAGCGAGGGAAACCAGCAGGCTGACATGTTGGCCAAGCAAGGTGCTCGCACGGGCAAGCTCTGGGACCCGTACAACCCAGGACCCATTGCAGCGGTTAGGGGCGGGATTGGGAGGACAGGGAGGGCAGGGGTAGCATTGGCCCCGGACCTGAAAATGGTTCAGACCCAAGACCCCGTCCTCAAAACTGTCCTGAACACGCTAGCTAAAGGGGAAAAGGTAGACAGCCCATACGGCACCGCAGCTATTACCATTAAAGAAGGCATGCTGTTTAGGGGGGAGCAATGGGTAGTACCGCAGCAACACTGGAGAGAATTCCTCCAGCTGGCCCACGAGGATCCAGGAGCAGGACACTCTAGACCTGAAACCGCCTGGCAATGGGTGGGTGGTGGCTGGGACTCAGGGAAGATATTCAAGAGTTCTGCGCCGGCTGCCTGGTGTGCGCTGCCAACAACCCGACCCCCAGAAAAGGAAGGTTTCCATGGGATACATCAGGAGGGTAGAGGGATCCTGACAGTCAATCCAGGTCGATTACATCGGGCCTCTACCCACTGCCCAGGGAGGCTACAAGTACTGCCTAGTGTTGGTGCATGTGTTCACTAAGTGGTTGGAAGCCTTCCCATGCCATACAGCTACTGCATTGGGAACAGCTAGGATCCTGGTCAGGGAAGTGTTCTTCCGATGGGGACTACCACAGTACGTGGAGTCCGACCAAAGGAGTCACTTCACCAGGCAGGTGATGCAGGGGACCCTTAAGGTGCTCGGTATCGAGGGGAAATGGTATGTCGCCCGGGCCTGTGGAGCGTTTAAACCGCACTATTAAAGAAAGGTTACGAAAAGAGATGGGGGACTCACCCAAGAAGTGGGTGGAGGTCTTGCCACTAGTCCTCATGAGGATCTGGGCCAGCCAGTCAAAGAGCACGGGGTACTCCCCGTACGAGCTCATGACCGGCAGAGCCTGCGAACTCCCACCCATGTACTAGCCCTGGTGCTCACGGAAGGTCAGCTCAGGGAAGCGAGCTGGGACAGCTTTGTCAGGAATCTGTTTGAACACCTTAAACAGATTCACTGGCAGGCTGCTAACAACACGGGTAAACAGCATCGGAGCAACCGACTGCTGCTAGAGCCCCGCAAACACCATGAATGGGAGATAGGGGACCAGGTTATGGTACGGAACTACGCTCGAGTTGGGGCTTTTGAGGCACTGTACATGGGGCCGTACCACATTGTCAACAAGGCGAGCCCCATGGTCTATGCCATAAAGATGCCCCGCCGTACAAAGTGGTTCCACATAAACCAGTGTAAACTGTTTAACCCCATGATAGCTGCTAAGCGCAAAGGGCAGCTAGGAACAGTGAACTTTTCTAGGGACAGGGATCCTCAGCCAGCAGCCTCCGACTGAAAAGCCCACAGGGGATGTTGCAGACTCACAGACCGTACCGATAGGGGCGGTGAACTGTATTACTGGAGGAGCTATCCCCCCAATCATTTGGGTCTCGGAAGCACCCCCAGTAGACAGAGCCTTAAGGAGGAATTCCCACACACCATGGCCTAAGACACTGTGGTCACCAGCACCCCAGTTTCAGTGGGTCAGCCCAGTGAAGTTTGCCATCCATAAGAGAATACCCAAGATCAGGGATCAGTCTATGGACAGGGACCCCCAGCCAGCAGCCTTCGGCGGTGAGGGACTCACAGGAGAGGTAGTGGTGGACCAGCCACCAACTGAGAGGCCCCAGCCTGCAGCCCCTGGCTGCGCAGAACCCACAGTGAACAAAATGAACTCAGCAGCTACACCTAAAGGGGCAGTGTACTGTAGCACTGGAGGGGCCATTCCCCCGATAATGTGGGACTCAGACACACCTCTGGTCAGAACACTCCGGGTCCTGCGGTACAAGCCGCCTTATTGCCGGCCACACAGGCAGCCCAGAGGCCGAATAAGGAAGGAGAAGAACAGGGATTAACCTGGCCACCCGGAGACGGGTGGCAGATGTATATAATGGTATGATATGAGTTTAAGAATGTTTCAGGTTTGTTTATCTTTAAGAATTTTAGTTTAAGTTAAGATTTTAGGAATTTCAGATCACCACGACCTCAAGAAGATACCATGCATATAGAAGTAGTGAGATGAATAAAAAAGTCGGTTAATGAAGGAGTTTTGGCCGGCAGCTGATGTCTAACTAGTGACCTAGACCCGGTAGTATTTGCGGTTAATGAAAGAACCTATCTTTGCAGCTATTAGAGGAGGCACTACAATGACGAAAAGGTTAGAATTCTGAACAAAGCTCCAGTGCCGATTATGAAGCTAACTGACCAAGAGACAGAAGTTAAAACAGACATCAGGTCCAATGTAGAAACTGGGATGAAGACAGTTATAAGCTTAAGTTAGAACTCGATCACCTTTTGTCAAGCCGGTAGGAGCTTTTCTCAGCTGGGCTATCTGTTTCATGTGTCCCTACAGGAAGGAGATCGACATGAAAAGGGTCCTGCACCTGCTCACCCTGATGGGGGTGAGCATCGGTGACCGAGGTGATGTGGAAGAATCCCTCATTTGTGGGTGCTCTGGAGAGAGAGCACCGATCGTAACTGCAGTGGGTGGCACCCCGGGTGTGGAAGAGTACGGGGGAGCTTCCATCCCATGCCCCAGGATGCGGGTCGTTGCTGCGCGGATCAGTGTTACAGAAGGAAAACGTGTGTGTTTGACTTGTAAAGGACAGATTCCCCTGGATAGATGGTGGTGGCTCAGGAAGCTGAGCAAGGACACGGGGGACCAGTGAACTGACTGGGAACGATTCGGTAACGATACTTACCGGACCATCATGGGAACACAGGGAGGAGTGAGTGTGTGTTGGAACAAGTGGTGGGAGTCGGAACGGGATTTATGTATGCATGTGGGGATCAGAGAGGATCTGTCCCGCAGGCATATCGATTGCCTTCGCCAGGCAATGGAAAGATGTCGGGAACGGGATGGGGTGGAATTCCAGCCGACACGCGTATCCGGTCCCACATTCCCAGTTCCCAATCAACGCCACCGAACTTGTAGCACGCATTAAGAAACCCCTGCCCACGACCCCGACAGTACGGACAGTAATAGAGAGGTGTCCAGCATCACCAAGGGCCCAAGGAATGGATTAGTATTGGTACCGACCGAAAAGGTGTTATACCAGGGGGTAAACTATGCAGTAGCTTCAGTTATTTTAAACCTGACCGAGGTGCACTTACCTGACTGATGCCCGAAGGAAACAGAGCAGCTATACCAGGCCCTACACAGGGAAATGTTCAAGAAATTTTACGAGTTAGATTTTGGCAACGTAGACAAAGCAGATTTATACACCCTATACGCTGGGAACACTATGGGCACGGGGAGACAAAGAAGGGGAACCTGGAACGACATTTTTACTGCATATAATACAGGATCCTTTGTGATAAATAGTATGGACGATATAGAACTGCATTCACAAATAAATGGTCTAAAGAACCAACTACGAAAAATCCTAAAAGAGGAAAACACAATGGTGGGCTCAGAGCTGCACGATGACCAGGCTATGACGGTCCATTTAAAAGAGATTATTACTGAGCTGGAAAGGCACGCACTAACAGTGAATGCACTCATACGGGAGGATAGGAAGACTTCAGACCAGGCTGCACAGAATGAGGTGTGTGTGCTGTACGGGCCATGGTTATTGGGCGAGGGCCATAACAACCTGGAGGACTTAAAGCAAGGTTTAGTCCCCTCCTGGATCAGTAACAAGCACCTCGCAGCCCTCCATCCGTATAGTAATTCACTAAGCCCATGTCAGCTCCGTCTAGCTTCTGAAGCCTACCCTGTCCCAGTAGATTGCGGGCGTTCTAACCACACCATCATGGGGATAGTATTAAGGATGCCGGTCGTGGGTGGGACAGCCCGACCCGCACCGGTATACAGGGTGGAGAACATTGGAGTCATTCAAGGAGGTGCACACGTTTGTTTCACAGCAGTCCCATCATATGTCATAAAGTGGGAGCACACTATGACAGGTACTGACCTCTCCGGGTGCCGGAGCCGGGGTGCACACATAATACTGTGTCCCCAGCACTTGAACGCCTATTCTAAACCACAGTGCAGGTTTAAAGCTGCTGGCGCACAGCCTATTAACTGTACCATGGAGGTAATGACACAAGACCATGTTCTTCCACAGTTAGCATACATAGGGCTGGGACATATTGTATCACCACCAGTGCGCCCACTACCAGCATGGACACTTCTGGTGTCCGGTGAGTGAAAGCAGTTTTTGTTTTAAACCCGAGGCAGAAGTTCAAGTGGCCCAGGAACGGATTGGCCTGATTCCCGAACCCTCCACTGTTCATCTCACTGTAAGTGAAAACATCACAAACCTGCAATATTATGTCGCACATTTTGGCTACGAAATCCCCCCTCTACCCGAACATCTTACCACTCTACTGGAATTTGTAGTAATCTCACAGAAACATTTCTACTCTCTAGAACAAAAATCAATTGAGATAGGGAGGAAAATTCTGGAGATCACAATTCCACCGTGGTGGGACATTTTCAGAAACATAGAAGTCCCAGCCGGGGTCAGAATAGCTTCCCATGTTTTAGTTGTCTGTCAACTCACGATTATTCTCTACTTGTGGTGCATTACTTGCCAAGTGAGAGGCAGAGGCCGTTGAGTCCGGCACCAAAGGGTCCTGGCCAAACTTGGGGATCGCATTGGGAGGGGCAACACCATATTGTAATGTCTGATTTGTTTTTGTGATTTTACCTGCTGTAAAAACGCAGAGGTCAAGTGTTGTAAGAGTTTTACTTATGTGTTTTGACTGTGTACTTTTATTTTCTGTAAAACCGGAGTAATGGAAAGGCATCGGACCCCCTACATGCTGTAATGTAATATGACTGTATTTGCCTGTAAATTGCATTACATTTCAAAAGGGAGAATGCACGTTTAAGTATTAGCTAGGTAATTACAGGGGAAAGTTAGCTCTCGGGAATCAAGAATTTTGCTCACTTAGCATGACACTCTAGCATGTAGAGTATCACAGCGGGGACTGTAAAACTCAAGGTTTTTTCAAAATTCAAAAATTCCCCCTCTGTGTGAAGAAACCCTAAGGAAAAATTAATTTGGATTCGCTTAAAGTGAACTTTGGGATTTTTAAAAGATGCATGGGTCTGCAAGGGAAAAGGGCTGCAAACCAAGGTACCACTAATCTCTGAAAGCCAGGTTTTGGGTATTGGAGCTGTCTGGGATATTGGAGCTAAACAAATTGTCTGGGGAATTTTGTAAACTCCAAAACTCTGCTCCCTAGGAGACATTAACATAGCAACAATTGACCCAGAGATAGCCAGCCATAGCACTAAGCATGAAACCCATCCAGCACATGCATAATGTTAATCACCTATCCAACCTGCATGGAAAACCCAGGCCTAGGCAGACAACGTAAACACCAAAAATAATTCTTACAATTGCAACTCGAATTCAACAGATCGACACATCCTAAACAAGTTATCGTTAACGATCCCGCCAAAATTCAACAAAGAATTGCCAAGCCCGCCAGAACTAAGACAAAGAATCGGGTTTTATTTGGCGCGCAGATTAGAAAGGCTTGCAAGGTATAATTGAGGCCCTGTTTTACAGCCAAAAACTCACTTTGCTTCTACACCAGCTTCCTATGCTTCAGATCTGGCAGACTTTGAGATCAGCACACCAGCTTTCATTAACCTGGTTCTTCAGAACATCAACCAAGACAGCATCGCAACGACCAGGACACAAAGCACATCGCGGCAGCCAAGAGCCTCATGAAACAACCACCAAGATATTACCAGCAACCAAATTGGTAATATTGAGCCACCGCGAACAACGATTTCTAAACCAAAGTCAACTCGACGAAAACCCGAAGATTCGCAAGCTGTTTCCACTCTACAAGCTATCCCTGAGCTACCAATGGGTAAAACATTACCTAAAAGAACTTTAAAACCTACTGCTGAAGGAAGAAAGTGGGTACTTACCCCATAAATTCAATACGCACCCTACCGCATTAGCGGACACCACCCAACTGAAGACTACACAGTAAGAAGTCTTCCACGACGTTCGGGGTACGGCAAGCTGGACCTACAGAGTCCAGTGAACTCCAAAACCGCGAACAACCGCTAACTGTCAATAAGAGGATTGGTGAGCGTTATCCCTGTTGCCCTAGAGTTTAACCTAGTCAGATTTAGGCATTGGGAGATGGGAGGTGTATTATTTTCTGTAACCCCTTTTGTATGTGTAATAAAGTGTTCCTTGTTCCAGAGATTGTAAGTTTTGACATTGTACTTTTCTTTCCTGAATAAAATCAAAGTTTCTTGCACCAAAACCAGTTGTCTGCTGTACTTTGTCACATCCCCAAATAAATCCAAAGTCTAGAACCCAGGGAGTGGGAGCGTTTCGAACTGCTCAGAAGGTCAGAAGTGAACCTGACCCACACACTACCCCCTACATTCGTGGTCAACCATGGTGCCAGTTGCCACTGGTGTGTATGTTGGGGGATCAAAAAAGGTAGGATCCAAGGTGAGTTGCTCAGGATAGTCCGTGAGTCTGAGTTTGAATTGCAGCAAGTGTTTCCATTTGAAAGTTTGACCCGAAACACCCTGCTCCCCTCTTTGGCCACGACAGTGCCAGGAAGCCACTTGGGACCTTGTCCATAATTCAATACAAATACAGGATCATTGATTTCAATCTCGCGAGGCACATTTGCGCTATCATAGTATGCACTTTGTTGAAGCCGCCTGCTCTCTACCTGTTCATGTAGATCAGGGTGAACTAACGAGAGCCCCTTGTCTTAAGTGCTCTTTTCATGAGCATTTCATCACGTGAGATCCCAGTGAGCAAGTGGGGTCTCGTGCAGTAGCTAAGCAAGACTCGGGATAGGCGAGTTTGCAGTGAGCCTTCAGTTACCCTCTTCAAGCCTTGCTTGATGGTTTGCACTGCCCTCTCTGCCTGACCATTGGACGCTGGCTTACACGGGGAAGATGTGACATGTTTGATCCTGTTACGGGCCATGAATTCTTTGAACTCAGCACTGATAAAACATGGCCCGTTGTTGCTCACCAGGACATCGGGTAAGCCGTAAGTGGCAAACATAGCCCGCCGCCTTTCAGTAGTGGCAGCGGACGTGCTAGTCGACATTATCTCACATTCAATCCATATAGAATACGCGTCTACAACCACAAGGAACATTTTACCCAAGAACGGGCCTGCATAATCGACGTGTACCCGAGACCACAGTTTGGAGGGCCAAGACCATAAACTTAGCAGCGCCTCCCTGGGTACATTGCTTAACTGCGAGCATGTATTACATCTGCGAACGCAGGACTCTAAGTCCGCATCGATACCGGGCCACCACACGTGGGATCTGGCTATCACTTTCATCATTACGATGCCTGGGTGGGTACTGTGGAGGTCATTGATGAAGGTGTCTCTGCCCTTCTTGGGAACCACTGCTCGATTGCCCCACAGAAGGCATTCTGCTTGTATAGACATTTCATCTTTGCACCGCTGGAACGGCTTTATCTCTTCCTGCATTTCCACTGAGACACTGGACCAGCTCCCGTGAAGCACACAGCTTTTGACTAGAGATAATAAGGGGTCCTGGCTTGTCCAGGTTTTGATCTGCTGGGCAGAGATGGGTGATTGCTCACTCTCAAATGCTTCCATAACCATGGCTAGATCTGCGGGCTGCGCCATTTTCACCCCCATGGTGGGCAATGGCAGCCTACTGAGAGCATCGGCGCAGTTTTCTGTGCCTGGCCTGTGGCGGATGGCGTAGTTGTATGCAGACAACGTGAGCGCCCATCTCTGGATGCGGGCTGATGCATTGGTATTTATCCCTTTACTCTCGGAAAACAGGGATATAAGTGGCTTATGGTCAGTTTCCAATTCGAATTTTAGCAGAAACAAGTATTGATGCATTTTCTTTACCCCATAGACACACGCTAACACTTCTTTTTCAATCATGCTGTAGGCCTTCTCAGCCTTAGGCAGACTTCTGGATGCATAAGCAACCGGTTGCAGTTTCCTGAAATCATTAGCTTGTTGCAATACACACCCGACGCCATATGACGACGCATCACATGCTAGTACCAAACGCTTACATTGATCATACAACACAAGCAATTTGTTTGAGCATAACAATTTTCTCGCTTTTACAAAGGCATTTTCTTGGCTTTTGCCCCAAACCCATTCATCCCCTTTTCATAGTAAGACATGCAGTGGTTCTAACAGTGTACTGAGACCCAGTAAGAAGTTACCAAAGTAGTTCAGGAGTCGCAGAAACGACCACAGCTCCGTCACGTTCTGTGGCCTCGGTGCGTTCTCGATTGCCTCCGTCTTCGCATTGGTGGGCCTGATGCCGTCCGCCGAAATCCTCCTTCCCAAGAACTCCACTTCAGGCGCCAGGAAAACGCACTTCGAGCGTTTTAACCTGAGCCCCACGCGGTTGAGTCGACTAAGAACCTCCTCCAGGTTCTGCAAGTGCTCGACTATGTTCCGACCTGTGACCAAGATGTCGTCCTGGAAGACTACGGTGTGCGGGACTGACTTCAGTAAGCTTTCCATGTTTCTCTGGAATATCGCCGCCACCAATCGGATTCCAAATGGACATCTGTTATAAACAAAAAGACATTTGTGCGTGCTGATGCAGGTGAGGGCCTTCGATGATTCCTCCAGTTCCTGCGTCATGCAGGCTGAAGTCAGATCCAGCTTTGTGAACGTCTTTCCTCCCGCCAGTGCTGCAAAGAGATCGTCGGCCTTTGGTAGTGGGTATTGGTCCTGCAGGGAGAAATGATTGATAGTTACTTTGTAATCGCCACCGATTCTAACGATGCCGTCTCCCTTGAGGACTGGGATGATAGGACTGACCCACTCGTTGAACTCGATCGGGGAAATGATGCCCTCTCTTTGCAGCTGTCGAGCTCGATCTCTACCCTTTCTCTCATCATGCCCTTACCTTGTGATGGATGGAATTATGTGGATCTGCACTTTTGCACCTTGGAATTTCCCGATGCCTGGTTCAAACAGCGAAGGAAATTTGTTTAAGACCTGGGCACACGAAGTGTCGTCAGTGGACAATAGTGCTCGGACGTCGTCCCAGTTCCAGTGTATCTTTCCTAGCCAGCTCCTGCCGAGCAACGTGGGACCATCGCCCGGTACCACCCAGATTGGTAGCTTGTGCACCGCTCCATCGTAGGAGACCTTTACGGTAGCACTGCCGATTACAGGAATCAATTCTTTCGTGCAAGTTCTCAGTTTTGTGCGAACTGGAGTTAAGAATGGCCTTGAGACCTTGTTGCACCACAACCTTTCAAAAGTCTTTTTGCCCATGATGGACTGGCTCACGCCAGTGTCCAGCTCCATTCTCATCAGGGGTCCATTTAGTTCAACATTCAGCATTATCGGGGGACAATTCGTGGTGAATGTGTGTATCCCATGTACCTCTGCCTCCTCGGTCTGAGGCTCTGGTTCGTCATGATCCTCCATGGATCTGTCCTCCTCTGCAACATGGTGGTTTGCTGGTTTAACAGGCTTTACTGCTCGCCTGCACACTCGTTGGAGGTGTCCCATTGTTCCACAGCCCTTGCAATGTACTCTTTGAATCGGCATGAATGAAAACGATTATCACCCTCATAGCACCAACAAGGTGTTAATGGCGTTGCATTCATCACCCTTGATGTTGGACTCTGAGACATCTGCAGACGTGCAGCTGCAGGCATATGTAACCTGCCCTGTACATTACGATTCAACAACAACATCACTTTGTTCACAGTACTTGTGGCAGCACTTGTGTGCTGAGAGATTTGCTTCGTATTGTCACTTGTGGCAATGAACGCCAGGGCTATCGCGATGGCCTTACTCAAGGTTGCGGTCTCTACAGTCAAAAGTTTGCGAAGTATGGTTTCATGGCCAATGCCAAGTACAAAAAAGCCTCTGAGCATGTGTTCCAAATGTCCTTCAAATTCGCAATGTCCTGCAAGGCGTCTTAGCTTGGCGACATAACTCACCACTTCCTGGCCTTCAAACCTTTTGTAGGTGTAGAACTGGTACCTCGCCATCAGAACGCTTTCCTTCGGGTTCTAATGCTCTCAGACCAGTGTGCACAAATCGATGTACGATTTCTCCGTGGGTTTCGCTGGAGTGAGCAGGTTCTTCATGAGGCCATACGTTGGTGCCCCACAGATGGTGAGGAGGATCGCCCTTCGTTTGGCAGCGCTCTCTTCCCCATCTAACTCATTGGCCACAAAGTATTGGTCGAGTCGCTCCACAAAAGTTTCCCAATCATCTCCCTCCGAGAATTTCTCCAGGATGCCCACTGTTCACTGCAGCTTTGGGTTCGTCATCTGTATCTCGTCACCAGTTGTTATATATGGAGAAATAGTCAGAGTGAACACTCTGAGCTCAAAGTAAAGTGTGACCTTAGTCTTTTATTGCCGGTCTCCAGAGTGCCTCTCCAACCTGTGAGGCCTCCTTAAATACCTGTGTTCCCAAGGGATTTTGCGATCCCTTGGGACTCCAGGGAATGAGCCCTCTGGTGGCTGTACAGAGTAAATACAAGTTCACATATATAACACGATCAATGTGTAAGACTTGCCACCAGGGGGCACACCCTGGGTAAGCAGGTATAAAAGGCAGACTACCATGCTGCCTCCTCACTCTGGAGTTACAATAAAGAGACCAAGGTCACAACAGTTTGAGCTTAAGATATTCCGTCTTGTGGAGGTATTCTAAACATAACACTTTCTATTCAGCAACCGCTGTTGCAAGTGCACATGTGTGGAAATTAGATAAGGACAGCAACAGCTTGGAAATACAGAGCAGATGCATGTGTAAGAGAAAATACAGGTTAATGTTTTATCTAATGTGGCGATCCTTTACCAATTCTGTTTTAATGAGCAGAAAATCAGGAGTGGCATGCATTAGGTTTACTGAACTCCATAATGCATGCTCCAATCAGCACTCGCATCGAGCAAGGCTCTTTACTGCGAGTGGAGTCTCACAAACTATCTCCTGGAAGGAGTCATGCTTCTGTCCTCTTTTTTCCCTACCTGCATATCCAACATTGCCCACTGTATGTACACCTTCAGTTAGAAAAGGAAGACTTATTTATATATAAAAGCTTTGTGAACAGAAATCTGTAATTATACTGGGACTTGACAATTTATGTATGGTTAGAGTTTTGATTCCATTAAATTTAACGTACATAGGGATTTGATAGAAATTAGATCACTTCATTTCATCACCTCACGGACCACATAAAGCGCTATCGGGTCCTGCTCTCATCTGCCAAAATCGCTCACTATTCCAGAATCATTCTGGAATGTAAAGATAAACCCCAGCATCTATTCTCCACTGCTAACCGTTTTTTTAAACCCCTCTCCCCAGTCTCCACTCTCACCTCTGACAATAGGGCTGGATTTTTGGTTTTCAGTAAAAACGGTAGTTTTATGCCAAAATTACCATTTTTGTTGCGCTATCATTTTTAGGCCTAACCTGCGGCCTTTATGTCTCGATAAAGTTGGTGTTGCACGAGGATTTGCAGTGCAAACCGCGAGTTTCGGCAACTTTCATCATCATCATAGGCAGTCCCTCGAAATCGAGGAAGACTTGCTTCCACTCTAAAAGTGAGACTGTACAGTCCAATATGGGAATTACAGTCTCTGTCACAGGCGGGACAGACAGTGGTTGAAGGTGGGGAGTCTGGTTCGTTGCACGCTCCTTCCGCTGCTCGCGCTTGTTTTCTGCATGCTCTCGACGACAAGACTCGAGGTGCTCAACGTCCTCCACTTAGGACGGTCTTTGGCCAGGGACTCCCAGGTGTTGGTGGAGATGTTGCACTTTATCAAGGAGGCTTTGAGGGTGTCCTTGAAACGTTTCTCTGCCCACTTGGAGATCGCGGCCATGTAGGAGTTCCAAGTAGAGCACTTGCTTTGGGGGTCATGTGTCGGGCATGCGGACAACGTGGCCCACCCAACGGAGCTGGTCGAGCGTGGTCAGTGCTTCGATGCTGGGGATGTTGGTCTGATTGAGAACACTGACGTTGGTGCATCTATCCTCTCAGTGGATTTGCAGGATCTTGCGGAGACATCATTGGTGGTATGTCTCCAGCAATTTGAGGTGTCTACTGTATATGGTCCACATCTCTGAGCCATACAGGAGGGCGGGTATCACTATAGCCCTGTAAGCCATAAGCTTGGTGCCAGATTTGAGGCCCTGATCTTCAAACACTCTCTTCCTCAGGCGACTGAAAGCTGTGCTGGCGCACTGGAGGCGATGTTGGACCTCGTTGTTGATGTCTGCCCTTGCAGATAATAGGCTCTGGAGCTATGGAAAGTGGTCCACGTTGTCCAAGGCCGCGCCGTGGATCTTGATGACTGGGGGGCAGTGCTGTGCGGCGGGGTCAGGTTGGTGGAGGATCTTTGTCTTGTGGAAAGGCTCGAACACTACTTCATCGCGAATGACCTGGCTGGAGACACACCGACCTCGTTGGCTGATAAGCGCAGAGCCATCCTGCCTAGCAGTTGTGGGCCCACTGTGTATGGCCTCGTCAGGGAGTGGTTGCCCCAGAGAAGACGATTTTGGCGACCACCTTACCAAAGCACTGAGGGATATCTTTGTTATTGGAATTGGCCACAAGCTCCTCCACAAGCTGCTCTCTGCAGAGACCATGGTCACCCTGCAGAAGGCAATCAACGTCAGCTAGGCATTCGTGGCCTCGGCCTGCGATTCCAAGAGGATGATGACTCACCCCCAGGACTCTAGCCCGGCAAGTACTGTGAACTGACTGGAACCTTTTAGAGGCAAGTCTGCTAACCCAAGTCCTGCACCCCTGAGTCTGCCACATGGGTCCAACCAGCCAGTCTCATGGAAATCACAGAGCCCACCAATGCCGATACATAGACTATACGAGCAAAGGCTGTAACACTAAAGGCCATCTCCAGCTAATGTGTAAAAGAAATTTTACTCACCGAGTTGCTAAAGAGTTGGTCGATCACCCGGGCTCCAGCGCTGATGAAGACGAAGAGAGAGTCCAGGAGGCAGCTCAGCCTCAGGAAGAGGTGTTCGGAGTGTTTACCTGCTTCACCGTGAGTTCCCCGTTGAAAATGGAAGTCGAAATCAACGGTGTTCCAGTCTCGATGGAGGTCGACACAGGGGCGAGCCGATCGCTGATGAACCAGGCGGCCTTCGAGAAATTCTGGGATAATCCTGCCAAACGATCTAAAATGCTCCCAATCCAGGTGAAGCTGCTCACTTACACAAACGACACCATCCCAGTTGTTGGCAGCGTGGATGTCCAGGTGTCCCATGACGGCGCAATGCACAAGCTACCTTTGTGATCGTTGCTGATGATGGTCCAATGCTGCTAGGAAGAAGATGGATGAAACAAATCCAATTCTGTTGGAGCTGTGAAAGCCTCCAGGCCCCGGCAATCGACGCCCTATGTGGCCCCAAACTTGGATCCATCACAGCACCTGAAGATCCTACCGTTCAACTTGACTGTACGTCGACGACACAGACCACACTACCCAACAGCGAGATGATCCATCCCAAACGACCAAACCTCACCTTCTGGGCTCCAGTGGCAGGACTCCGAGGGAAGAAGATCGGCGCAGAAGGTAAATTCCCGGCTTCCGTGGCAGCACCTGGGGAGAAAAGGATCACCGCAGCCTACCTCGTGGAGAGAGAGAAGATGGCGCCCACACCACGAGGTGAAGCACCTTAAATCAAGATGGCCACGACCAGACCACGAGGGACAGCGTTGAGGGAGCAACACGTGATGCCGAGCAGCGAACCGGATTGGGGTAAAGATTGCAAGGCCCTCCAAAAGGAGACCGGCAACCCAGAACAATTAAAGGGGCAGTTCCAGTCTTTGTACAGCGATGCCGGTGATACTAGTAAAAGTGGAGGGCAGAGAAACCCAAGGCAAAAAACAAAAAGGGCCACTGTACAGCAAAATTCTAAAGGGTCAAAGTGTAATAAAAAGGCAAGCCTGAAAGCTCGGTGCCTCAATGCGAGGAGTATTCGGAACCCAGGAGAGGGCTCTGAGCTAGTTAGAGTGGGTGAGAGCGCAGATGAACAGGACCCCAAGAAAGAATGCAAAAGGCAGGAGGCAACAGAGCAGAGTAGCACTGGGGTAAGTGTAAACCACAAGGTGATAGGAAGGGACAATATGTATGAATATAAAGGGGCTGCAGGAGGGGTCAAAACTAAAAATCATGGTTTAAAAACTAGTATTAAAACACTCTACCTAAACGCACGCAGCATTCGAAATAAAGTAAATGAGTTGACGGCACAAATCATTACAAATGGGTATGATTTGGTGGCCATTACAGAAACGTGGTTGCAGGGTGGCCAAGACTGGGAATTAAACATACAGGGGTATCTGACAATTCAGAAAGATAGACAAGAAGGGAAAGGAGGTGGGGTAACTCTGTTAATAAAGGATGATATCAGGGCAGTTGTGAGAGACGATATTGGCTCTAATGAACAAAATGTTGAATCATTGTGGGTGGAGATTAGAGATAGTAAGGGGAAAAAGTCACTGGTGGGCATAGTTTATAGGCCCCCAAATAATAACTTCACGGTGGGGCGGACAATAATCAAGGGAATAATGGAGGCATGTGAAAATGGAACGGAGGTAATCATGGGGGATTTTAACCTATATATCGCTTGGTCAAATCAAATCGCACGGGGTAGCCTTGAGGAGGAATTCATAGAATGCATACGGGATTGTTTCTTAGAACAGTATGTTACAGAACCTACAAGGGAGCAAGCTATCTTAGATCTGGTCCTGTGTAATGAGACAGGAATAATAAACGATCTCTCGGAATGAGTGACCACAGTATGGTTGAGTTTGTAATACAGATTGAGGGTGAGGAAGTAGTGTCTCAAACGAATGTACTATGCTTAAACAAAGGGGACTACAGTGGGATGAGGGCAGAGTTGGCTAAAGTAGACTGGGAACACAGACTAGACGGTGGCACAATTGAGGAACAGTGGAGGACTTTTAAGGAGCTCTTTCAGTGTACTCAACAAAAATATATTCCAATGAAAAAGAAGGGATAACCAGCCGTGGATAACCAAGGAAATAAAGGAGAGTATCAAATTAAAAACCAATGCATTTAAGGTGGCCAAGGTTAGTGGGAAACTAGAAGATTGGGAAAATTTTAAACAACAGCAAAGAATGACTAAGAAAGCAATAAAGAAAGGAAAGATAGATTACGAAAGTAAACTTGCGCAAAACATAAAAACAGATAGTAAAAGCTTTTACCGATATATAAAATGGAAAAGAGTGACTAAAGTAAATGTTGGTCCCTTAGAGGAAGAGAAGGGGGATTTAATAATGGGAAATGTGGAAATGGCTGAGACCTTAAACAATTATTTTGCTTCGGTCTTCACAGTGGAAGACACAAAAACCATGCCAAAAATTGCTGGTCACGGGAATGTGGGAAGGGAGGACCTTGAGATAATCACTATCACAAGGGGTTAGTGCTGGACAGGCTAATGGGACACAAGATAGACAAATCCCCTGGTCCTGATGAAATGCATCCCAGGGTATTAAAAGAGATGGCGGAAGTTATGGCAGATGCATTCGTTATAATCTACCACAATTCTCTGGACTCTGGGGAGGTACCAGCGGATTGGAAAGCAGCTAATGTAACGCCTCTGTTTAAAAAAGGGGACAGACAAAAGGCATGTAACTATAGGCCAGTTAGTTTAACATCTGTAGTGGGGAAAATGCTTGAAGCTATCATTAAGGAAGAAATAGCGGGACATCTAGACAGGAAGAGTGCAATCAAGCAGAGGTAACATGGATTCATGAAGGGGAAATCATATTTAACTAATTTACTGGAATTCTTTGAAGATATAACGAGCATGGTGGATAGAGGTGTACCGATGGATGTGGTGTATTTAGATTTCCAAAAGGCATTCGATAAGGTGCCACACAAAAGGTTACTGCAGAAGATAAAGGTACGCAGAGTCAGAGGAAATGTATTAGCATGGATAGAGAATTGGCTGGCTAACAGAAAGCAGAGAGTCGGGATAAATGTGTCCTTTTCGGGTTTGAAATCGGTAGTTAGTGGTGTGCCACAGGGATCGGTGCTGGGACCATAACTGATTACAATATACATAGATGACCTGGAAGAGGGGACAGAGTGTAGTGTAAAAAAATTTGCAGATGACACAAAGATTAGTGGGAAAGCGGGTTGTGTAGAGGACACAGAGAGGCTGCAAAGAGATTTAGATAGGTTAAGCGAATGGGCGAAGGTTTGGCAGATGGAATACAATGTCAGGAAATGTGAGGTCATCCACCTTGGAAAAAAAAAACAGTGAAAGGGAAAATTATTTGAATGGGGAGAAATTACAACATGCTGCGGTGCAGAGGGACCTGGGGGTCCTTGTGCATGAATCCCAAAAAGTTAGTTTGCAGGTGCAGCAGGTAATCAGGAAGGCGAATGGAATGTTGGCCTTCATTGCGAGAGGGATGGAATACAAAAGCAGATCGGTCCTGCTGCAACTGTACAGGGTATTGGTGAGGCCGCACCTGGAGTACTGCGTGCAGTTTTGGTCACCTTACTTGAGGAAGGATATACTAGCTTTGGAGGGAGTACAGAGACGATTCACTAGGCTGATACCGGAGATGAGGGGGTTACCTTATGATGACAGATTGAGTAGACTGGGTCTTTACTCATTGGAGTTCAGAAGGATGAGGGGTGATCTTATAGAAACATTTAAAATAATGAAAGGGATCGACAAGATAGAGGCAGAGAGGTTGTTTCCACTGGTCGGGGAGATTAGAACTAGGGGGCACAACCTCAAAATACAGGGGAGCCAATTTAAAACCGAGTTGAGAAGGAATTTCTTCTCCCAGAGGGTTGGGAATCTGTGGAATTCTCTGCTCAAGGAAGCAGTTGAGGCTAGTTCATTGAATGTATTCAAATCACAGATAGATAGATTTTTAACCAATAAGGGAATTAAGGGTTATGGGGAGCGGGCGGGTAAGTGGAGCTGAGTCCACGGCCAGATCAGCCATGATCTTGTTGAATGGCGGAGCAGGCTCGAGGGGCTAGATGGCCTACTCCTGTTCTTAATTCTTATGTTCTTATTTTATGTTCTAATGTAAAAGATGTAATTAATAAATGCAAGTATCTAAATGTAACCTTGTGCAGCGATGCCGGTAGTATACAGGGAAAAGAAGTAATTGACAATTGCAAATTTGTAAAGACAACTAACAATGTTGAGTCGGGTGATTGCGGTCGGAGCCAATGTATCATGAATGTAAATGATGAAAGAATGTGTGATGCCGGGTTCTACATGTTCGCCGACAAAACCAAGGGCAACCTCTCGTGGGAAGCACCCAGGTCCAGCGGGCTACCCGATCATGTAGCCTGCGTCTCTGGGACCAATGTGATGCCCCAGGGAGCGTGGGCACACACAGAGGGAGCATACCAACTGCAGGGCCAGCGATCAGCGGACAGCACAGATACCACCATTGGCACCCTGCCCCTGATCGGCCCTACCCCCTGGCCACCAGGGCCAGTACCGGGAGCAAGAGGCCAGCACCCACCAGCCCTCCCGACGAGACCTGGGATGACCAGGCTCCCACTACCGCTGAAGGGCAGCAGTGATAACCCACAGCCCTCAAAGGAGGACAGGAAGGCCACACGTTCCTGTGGCTCTGCCCACCACTAGGCAACGGCAAAGGCCCTGAGACTCAGCCAAGGGAGCGATCCGAGCCCAGCCAGCTGACAGGGGGTGCCGTGCCGCCATCAGACAACCTGGACACAGTCCGGTTACTCTGGAACTAGCGTCCTCACCCATCTGCACCTACGCACCAGGGGCAATACTGAAATACCATGTATGTACCTTACCTGTAAAATGTACTTGTTCTACTACTGCTAAACCCAAACAGTGATGTAACTAATCCTATTTTGTATTCTCTGTACATGTATGCAAATGCAGATGTCGAGCCACACACATGGTCTATGTATGGGGGGGAGGAAATGGATGTATGTAGCCATGGACACATGTGGATCACACCCAGAACCCACTCAGCCCCCACTGCAACCTCCAACCGTCCACTGCTAACAATTTCCCAATGTCATGGCAATAAGGACTTGAGGGTCTACAGGGAGAGAGCCATTCCCAAGCACAGACAAAGTGCAAGGGCTTTGGGCACTCAAGTCGAGGGCCAGAGCACACAGTGCAAAGGCCAGTGGCACAAGACTTAGGGGGGAGTGATGTTGTGTATACCCTGTACACTCAATGTACAGTTACATAAGACCACTGAATGTATCTTCACACTTATACACTATGTTTGTACCACCAGAGGTTACAACTGGTGGAGATCTCGGGGTCACCTGCACACCGCAGGTAACCAAGTATAAAAGGGAGCCCACCTTACTGTACCCTCATTCAGGAGCTGCAATAAATGGACTAAGGTCACAACAGTTCAACTGCAATACCTTGCCTTGTGGAGTCATTACCAGAGTGCTTACAGACACAATACCTGGGTTGTTTCAGCTGAATCATCTCGCCATTGGGTTGAGCGGTCTGTGTCGTCTCCACACAGTCAAGTTGAGGGGCTGGTTTCTCAGGTGTTGTGCTGGATCCAAATTTGGGGCCACATAGGACGTCGATCGCTGGAGGCTGGAGGTTTCCCCAGCTCCAACGGATTTGTTTCATCCATCTTCTTCCTAGCAGCCTTGGACCATCACCAGCAATGAACCACAAAGGTAACTTGTGCATTGCGCTGTCCTGGGACACCTGGACATCCACGCTGCCAACGACTGGGATGGTGTCATTTGTGTAGATGAACAGCATCACTTGGATCTGGATCATTTTAGGTTGTTCAATTGGATTGTCCCAAAGTTTCTCAAAGGCCGCCTGATTCATCAGTGATTGGCTCGCCCCTGTGTCTATCTCCATCGTGACTTCCATTTTCAACGGAGAACTCTGGGTGGTGCAGGTAAACACTCCATGCACCTCATCATGGGGCTGAGCTGCCTCATGGACTCTTTCATCGTCGTTGGAGTCCAGATGATCGGCCAACTCTTCATCGACTCGGTGAGTACAATTTCTCTTGCACATTCACTGGAGATGGCCTTTCGTGTTACAGCCTTTGCAAGTATAGTCTTTGTAGCGGCACTGGTGGGCCCTGTGATTTCCTCCACAGCGCCAGCATGAGGTTGGCCGGTTGGCCCCATGTGGCGGACTCAGGGTTGCGGGACTCGGGGTTCTGTTCTGTCTACCCTGAGAGAGACTGCTAGCAGCAGCCTTGCCTCTGAAAGGCGCCAGTCGGTTCACAGTACTTGCCGGGTTAGAGTCCTGGGGGTGAGTCATCCACTTGGAGTCGCAGGCCGAGGCCATGAACACCTGACTCACATTAATTGCCTTCTGCAGGGTGACCATGGTGTCCGCAGAGAGCAGCCTTTGGAGAAGGCCCTCGTGGCCGATTCCAATAACGAAAATGTCCCACAGCGCTTCGATGAGGTGGTCGCCAAAATCACATGGTGCAGCCAGTCGTCTGAGGTCTGCAGCATATTTCGTGATTTCTTGACCTCCGGGCCGCCAGTGGGTGTAGAACCGGTGTCTGGTTGTGAATATGCTCTCTTTAGGTTTGAGCTGTTCCTTTATCATCATTACGAGCTCCGCATATGTTTTGGTTGTTGTCTTCTCTGGGGCTAGCAAGTCCCTGACGAGGCCATGAACAGTGGGCTCACAACTGCTGAGCAGGATGGCTCTGCGCTTATCAGCCAGCGAGGTCAGGGTGTCTTCCGCCAGGTCGTCCGCAATGAAAAAGTGTTCGATCCTTTCTACAAAGGCCTCCCAATCTTCCCCATCGGCGAATTGTTGAAACGTAGCAAGGTTAGCCATTTTCGTGTGGAAATTTGTAATCTCGTCGCCAGTTATTGTGCCTGTAAGCACTCTAGTAATGACTCCACGAGGCAAAATACTGTACTTGAACTGTAGTGACCGTAGTCCATTTATTACAGCTCCTGAGTGAGGGTACAGCATGGTGAGCTCCCTTTTATACCTGGTGTACAGATGACCCCTTGGTCTCCACCAGTTGCACCCTCTGGTGGTACAAGCATAGTGTGAAGGTGTTATGTATCAATGAAGAGTCTGACTAGATACTTTGAGCTCAAAGTAAAATGTGACCGTAGTCTTTTATTGCAGGTCTCCAGAGTGCTTCTCCAGCCTGTGAGGCCTCCTTAAGTACAGGTGCTCCCAAGGGCTTGTGGGATCCCTTGAGACTCCAGGGGATGAGCCCTCTGGTGGCTACACAAGGTATTTACAGGTTTACTTATATAGCAACACTCCCCCCCCCCGCCCGCCAAAGTCAATAGTGTAACTATTTACAAGGTGAGTCGATCTAGGGCTTTTCTTTCCCTGGTTGATCGTCTTGGTGCAAATGCTGCTTTTGGTGAAATGTTGGTTGGGCCCTCGCTGGGCTGCTGGGCTGCTGTGCAGCTGGCCTTGCTGGTCTACCTGGTGTGATGAGTGGTTCTGCTTCATGGTCAACTGCGATGTCGGTTG